>NC_140023.1:31212730-31715548 GCF_964263955.1 Coregonus lavaretus | reverse complement strand
GAATTTAGATAGCGCTTTTCCAATGCTCAAAGTGCTTAACATTATAAGGAGGGTGGGATCTCCCTTCACCCATTACTATTGTGCAGCACCAATGGGACCAGATAAACCAATATATAAGTCTGCAATGGGACCAGATAAACCAATAAATAAGTTGTCAAGAAGTCTTACCTGTGATGACCGAGTAGCTCTGTGAGACGCTGGAGCCCAGGTCTGAGCTGGTGCTGGTGGACAGGCTGGGTTTGGTCTCATCTAGACTGCTGTTCAGGGACGGGAAAGAGATCTCATTTGCCTGTGGAATAAAATACACACAAAATTAGCATTGGTCTTTTAGCACATACGCACGCAAGCACACACAAACACACACCCTCACTGCCTGTCTAAACTTGTCCTGTGAGTGACCCAAACAAAGCCTATCAAATGTCAAACCCACCGAATCCAACAAAAACTGTCATGAGCCTCTCACTCCACCGGGTTACCACCTTAATTTTCTTCCACTCTGCTCACCACTCTCTCTACTCAGCCTAACTAGCTCCACCTGTCCCTGCTCTGCTCTGCTCTAATTACTCTGCCAGCTGCGCTGCATTACCCACTACCTCTCCCAGTATTTAAGGCCCTGTCTTTCAGCTCTCCGGTGTCAGATCGTCTGCAAAGCTCACACCCGGAACCTGTTTGCTCGCGCTTCTGGCTCACCCTGGTTTTGTGACCCCGGTCCTGCCTGAATTTTTGGATACTCTTCTGCCCCAGGAGATCCAGACCTGCTTCTGCCATAACGACTCCTGACTACTCTTCAATCCCGGTAACTCTGACCAGCCTTCTGCCTTGCTACTACGTATTTTGGATTTCCCTTGAACTGTACTGCTGCCTTGTTTCATTCCGCCCTGTTGTGTCTGTGTCTCCCCCCCCCCCCCAGGACTTCTGGACCACCCACCACCGGCTTCATAGGACGCATCGCTGCCACTGGGGGGGGCACAGACCCAGCACATTGGACGGGATCCCTGTTACCCCTGGAGCCTTCATTCACTCCCTACTTCCCTTTTCCCTTAAGTTTTAATAAACTTTCTGGTGTGACGCAATTGTGGTCCTCTGGTCGTCTGTCTGAACCGTGACAAAAACAATATCTCTGACTACGGTTAAGTCTTCAGCCAAGACCCAAAAGGAGTGAAGTTTGACTGCTAACGACCATTTGGTAAATCCTTCCTTAAACAACACTGCTTTTAAGGTGTAGAAACAGATAAACACATCTGAAGGGCCTCTGTAATTCCTCCTGAAGATTTCCATGCATTATGCTGTGATCGCCTAGCCTTGTGCTTGAACCGAAGGCCTGTGATGTGTGCATACATTAGGCTGCGTCTGAGAGGAAGAGAGAGAGAGGAATGAGAGAGGGATTGGGAGAAGGAGTGAAAAGCTAGGAGTGTCAGCTGGTTCTTTGTGCTCGGTTGCAGTCATCCCTGTGACCAGTCAAGGGAGGAGACATTCAGGGCTTTGTTACAGGAGACACATGTGGTCGTGCATTTTTAAAAGGGGAGGAAAAAACCTTGCCATCAAAACCTTTGTGTCGAAGTTTCAGGATGATAAAATAAAAGCTGTAAAATATTTCTACGTTTTGTGGAATTTTAGCTGTTTACGACATAAAGATTGTCAACATGTGAGATGAGCGTGGGTACTGTGTTTCTGTAGCAAACCACACAATAAATGCACATATTAAATCTCGAAAGCGTGCAT
Source organism: Coregonus lavaretus (assembly GCF_964263955.1). NCBI lineage: Eukaryota > Metazoa > Chordata > Actinopteri > Salmoniformes > Salmonidae > Coregonus > Coregonus lavaretus. The sequence continues at coordinate 31,713,826 of NC_140023.1, read as the reverse complement.
AAAAAGGATGCTTTAAACTTAATTGAGAGGAAGTGCCTGAATTTGGGAACTTTCTGTGTATTTTCATACGTGTTTTATCAAGGTTAAGACACTTCTAAATCAGTCTACGAAGGGCCTATAGCCCTTCTTTAAAGTAATAGTCAGCCATTACTTCCTGTTTAGTATTTATTCCCCTTTAATCATGATACAATTATAAGAGACAAGGCTCTACGGGCGATGTGATGAATCCTGTGAAAACTTCCTGTCTGTCCCTTGTGTGTGTGTGTGTGTGTGTGTGCATGTGCATGCGTGTGTGTCTGTTTGTGAGCATGTGTCTCTCTTTGAGTGTGGCTGTGTGTGTGTGTGTCTCTCTGTCTCTCTCTCTCTGTGAGTGTGGGTGTGTTTGTATCAACGGGGGCCGCCCCAGTCCCACAGGGGCCGAAGCGGTGACCCCATCCTTGTCTGCCTCTATCCCTGATCAACTCTAATTGTCTGCTTACAACTGTTCCCTGGCACTCCTCTGGATGTTCCTCTTTATTCCACTGGGCCTAGGGAGCACAACAGCCATTTTGTTACGCAGATGGACTGTGGGCTGGGCTGAGTGGAGGGTGGAGGGTTGGGCGGAACGCTGGGTGGAGGGCGAGCGGAGGGCCCCTGAATGGCCTGAGCCACATGGCAGCCAGAAGTGTGGGAGGGATGAGAGCCATTCAACCAGGCAGGCCTTCTCCAAAATTGCTTTTTAATGCTCTGACTCAGACACCCCAGATATGACCCTAATAGCCTAATAGTTAAGCACCTTTTCACCAGTTGAAAAAAAAGAGGAGGAAGGAGGAAAGAGGAAAGAGGGGGATGAAAATAACAAAAAAAGGGCTCCAATGAAAGCGGGCGAGGGAAAGCTAGTCTGATTAATATTACGTTAGATTAAAACAGATTTTTCTGGACCATTCCGGGGCCGTTTCTCTACCCCCTTCCCCCCTCCTCCCTCCTCCCTCCCTCCTCCTCCTCCCCTTGTTTTAATACCTTCTCCTCCACCCTTTATGATTGCAAGTCATTTCCAATTCGTTTTGGTATTGATCTTGTGGTAGGAATCAGTTTGGTAATTAGCTGCATTAGGGGCCTGTACCGCCGGCTGAGGGGCTGTCCCCATCCTGATTTATCACCGATGTAATTCGCTACGATCGCACCCGAGATGAAAATGAACTCAATTAGGCCACTAGCTAAGGCTGCTAAGGCTGCATGGGCACTGGCTCTGGGAGTTCCAAGGGAGAAACTAATAGTCTCTTGTTGTTTAACGGTCTAATGAAAGTAAATAAAGGTTATCCGACGTAATAGGGCCCATAGCTTTAAATAAGAAGTTGGAAGGACTTAGGGATTTATATTGTCGCTGGAGCTGGTTTGAGTGGGCCACTTCATTCAATGATGGATTTGGCTTTCTCTGGAAATTTGACCTTAACTGCTCACGCATGCGTGGGGAAAGAAATCGTAAAACAGTGAAAATGTTAAACAGTGAAATAAGGAAATTGCACAAAAAAATTAACGAGGTACGCTATACAGACAGTCGTTCACTATTGCACGTGGAAATGTCACTGGATGCATTTTTAGCCATTTAACTTCACGTTTATGTTGGTGGCCTACTTTTTGATAATATAGACCCCTTTCTGTGTTTGCAAACATTCCCGCACGAGGGCGATGAACGCAATTTGGTGGCAGAACATGGGGGAGGTCTCAGAGGTTGACAGCAAAAAAAAGCCATTTACATGTTGCATTTCACACTACTTTTGGATTATAATTGGATTTTAAGGCTCATATTTGTATTTATTAAGGATCCCCATTAGCTGCTGCCAAGGCACCTGCTACTCTTCCTGGGGTCCAGCAACATTAAGGCAGTTATATACAGTTTAAAATATTACATTACATTACATTTCATAACACTTTACCCAATACATTTAGTGTGTTCCCTCAGGCCACTCCTCCGCTATCACATATTTACAATACAACATCCATGTGTACGTGTGTGTAGAGTGTGTCTCTTCACAGTCCCCACGGTTCGATAAAGTGTATTTTTATCCGTTTTTTAAGTCTGATTCTACTGCTTGCATCAGTTACCTGATGTGGAATAGAGTTCAATGTAGCAATGGCTCTATGTAGTACTGTGCACCTCCCATAGTCTGTTCTAGACTTGGGGATTGCGAAGAGACATTAGGTGGCATGTCTTGTGGGGTATGCATGGGTGTCCGAGCTGTGTGTTAGTAGTTTAAACAGACACCTCGTTGCATTCAGCCTGTCAACACTTCTTACAAAAACAAGTAGTGATGAAGACAGTCTCTCCTCCACTTTGAGCCATGAGAGAGTTACATGCATATTATTAATGTTAGCTCTCTGTGTACATTTAAGGGCCAGCCGTGCTGCCCTGTTCTGAGCTAATTGTAATTTTCCGAGGTCCCTCTGTGGCACCTGACAAAACTAGAGCCTGTGAGGTTGTGTCTCTCTGGCGGGAGGTAAGCTTGGCTTATATACATAGTTTGGGCTTTGTCGAGTAAAGCTTAAACTATGTATTTAGATTGTTGTTAGGTATTGTAGGTAGTTATCGTGGGTTGTTGTATGTAATTATTGTAGGTTAGTATTGTATTCGGATGAGCCCGGTGAAGCACGAAGCTAGCTAACCCACTACCTGGACTAGCTGGCGGGTAGCTGCTGGTAACTATTGCAACTGTGGATAGTTGTTTCACGCCTGAGAGTACATGTAATTACGCCAGCTAACTGCCTACAATAATTACATACAATAATGCCTACCATTCAGCTGTTTTTCTAACCTCATTGTCTGAAGTGTTAACGTTAGGTAGTAAGTGGCTACTGTGCTTGAAATTTAGCTAGATTGTTGCTACCTGTAAAGCTACTATTAAACAATAACTGGAACGACCTAGCGAACAGACGCGAACTGGCTGAGTCAATTCAGTGGCTAGCTTTGCACTTGGCTAGCTAACAGTAGCTGCTAGGGGTAAGTTATAACCTACATTTGTGTTTTGTTTTTACATACTGGTAGCCAGAGTCGTTCAAGGAAATTCGGGACATGGGTGACTAGTTAACGTTAGCTTGGCTCTCTCTGTGTGTACATTGAACCGCTGTAGTTTACAACAATTATAGTTTCTGAGGTGGAAGTTGGGAGAGTTATATTTGGGTGTTTCAGTGAAACGTAAGTGAGGGAGGCCCCGCTCTCTCCTTTCCCAGATGTTTAGTTCATTTCATTCCGATCTCCTTTGCATTATTGTAGCCATTTTCTGTAGCCTGTCAACTATGCCTCTGTCTATCCCTGTTCTCTCCTCTCCTCACAGGCTATACAAACGCCTCACACTGCGTGGCTGCTGCCTCTCTAACCTGGTGGTCCCTGCACACACCACCCACGTGGAGTTCCAGGTCTCAGGCAGCCTCTGGAACTGCCGTTCTGCTGCCAACAAGGCAGAGTTCATCTCAGCCTATGCTACCCTCCAGTCCCTCGACTTCTTGGCGATGACGGAAACATGGATTACCACTGAAACACTGCTACTACTACTGCTCTCTCCTCGTCTGACCATGTGTTCTCGCATACCCCGAGAGCATCTGGTCAGCGAGGTGGTGGCACAGGAATCCTCATCTCTCCCAAGTGGACATTCTCTCTTTTTCCCCTGACCCATCTGTCTATCTCCTCATTTGAATTCCATGCTGTCACAGTCACTAGCCCATTCAAACTTAACATCCTTGTCATTTATCGCCCTCCAGGTTCCCTTGGAGAGTTCATCAATGAGCTTGACGCCTTGATAAGTTCCTTTCCTGAGGATGGCTCACCCCTCACAGTTCTGGATGACTTCAACCTCCCTACGTCTACCTTTGACTCATTTCTCTCTGCCTCCTTCTTTCCACTCCTCTCCTCTTTTGACCTCACCCTCTCACCGTCCCTCCCTACTCACAAGGCAGGCAATATGCTTGACCTCATCTTTACTAGATGCTGTTCTTCTACTAATCTCACTGCAACTCCCCTCCATGTCTCCGACCACTACTTTGTATCCTTTTCTCTCTCACTCTCCTCCAACACTACTCACTCTGCTGGTAATGCGCCGTCGCAACCTTCGCTCTCTCTCTCCCGCTACTCTCTCCTCTTCCATCCCATCATCTCTTCCCTCTGCTCAATCCTTCTCCCTCCAATCTCCTGATTCTGTCCCCGCACCACGTGCTCTCACCACTGGTGTCCCCCAGGGCTCAGTTCTAGGCCCTCTCCTAATCTCGCTATACACCAAGTCACTTGGCTCTGTCATATCCTCACATGGCCTCTCCTATCATTGCTATGCAGACGACACACAACTAATCTTCTCCTTTCCCCCTTCTGATAACCAGGTGGCGAATCGCATCTCTGCATGTCTGGCAGACATATCAGTGTGGATGACGGATCACCACCTCAAGCTGAACCTCGGCAAGACGGAGCTGCTCTTCATCCCGGGGAAGGACTGCCCGTTCCATGATCTTGCCATCACGGTTGACAACTCCATTGTGTCCTCCTCCCAGAGTGCAAAGAGCCTTGGCGTGACCCTGGACAACACCCTGTCATTCTCCGCTAACATCAAGGCGGTGACCCGATCCTGTAGGTTCATGCTCTACAACATTCGGAGAGTACGACCCTGCCTTACACAGGAAGCGGCACAGGTCCTAATCCAGGCACTTGTCATCTCCCGTCTGGATTACTGCAACTCGCTGTTGGCTGGGCTCCCTGCCTGTGCCATTAAACTCCTACAACTCATCCAGAATGTCACAGCCCGTCTGGTGTTCAACCTTCCCAAGTTCTCTCACGTCACCCCGCTCCTCCGCACACTCCACTGGCTTCCAGTTGAAGTTCGCATCTGCTACAAGACCATGGTGCTTGTGTCACGCCCTGGCTCTGGGGAATCTAGTATGTTGAGCCAGGGTGTGAGTTTTCATGTGTGTTGGTTCTAGTTGTTGTAATTCTATGTTGGCCAGGGTGGCTCCCAATCGGAGATGGCTGTAGCTCGTTGTCTCTGATTGGGAGTCATACTTAGGTAGCCGTTAGGCATTCATTCTTTGTGGTTTCTTGTTCCGTGTTGGTTTGTGTATGTAACCAGGGACGTCACGTTTTCGTTTTGTTGTTTTGATCGTGTGATCATTCATTAATAAATATGTTCGCATTCAACGCTGCGCCTTGGTCCTCCTCTCTCACCGACGATCGTGACAGAAGAAACCACCAAGACTGGACCAAGCAGCGTGTCCAGGAGCCATCGCCAGGGAGATCTCTAGCAGATCTCCTTCGCCTCCTCGACTGGGTCAAGCCGGGTGAGGAAGAGAAGGGCTTGACATGGAAGCAGAAGGGCGAAAGGCTGGCGAGGGACATGGAGACCTGGTCCACGGGTAGGAGAGACGCCCAGAAATTTTTTAGGGGGGGGCTAACGCCGTGGACGACGGGCCAGCAGGAGACCGCGGCAGAGCGGCCCAGCGGGTTGGCAGAGGAGGCCGCCAGGTTACGGGGGCCACTGGTCGAAGATGGGATGGAAGGTGTGGAGGCACGGCGAGAGGTACTGGGGTGTGTTACCAGTCCGGTCCGGCCCATTCCAGATCCCTGCGTAGGACCAGTGGTGTGTGTCCCCAGTACGGTCCGGCCTGTTCCTGCTCCCCGTACCAGGCCAATGGTGTGCGTCGTCAGCCCGGCTCGGCCCGTTCCTGCTCCCCGCACCAAGTCAGTGGTGCGCTTCGTCAGCCCGGCTCGGCCCGTTCCTGCTCCCCGCACCAAGTCAGTGGTGCGCTTCGTCAGCCCGGCTCGGCCCGTTCCTGCTCCCCGCACCAAGTCAGTGTTGTGCTTCGTCAGCCCGGCTCGGCCCGTTCCTGCTCCCCGCACCAAGTCAGTGGTGCGCTTCGTCAGCCCGGCTCAGCCCGTTCCTGCTCCCCGCACCAAGTCAGTGGTGCGCTTCGTCAGCCCGGCTCGGCCCGTTCCTGCTCCCCGCACCAAGTCAGTGGTGCGCTTCGTCAGCCCGGTTCGGCCCGTTCCTGCTCCCCGCACCAAGTCAGTGGTGCGCTTCGTCAGCCCGGCTCGGCCCGTTCCTGCTCCCCGCACCAAGTCAGTGGTGCGCTTCGTCAGCCCGGCTCGGCCCGTTCCTGCTCCCCGCACCAAGTCAGTGGTGCGCTTCATCAGCCCGGCTCGGCCCGTTCCTGCTCCCCGCACCAAGTCAGTGGTGCGCTTCGTCAGCCCGGTTCGGCCCGTTCCTGCTCTCCGCACCAAGTCAGGGGTGCGTTTCGTCAGCCTGGCTCGGGCCGTTCATGCTCCCCACACCAAGCTAGTGGTGTGCGTCGTCAGTCCGGCACAGCCCGTGCCTGTTCCACTGGTGCCTGGTTCAGCACGGGTCAGCTGCTTCACGCCGGAGCTAGAGCAATCCGCTCCACCAGTGTGCAGTCCAGCTCCGGTCAGCAGGGCCAGACCGGACCAGGGGTACTTTGGGGGGTTGGAGAGCGAGTGGGGATCATGCCCGGAGCCGGATCCGCCGCCAAGGCGGAGTGCCCACCCGGTCCCTCCCCTGTGGTATTTGGTTGGCGCGGTCGGAGTCCGCGCCTTTAGAGGGGGGTACTGTCACGCCCTGGCTCTGGGGACTCTAGTATGTTGAGCCAGGGTGTGAGTTTTCATGTGTGTTGGTTCTAGTTGTTGTAATTCTATGTTGGCCAGGGTGGCTCCCAATCGGAGACGGCTGTAGCTCGTTGTCTCTGATTGGGAGTCATACTTAGGTAGCCGTTAGGCATTCATTCTTTGTGGTTTCTTGTTCCGTGTTGGTTTGTGTATGTAACCAGGGACGTCACGTTTTCGTTTTGTTGTTTTGATCGTGTGATCATTCATTAATAAATATGTTCGCATTCAACGCTGCGCCTTGGTCCTCCTCTCTCACCGACGATCGTGACAGCTTGCCTATGGAGCTGTGAGGAGAACGGCACCTCTGTACCTTCAGGCTCTGATCAGTCCCTGCACCCAAACGAGGGCATTGCGTTCATCTACCTCTGGCCTGCTGGCCCCCCTACCTCTGCGGAAGCACAGTTCCCGCTCAGCCCAGTCAAAACTGTTCCCTGCTCTGGCACCCCAATGGTGGAACAAGCTCCCTCACGACGCCAGGACAGCGGAGTCACTCACCACCTTCCGGAGACAATTGAAAACCCAACTCTTTAAGGAATATCTGGGATAGGATAAAGTAATCCTTCTACCCCCCCTTACCCCACCCCACCCCCCCAAAAAAATTTTTATATTGTTAAGTGGTTATCCCACTGGCTATAAGGTGAATGCACCAATTTGTAAGTTGCTCTGGATAAGAGCGTCTGCTAAATTACGTAAATGTAAATGTAAATGTAGGACCCGCCTTGTTGATAGTGCTGTTAAGAAGGCAGAGCAGCGCTTTATTATGGACAGACTTCTCCCCATCTTAGCTACTGTTGCGGTTGAGCTAACTTGCGCTAATGTGATTAGTAAACTTTCCAGGCCATTGCCATGTCTTATATGGGCAGGAAGCTTAAATTCGTGTTAATCTAACTGCACTGTCCAATTTACAGTAGCTATTACAGTGAATATATACCATGCTATTGTTTGAGGAGAGTGCACAACAACAAAAAACTTATCACGGCAACTGGTTTGATACATTCACCTCTGAAGGTAAATAATGTACTAACATTCAGTAATCTTGCTCTGATTTGTCATCCTGAGGGTCCCAGAGATAAAATGTAGCTTCGTTTTGTTTGATAAAATCAATTTTTATATTCAAACATAGGAACTGGGTTCTACAGTTTGAACCCTTGCTGTCTCTGGCACCACACCCACACCGCCCGGCCATCTAGATGTGTGAAAGTTAGTGTATAAGCTAATGATCCATCATGTATGACATTCCTGGGAGTGTGTAAACTTACATGTTGTATTACCATATCATTTTTGTATGTTCTCTAGTTATGTACTTGAAAATGTATCAATTGACCAATTCGTCACATTTGGGCAGACTTAATACAAAATAGTCCAGTATTGCAATGCTTCACTGGATCAATCTGAAGCTTTGCACACACACTGCTGCCAAAATCAAAATTTTGCCTAAACTGCAATATTATATTGTGGTCTTTCTCTTGCATTTCAAAGATGATGGAACAAAAAAACTAATTAAAAATGCATGTATTTTTGTTTGTATTATCTTTTACCAGATCTAATGTGTTATATTCTCCTACATTAATTTCACATTTCCACAAACTTCAAAGTGTTTCCTTTCAAATGGTATCAAGGATATGCATATATTCAGGTCCTGAGCTACAGGCAGTTAGATTTGGGTATGCCATTTTAGGAGAAAATTGAAAAAAAGGGTCCAATCCTTAAGAGGTTAAAAAGGCAGAGCAGCGGTTTATTATGGACAGACCTCTCCCCATCGTAGCTACTGTTGTATCAACATGTTTTGACCATGAAAGTTTACAATCCAGGGTTACTCCAAGCAGTTTAGTCACCTCAATTTGCTCAATTTCCACATTATTTATTACACGATTTAGTTTAGGTTTAGGGTTTAGAGAATGATTTGTCCCAAATACAATCGTTTTTGAAATATTTAGGACTAACTTATTTCTTGCTCTTTGTTAAGTGTTGCAGTAATTTCACTCGCAGTAGTAGCTGAAGTGTATAGTGTTGAGTCATCCGCATACATAGACACACTGGCTTTACTCAAGGCCAGTGAAACGTCATTAATAAAGATTGAAAAAAGTAAGGGGCCTAAACAGCTGCCCTGAGGAATTCCTGATTCTACTTGGATATGTTGGAGAGGATTCCATTAAAGAACACCCTCTGTGTTCTGTTAGACCGGTAACTGTTTATCCACAGTATAGCAGGAGGTGTAAAGCCATAACACATACGTTTTTCCATCAACAGACCATGATTGATAATGTCAAAATCCACACTAAAGTCTAACAAAACAGCTCCCACAATCTTTTTATTATCAATTTCTCTCAGCCAATCATTAGTCATTTGTGTATGTGCCGTGCTTGTTGAATGTCATTCTCTATAAAAGTGCTGAAAGTCTGTTGTCAATTTGTTTACAGTAAAATAGCATTGTATCTGGTCAAACACATTTCTTTCCTAAAGTTTACTAGCGGTTGGTAACAGGCTGATTTGTCGGTTATTTGAGCCAGTAAAGGGGGATTTACTATTCTTGTAGCAGAATTACTTTTGTTTCCTTCCAGGCCTGAGGGCACACACTTTCTTGTAGGTTTAGATTGAATATATGGCAAATAGGAGTGGCAATATCGTCCTCTATTATCCTCAGTAATTTTCCATCCAAGTTGTCAGCACCTGGTGACTTATAATTATTATTTCACTTCTTCCACACTCACTTTACGGAATTCAAAATTACAATGCTTGTCTTTCATAATTTGATCAGTTATACTTGGATGTGTACATAGTGTCAGCGTTTATTGCTGGCTTTTCATGCCTACGTTTTCTCATCTTGGCAGTGAAAAAAATCAAGTAATTGGCAATATCAGTGGGTTTTGTGATGAATGAGCCATCTGATTCAAAGGATGATGGAGCCGAGTGTGCCTTCTTGCCCAAAATATCATTTAAGGTGCTCCAAAGCTTTTTACAATCATTCTTTATGTAATTTATCTTTGTTTCATAGTGTCATTTCTTCTTATTTTTATTCAGTGTAGTCACATGATTTCTCAATTTGCAGTACGTTTGCCAATCAGTTGTGCAGCCAGACTTATTTGCCATTCATTTTGCCTCATAACTCTCAAACATACAATTTTTTAATTCCTCATCAATCCACACAGATGTAACACCATTCTTAGAGTCATTTTCTTCATGGGTGCTGCTTATTAGTAACTGGAATAAGCAATTTCATAAATGTGTCAAGTGTAGTGTCTGGTTGCTCCCCATTACACACCACAGACCAATAAATATTATTTACAACATAGGAATCACTACAAAACGTATTGTATAACCTGTTATACAATATCTTAGGCCCAGCCTTTGGAACTTTGGTTTTCCTAGATATGGCTACCGACGATGGGTGACTTCCTGCTTTCTTTCCGCATCCAAAAGTTGTGCATCATGCGTGACATCAGTGTGTCGTGTACTTAAAATGGGCCTTTGCACATAATTCAAAGGGTATGCTAATGTTCCTTCTATCTTCAGCTGTCCTTTCTGTGTCCAGCTCCTGCGTTGTGTTTGGGTATTTACACTATATACTGTTTTTCCATCATGGCATTGTCACTCACCTGTTCTGGTTTGATGTTTTCTGAGGTGGAGAAGACGTCGGGGTAGGATGGCCGCTCGAACACCCGGTCCAGAGCCTCCAGTTGCTGCTGAGTGAAGGCGTCGGCCAGGAGGTGCTTCCGTAAACTCTCCACGCTGCCCTGAGAGACACTGCCTGGGCCAGAGCCGTCCGACCCATCTAGAGAGAGTGTGTGGGGGGGGGGGGGGGGGGGGAGGAGAGAGAGTGGGGGAGGGTGGAGGTGAGAGAGTGGAGTGGAGGGGAGAGAGGGAGAGAGTATAGGGTTAAAGGACAGGATTATTATTATTTTGGTCAGCTGTTAGGAAATGGGGGGATATTTTTGTGCGTGTGTGTATGGGGGGGTCTACAGCCAAACAGTACTGAGAGGTGGCCACCACCACCAGGAAATGGAGAGACATTATTTAATCATACTATTTCCCTCTCCAGAGCGTAAAACCACTCTCCCCATCTCTCTCTCTCGCTCTCTCTCTCTCTCTCTCTCTCTCTCTCTCTCTCTCTCTCTCTCTCTCTCTCTCTCTCTCTCTCTCTCTCTCTCTCTCTCTCTCTCTCTCTCTCTCTCTCTCTCTCTCTCTCTCCATCTCTCTCTCTCTCTCTCTCTCCATCTCTCTCCGATTGCTTCCCAGCAAACCGGAAACATTCCCAGGACATTAGTTGACATTCATATTAAGTTAAAGTTAGAGTTTTATCAAACATTAGAATGATAACATCCCACAAACATTCCAAGGATGTTTTTGGTAACAAAATGTTTTTTCTAAAAAAATGTTTGATATCCTTAGAAAGTTCTCCTAACATTCACTAAAATGTTGTGCACATCTGTAACAACTAGCACAGAAAATTCCTCTAAGGTTCCTATTAGGTTGCCAGGGGATATAATTATAATGTAAGTGGTTCTGAGAAAAACATGACAGGAACGTTATGCTAACATTGATGTATAGTGTAACATTATTATATGAAGTTACCTAACATGAACATAGCAAACATATGGCACTTCAATCTACTTACATCATAACATGTTATTAGGCTATTGCCCCAACATACTGTAGTTATAGCTTCATAAAGGTCATCAATGAGATTTCAACTTGTAACCTGCCACTTCCCAGCCTGTACTTAGCACACTGCACCACTAGGATGGAGCTGATAAATCTATTGAGTCACGTAGGCTAAGAATTTCAAGTCTCACGGCTATATGTTTTAGTAGATATGTGAATCTATTGACACATCACCACAATCAAATAACATTTTATTTTTCACATGCTTCTTAAACAACAGGTGTAGACTAACAGTGAAATGCTTACTTACGGACCCTTCCCAACAATTCAGAGAGCAAGAAAATAGAGAAATAATAGTAAAGTAATAACACGTAGTAATACAAGTAATAATAAATACACAAGGAGTAACTATATACACAGGGTACCAGTACCGAATCTGACGCTCCATGCCAAATCTTTTCAGCCTCCTGAGGGGGAAGAGGTTTTGTTGTGCCCTCTTCATGACTGTTTTGGTGTGTGTGGACCATGATATATCCTTAGTGAAGTGGACAAATAGCGCTATATCGCAGATTTTAGGCACTCCGGATTAAAACTAGGCAATCATTTCAGAAATTATATTAACATGAACTGATTGCCTAGTTTTAATCCGGAGTGCCTAAAATCTGCGATATATCGCTATTTAAATTTAAAGGGAATATTCCCATGTTTGCGGAGACTGCATTCACGGTAAACGCTGCATATGTCGGATCAATCAGAAATTAGATTTACATTTAAATTGCGCTATAATGGGGATCTTCCGTGCTCCGAATTAAATCCAGACCAAAGTTTGCAAATTAATTACTTAAAAATCATAAAATGTGATTTTCTGGATTTTTGTTTTAGATTCCGTCTCTCACAGTTGAAGTGTACCTATAATAAAAATTGCAGACCTCTGCATGCTTTGTAAGTAGGAAAACCTGCAAAATTGGCAGTGTATCAAATACTTGTTCTCCCCACTATATGCCTAAATCCTCAGATACAAGTGTTTTAGAAAACAACATACACTTGGTTTTATCTGCATTCAGCACCAATTTCAGTTCAACAAAGATATTATGTAAAGCAGGGAATGCAGACTGTAGCTCAGAAAGAGCCTGGTCAACTGTGGGGGCAATAGAATACACAACAGCGTCATCATCGGCATACAAGTGCAGGTTATATTTTTTTCTCTCAGATGAACCAATATTGATCATGTAAATAGTGAAAAGAACTGGACCAATAATCGATCCCTGTGGGACACCTTTTGTTATGTCCAGAAAACCTGATATAACACCATCAGTAAATACACATTGCGTTCTGTCTGTTAAATAACTTCTAAACCAACAACATGCAGCCTAGTTCAGGCGAATTGATGAAAGTCATGAGTGATCAACAGTATTGAATGCCTTAGACATGCCAATGACGAGGGCAGCACAATGTTTTATGTTATCTATACAATTAACCACATAATTTAAAACCAGGGATGCAGCAGAGATGGTGCTATGACCTGGTGTATAAGTTTGTTCCCAACAAGACCGTCTGCAACTTGGAAGTTTTGAATACATTTATGCTTTAAACTTACGCTAGCTCCAGCCCTGTGGTGCAGTGGATTACTTTCAGTGTTAAATATCCGAAGGTTGTAGGTTCAATCCCCACATGAGTCTTTCAAAAAAATAAGGTAAAGCTATGTTTGCACAATCAACAGCCTTGATCTTGTCCACATTCAGATTGTGTGCACATGTTCAGACATGCGTCTACACATGGTATTAAAATGTGTCTCTTATCCGTCCACTTCGTCCACATTTCCTGGTCCCTCCCTTTATGCAAGTTGTTTTACCGATATTCTTTCAAAATAATGTTTATTTTTTCATTTAATTCACATATTGATTAAATAAGTCAAGGGTGCCACCGTTAAATGATTTAAAGGGTGGCAAAATTATGATTTAAATGGTTTCACTGTCCAGATCCGTCTACACAATCAAAAGACACATTAGCCTCGTTTACACTTTGCGCTAACATGTGGGTTTTGTATTACATTTTAAACTTATTTACGTGATCTGATCAATATGATCCAATCACTATCTGATCATGGTTTGTTGTGTCTAGGTAGTCAGGCACACATAGGCTGCGTTTACACAGACAGCCCAATTCTGATCTTTTGCCACAAATGTGTATTTTTTACCAATTAGATCAGATATTTTGCACATAACTGGGCAAAATATCAGAATTGGGCTGCCTGTGTAAACACAGCATATGCGTGCCTGACTACCTCCAGAGGTGGGCAGGAAGATCTGATCACAATCAGATCACAATGTGTCTTTTGTTTGTCTACACCTGTCTAAAAATGTTGGTACAATCAGAATGTGGACACATATTAGAACCAGGTATAAATGGGACTAAAGTCTTATGTAATGTAATATGTTTACACATAATTGCCACGTGTGTTGTTTCTACATGACCTTACTGTACAACACAATTCCTCAACAATAAAATTGCACTAACACATTAAAGAAAACTTAATGGAATGTTAATCATCATTTTATGATTCTATGAATACAGTACTAACATTCTAAAAACATTGATGGAATGTTAACACTGTTCTTATAACATAATTAATTGTTTTGGAAAGCTTTAAAGAACAGTAAAACAAATATGTGAACATTCTTGCAACATTGGAGGAATGTTTTGTGCACCCTAAAACAAACATAGTATAATCATCAGCACAACTGGACAGATTTTGTGTTTTGGGAAACTATGTCTTGTAATGTCCCAACACTGTTCCCTCAACCAAATAAAATATTTGGGGAACTTTAAAATAAAATACAATTGTTTTCTGTGAACATTCTTGCAACAACACAGGAACGTGTCATGCATCCTAATACAAACATTGTATAATCATTAGGACAGATTTGGTATTATTCAAACTTTTGAGGGGAATGTTCTTACACCTTTACCACAACTTAATGAAATGTTCTGGGAACACTCCAGAACCAATGTTGTCTTGCTGGGCTCTCTCCAGGAAGAGAAAAGACAGTGAGTGGATATTCAGGACTGAATGAGAACGAGGCACAGAGGGCACGTTTATGCATTTCCTCACACACACACACACAAAATCTATAAACAAATGAGCCTCTCCTCCTCTCCTTCCCTGACCCCATCAACCTGTCCCATCCTGACTCACTGCTCTCCCTTCATCTAAAACCTCCACACAATGTCCAGAGAACGTCCCCGGGAACCTCCACAGGGGCTATCTCTGCCACCATCAACATAGCTGCTTCCCAAATGGCACCATATTCCCTGTATAGTACACTATTCTGACCAGAGCCCTATGGGCCCTGGTCAAAAGTAGTTCACTATAAAGGGAATAGGGTGCCATTTGGGACGCTACCCGTTCCTCCTATACACCTTCCCTTCCCTTCCTCCCCAGGCCGGGAGGCAGCTAACGGATGAGGTAGGGCTTTAGCTCCGCTAGTACAAATCTGTCATTCTAAATTTGCAGCAGATTATGTTCTCTCCAGGGTGAAGGCAGCGGAGATATATGATATGCAAGGCAACTATCGATTGCCTGATCCGGCCTGGGCCGAGGAGGGGAGGCGAAATTAACTTGGAATGAACATCATGCCTCAACTAATTATGTGTATAATACACTACTTAATTCGCAAATTTTCTGTGCTATGGAATTCATTGATCAATCATGTTCCACTGATGGTACCGTTTCAGGGGTGTTATTGCCATTCTGCCTGCCTGCTCGACCTTTTTTCAATGGCTGAGGCCACGGGATGAACCCGACTGACGCCGAGAAATAGATATTTGGACTAAACTGAATAGGGCACTGGAATTGGTTGCGGTTTCAAGGAGGGAAGTGTGAGTGTGAGGGGGGAAGAGTGCCGGTGTGGGTGAGGGTGGAAGATTGTGTGTGTGTGTGTGTGTGTGTGTGTGTGAGCGTGTGTGTGTGTGTGTGTGAGGGGGAAAGATGATGTGTGTGTGTGTATTTGTGTGTGTATGAGTGATTGAGGGGGAAGAGTGTGTGTGCGTGCCTGCGTGCGTGTGTGAGCGTGATGTTTGATGAGGAATTTGTTTTTTCTCCCTGCACTGCTTTCGCTGCATGTGTTTTCCTAACAGCATCTGAACCTGACCACCTTATTTTAGTGCAGGCATTTCTCTCAGACAGCTCCCTTGGGTGCCTTTCCACATTATTAAAAAGGTTCCAGATTTAAGCCCTGTCATCACAAAAAAGTTTATGTTTGAACCTTTACAAAGACGTTCCTCAAAAAACCTTTTCAGAGGGGTTCCTCGAGGAACCTTTATCAACTGAAAAGTTCCCCCACAGTGGCAATTAATTTGAACCTCAAAAGGTTCTTTGAGGATCCTTTTCTTGGTAGAGTGTACTATATCTTTATCTATATTATACTATACTATCCTAAAAAGATTGTCTACTATATTGTATACTATAGACATTTGTATAATTTCATGTTAACACTTTACAATAATTTATTTGAGCTTTTTGGATGAATGACTGAGAGCCCATCTGACATGAATGCAGGACGTTTCAATTCTAAAATACAGAATGGAAGCTTTATTCACAGGAACGTGTAAGTGTATCTTCAACTATGTAGGTGTCTCTGTGGGTGTTCCGTTATTTTATCACTCACACATCACTGGCTGACTGTCGCTCAGCTTTTAACACTGAGATGAGGAGAGACTGGAGCTCTATCAGATTAGATAACCTACGCCTTAAAACAAGACTGCTCTCAGTGGTCTTCACACCTCACACACACATAGAAAGTAAGAGAGAGCGAGAGAGAGAGAGGTAGTGAGCAGATGAGCTCACACATTTTTGAGTGAAAAATAAATTACAATAATATATTTTACTTTATAAGGACTGAATGCTAAGTTAAGGCTACCAAGCTTGCTAGGACAGAACAGATCCGGCTGCAACTTCAATTAGCACTGAGGTGTGAAGTGAGAGGTGTCAAAGCCCTTGAGCCCAACAATGGCAGGAGAGTTTCACAGCCTCCCCCAATGAAATGCAGAGGCCTTTGAAGCCCCCTCCCTCTGTGCAGAGGTCATTACAATACAGTACCCCCTGAATGTAAAAAATGAGAAGGCACGGAAAGAGTACAAAAAGAAGCTCCTCATGGAAAATCAAGAGACACTTTTTGCTAACTGTTATAAAAATGTTAACGTAAGCAACTTAATCTTCCACACAGACCAACCCCTGGCATGGTGCAGTGCTATATTAACACATTACCCCTCTGTTAAGAGGGGGGGTGTTAGCAATGGGTGGAAACTCAGGATCCTAGACAACGAGGACTCTGAGTCAGCCAATGTCAAACTGTACAAGTCTGGAACAGTACTGGTACAGGGCAACCCCAAACAGTTTCAGCTGGACTTTCACATAATCAAACAGCGAGCGCAGCAGGAGAAGCTCTCTCTTGAGAAAGATACCACCACCCCGAGCGTGTCAGACCAGACCTCTTCATTGAACAACCCCACAGACGAGCAACCCCAAGCGGAAAGTCAACCTCCCAACACAGAGCACTAGTCCCTCATTGAAATGAAGGATACATTCACCCAGCTGGAGGTAAGGCAGGTGGAGCTGGAACAGCAGGTGAACACACTCCAGTCAGCACAAAAAATTGTCCAGAATAACAACACCCCCTCAACCAGACCCAGAGAGCTGGAGGTGGAGACAACATCAACAAGAGAAAGAGCAGGAGCAGGAGAAGCACAGAGCACTAGAGAAGAGAATGAGAGTGCTGGAGGAGAGGGTGAGGGGGATGGTGTGTGACAGAGAACAACCCATTAGAGAGCTGGCCACACCCGCAGTGAAGCCAGCAGAACAGCCCACCTCAGATCCTCACCAAGGTCTCGACACCACAGCAGAACAGTCCACCCCAGACCCTGGCCATAGCCTCGACATCACAGCAGGACAGACAAATTAAGAACTCTAAGCCCAGGGGATCCCACCCCCTCTGAGCACCCCCCCTGTCAGCCAACCTGATAGCCCTCCTGACAACCCCCCCACACCCACTGAGGACATACACAAGCCACAGATTGTACTCTGTATGGACTCAAATGGGAAATATACTGTATACAAGAAAATACACTTTTTCCCAAACACACAGTGTCTGAACTCTGGTGTCCAAACACCCAGCTTGACCTTCTGTCTGAGGACCAACTAGGGTCACCCAGCCACATAATAATACACACAGGCACAAACGATTTGAGAGCACAGCAGGAAAGGGTGGCCACAGCACTAAAGGGAGTGATTGAAAAAGCTTCTTCTACTTTCCCCAAAGCACAAGTGGTTATCTCCACCCTGCTACCACAAAAATACTTCCACCCTGCTACCACACAGCAGGTAAACGCAAGTATTTCGCGTGACTGTGTCTCAAAACCAAATGTTTACCTGGCCCACCACTCCACCCTGGACTTGAACAGCCTTTACGACCAGGTCCACCTATACAAGGCAGCAGTGCCCACCTTCGCCAGGACCCTAAAGGACATCTCCCTCAACCGCAGCCCCAACACCTCACACAGGAGCAACAGATCAACAGACACCCTGCCCAGACCAGCGAGACACTCTCCCAGACCTGAGGGACCCCCCCCCCCCCCCCTCCCCCTGGACCTACACATAGAGACCCACGCTGAGAGGACCTACATCCAGACCACAGTACCACCAGCCACATCCACATCCACACCCCCACCCCAACCAATCAATACCCCCCCAAACCAACCATGCCCACACCTCATATAGGCCCCCTCCATCAGACCAATGCCCCTCCTGCCCACCCCATGCTCCCCACTACTAACGCAAAGAGGGCCTATAGGTCATTTGCCTTTGGCCTAAAGAGCAGGAACCTGGACTTCACCAAATAAATCAGAAATACAGACATTGTCATCCTACAAGAAACATGGTATAGAGGAGAGACCCACTAGTTGCCCTCTAGGTTACAGAGAGCTGGTAGTCCCATCCACCAAACTACCAGGTGTGAAACAGGGAAATGACTCAGGGCATGTGCTAATTTGGTATAGAGCAGACCTAACTCACTATATTAAATTAATCAAAACAGGAACATCTTGCATTTGGCTAGAAATTCAAAAGGTTATGTCATTACGTCAACAGAGAAAAATTTCCTCCTGTGTGCTACCTATATCCCCCCACTAGAATCCCCATACTTTAATGAAGACAGCTTCTCCATCCTGGAGGGGGAAATCAATCATTTCCAGGCCCAGAGACATGTACTAGTCTGTTGCGACCTAAATGCCAGAACTGGACAAGAATCTGACACCCTCAGCACACAGCGGGACAAACACCTACCTGGAGGTGACAGCATTCCCTCCCCCATATGCTCCCCTAGGCATAACTATGACAACATAACCAACAAAAACATGTCACAACTCCTGCAGCTCTGTCGCACGCTGGGTATGTACATAGTCAATGGTAGGCTTCAAGGGGACTCCTCCGGTAGGTACACCTATAGCTAATCTCTTGGCAGTAGTACTGTAGACTATTTATCATTGACCTCAACCCAGAGTCTCTCAGAGCGTTCAAAGTCAGCCCACTGACACCCCTATCAGATCACAGCAAAATCACAGTCTACTTGAACAGAGCAATACTCAATCATGAGGTATCAAGCCAAAAGTTGTGTAATAATATGAAGATATGCTATAGATGGAAGGAAAGTTGTGTGGACACCTACCAAAAAACAATTAGGCAACACCAAATTCAATCCCTTTTAGACAACTTCCTGGACAAAAAGTTTCACTGTAATAGTGAAGGTGTAAACTTGGCAGTAGAAAACCTAAACAGTATATTTGACCTCTCAGCTTCCCTATCAAAATTTCAAGCAGAAAACCTAAGAAAATTGACAGCAATGACAAATTGTTTGATGAAGAATGCAAAAACTTAAGAAAGAAATTGAGAAACCTATCCAACCAAAAACATAGAGACCCAGAAAACCTGAGCCTACGCCTTCACTATGGTGAATCACTAAAACAATACAGACATACACTACGGAACAAGAAGGAACAGCACGTCAGGAATCAGCTCAATGTAATTGAAGAATCCATAGACTCTAACCACTTCTGGGAAAATTGGAAAACACTAAAGAAACAACAACACAAAGAGTTATCTATCCACAACGGAGATGGATAAACCACTTCACCAATCTTTTTGGCCCTGTAACAAAGAATAACACAGCAAAAACATATACATGATCAAATACAAATCCTACAATCAACTATTAAAGACTACCAGAACCCACTGGATTCTCCAATTACATTGAATGAACTACAGGGCAAAATACAAACCCTCCATCCCAAAAAGGCCTGTGGTGTTGATGGTATCCTAAATGGAATGATAAAATATACAGACCACAAATTCCAATTGGCTATACTTAAACTATTTAGCTTCATCCTTAGCTCTGGCATCTTCCCCATTATTTGGAACCAAGGACTGATCACCCCAATCCACAAAAGTGGAGACAAATTTGACCCCAGTAACTACCGTGGGATATGCGTCAACAGCAACCTTGGGAAAATCCTCTGCATTATCAATAACAGCAGACTAGTACATTTCCTCAGTGAAAACAACATACTGAGCAAATGTCAAATTTTATATTTACAAAATACTGCACAACAGACCACATATTCACCCTGCATACCCTAATTGACAAAGAAACAAAACAAAACAGAACAAAGGGAAAAGTCTTCTCATGCTTTGCTGATTTCCAAAAAGCTTTTGACTCAATTTGGTATGATGGTCTGCTATACAAATTGATGGAAAGTGGTGTTGGGGGAAAAACATACGACATTCTAAAATCTATGTACACAAACAACAAGTGTGTGGTTAAAATTGGCAAAAAACACACACAGGGACGTGGGGTGAGACAGGGATGCAGCTTAAGCCCCACCCTCTTCAACTAAAAGTTTGGGGTCACTTAGAAATGTCCTTGTTTTCCATGAAAACATACATGAAATGAGTTTGAATTGGAAATATATTTGCTTTTGTCAAAGAATCCTCCATTTGCCGCAATTACAGCCTTGCAGACATTTGGCATTCTAGTTGTCAATTTTTTGAGGTAATCTGAAGAGATTTCACCCCATGCTTCCTGAAGCACCTCCCACAAGTTGGATTGGCTTGATGGGCACTTCTTACATACCATACAGTCAAGCTGCTCCCACAACAGCTCAATAGGGTTGAGATCCGATGACTGTGCTGGCCACTCCATTATAGACAGAATACCAGCTGACTGCTTCTTCCCTAAATAGTTATTGTATAGTTTGGAACTGTGCTTTGAGTCATTGTCCTGTTGTAGGAGGAAATTGGCTCCAATCAAGCGCCGTCCACAGGGTATGGCATGGCGTTGCAAAATGGAGTGATAGCCTTCCTTCTTCAAGAACCCTTTTACCCTGTAAAAATCTCCCATTTTACCACCACCAAAGCACCCCCAGACCATCGCATTGCCTCCAAAATGGTCTGCGTCTCGTAAATGTTCTTCTTTGTGATCCGAACACCTTCTTCAATTTGTCTCTCCATAACACATTTTTCCAATCTTCCTCTGTCCAGTGTCTGTGTTCTTTTGCCCATCTTAATCTTTTATTTTTATTGGC
Source organism: Coregonus lavaretus (assembly GCF_964263955.1). Classification (NCBI taxonomy): domain Eukaryota; kingdom Metazoa; phylum Chordata; class Actinopteri; order Salmoniformes; family Salmonidae; genus Coregonus; species Coregonus lavaretus. The sequence continues at coordinate 31,692,957 of NC_140023.1, read as the reverse complement.
CAGTCTGAGATATGGCTTTTTCTTTGCAACTCTGCCTAGAAGGTCAGCATCCCGGAGTCGCCTCTTCACTGTTGACGTTGAAACGGGTGTTTTGCAGGTACTATTTAATGAAGCTGCCAGTTGAGGACCTGTGAGGCGTCTGTTTCTCAAACTAGACACTCTAATGTATTTGTCCTCTTGCTCAGTTGTGCACCGGGGCCTCCCACTCCTCTTTCTATTCTGGTTAGAGCCAGTTTGCGCTGTTCTGTGAAGGGAGTAGTACACAGCGTTGTACGAGATCTTCAGTTTCTTGGCAATTTCTCGCATAGAATAGCCTTCATTTCTCAGAACAAGATTAGACTGATGAGTTTCAGAAGAAAGTTATTTGTTTCTGGCCATTTTGATTCTGTAATCGAACCCACAATTGCTGATGCTCCAGATACTAGTCTCAAGAAGGCCAGTTTTATTGCTTCTTTAATCAGCACAACAGTTTTCAGCTGTGCTAACATAATTGCAAAATGATTTTCAAATGATCAATTAGCCTTTTAAAATGATAAACTTGGATTAGCAAACACAACGTGCCATTGGAACACAGGACTGATGGTTGCTGATAATGGGCCTCTGTGCGCCTATGTTGATATTCCATAAAAAATCAGCCGTTTCCAGCTACAATAGCCATTTACAACATTAACAATGTCTACACTGTATTTCTGATCAATTTGATGTTATTTTAATGGTTAAAAAAAATGTTTTTCAAGGAAATTCTAAGTGACCCCAAACCTTTGAACGGTAGTGTATATTAACGAATTGACGAGGGTACTAGAACAGTCTGCAGCACCCGGCCTCACCCTACTAGAATCTGAAGTCAAATGTCTACTGTTTGCTGATGATCTGGTGCTTCTGTCCCCAACCAAGGAGGGCCTACAGCAGCACCTAGATCTTCTGCACAGATTCTGTCAGACCTGAGTCCTGACATTAAATCTCAGTAAGACAAAAATAATGGCGTTCCAAAAAATGTACAGTTGCCCAGACCACAAATACAAACTCCATCTAGACACCGTTGCCCTAGAGCAAACAAAAAACTATACATACCTCGGCCTAAACATCAGCGCCACAGTTAACTTCCACAAAGCTGTGAACGATCTGAGAGACAAGGCAAGAAGGGCCATCAAAAGGAACATAAAATTCAACATACCAATTAGGATCTGGCTAAAAAGACTTGAATCAGTTATAGAACCCATTGCCCTTTATGGTTGTGAGGTCTGGGGTCCGCTCACCAACCAAGAATTCACAAAATGTGACTAACACCAAATTGAGACTCTGCATGCAGAATTCTGCGAAAATATCCTCCACATACAACGTATAACACCAAATAATGCATGCAGAGCAGAATTAGGCCGATACCCGCTAATTATCAAAATCCAGAAAAGAGCAGTTAAATTCTACAACCACCTAAAAGGAAGCGATTTCCAAACCTTCCATAACAAAGCCATCACCTACAGAGAGATTAACCTGGAGAAGAGTCCCCTAAGCAAGCTGTTTCTGGGGCTCTGTTCATAAACACAAACAGACCCCACAGAGCCCCAGGACAGCAACACAATAAGACCCAACCAAATCATGAGAAAACAAAAAGATAATTACTTGACACATTGGAAATAATCAACAAAAAAACAGAACAAAACTAGAATGCTATTTGGCCCTAAACAGAGAGAACACAGTGGCATAATACCTGACCACTGTGACTGACCCAAATTTAAGGAAAGATTTGACTATGTACAGACTCAGTGAGCATAGCCTTGCTATTGAGAAAGGCTGCCGTAGGCAGACCTGGCTCTCAAGAGAAAACAGGCTATGTGCGCACTGCCCACAAAATGAGGTGGAAACTGAGCTGCACTTCCTAACCTCTTGCCAAATGTATGACCATATTAGAGACACATATTTCCCTCAGATTACACAGACCCACAAAGAATGTGAAAACAAACCCAAATTTGATAAACTCCCATATCTATCGGGTGAAATACCACAGTGTGCCATCACATCAGCAATATTTGTGACCTGTTGCCACAAGAAAAGGGCAACCAGTGAAGAACAAACACCATCGTAAAAACAACCCATGTTTATGTTTATTTATTTTCCCTTTTGTACTTTAACTATTTGCACATAATATGACATTTGAAATGTCTTTATTCTTTTAGAACTTTTGTGAGTGTAATGTTTACTGTAAAACATTTTTTTGTTCATTTCACTTTTGTTTATTATCTATTTCACTTGCTTTGGCAATGTAAACATTTGTTTCCCATGACAATAAAGCCCTTAAATTGAAATTGAATTGAGAGGGAGAAAAACAGAGAGAGAAAAACAGAGAGAGAGAGAGAGAGAGAGAGAGAGAGAGAGAGAGAGAGAGAGAGAGAGAGAGGGTGCAGTAGTGTTATGTTTTGGTGTGTTTAAGAGCTTTATTAATTAGATTTAGCTGTGCAGAGTAGTGTGCTGACTGTCAGCGGCCATAGTGATGGTTATTTGATTGTTCTCTTTCCACTCCCTTACAGTGTTGTCAAGGGCTGTGTCCCACCACTCTATTCTCTTAGAGAATAGGGTTCATCGTTTTGTCCCCATAGGGGAACCCTTTTTAGCGCTAGGTAGAATCCTTTGGTGCTAGGTAAAACCCTCTATGTAGGATTCTTCATAGAACCCCCTGTATATGGTTCTACCTAGAACCCTCTATTTAGGGTTCTGCTTAGAAACCTCTATGAAGGGTTCTACCGAGAACCCTTTTATCTTTGGAGGGTTCTCCCTAGAGCCCTCTATGAATGGTTCCACCAGCCATATTATCGTTTGAAATTAATTAATTTATGGCAATACATTACATATATCATAAGACCTTTCTTTGAAGTTACACAGTGGTGTTGGGAAGCTCATGGTTTACAGACCACATCAGGCCTGCATGTCACATGCTGGCTTGCAATGTGATATTTAACTCCTATTGGAATCCAGCCAGTGTTAGGATATCCAACAAGTGGAATTTTGTATCACCAACAACCTGCATTCAAAATGACTGCCAGGGTAGGGAAGATTGAACACTGCTTTAAACCAATCAATGTACATGCAAAACACAGATATTAAAACACATATTTCAAAAAATTACCCTGCAATAGATCATGTTCGGAAATATGATATATGGTTCTATGTAGAACCCTTCTTGCCTACCAAAGAACCCTTCTTGCCTTCCAAATAATCCTTCTTGCCTTGCAAAGAATCATAAAATAACCCTTTCTTCCAAAAGCGCTTCTTAAGATGTTAAAGGTTAAACATAGGTAAAACCCTTTGCCTTACAAAGAACCCTTGTCTTCCAAAAAGGTTTCATCTCTTCTTCTTCTTCTTCTTCTTTTTTTTTTTATTTAGTCATGATAATCTTCTTCCTAATCTTCTTCTTCTTCTTTTTCTTTTTCTTCTTCTTCTTCTTCTTCTTAATCTTCTTCTTTTTAATCTTCTTCTTCTTAATCTTCTTCTTCTTAATCTTCTTCATAATCTTCTTCCTCATAGTCTTCTTCGTCTTAATTGTCTTCTAAATCTTCTTCTTAATTTTCTTCATAATTTTCTTCTTCTTCTTCTTATTCTTCTTCTTCTTTTTTATTTAGTCATGATAATCTTCTTCTTAATCTTTTTCATAATCTTCTTCTTCTTAATCTTCTTACATTTTACATTTACATTTTAGTCATTTAGCAGACGCTCTTATCCAGAGCGACTTACAGTTAGTGAGTGCATACATTATATTTTTTTATTTTTTCATACTCGCCCCCACCCGTGGGAAACGAACCCACAACCCTGGCGTTGCAAACGCCATGCTCTACCAACATCCCCTGCCGGCCATTCCCTCCCCTACCCTGGACGACGCTGGGCCAATTGTGCGCCGCCCCATGGGTCTCCCGGTCGCGGCCGGCTACGACAGAGCCTGGATTCGAACCAGGATCTCTAGTGGCACAGCTAGCACTGCGATGCAGTGCCTTAGACCACTGCGCCACTCGGCTTCTTCACAATCTTCTTCTTAATCTTCTTCTTAATCCTCTTATTCTTAATCTTCTTCTTAATCTTCTTCTTCTTAATCTTCTTCTTCTTAATCTTCTTCTTAATTTTCTTCATAATCTTCTTCCTCATAGTCTTCTTCGTCTTAATTGTCTTCTAAATCTTCTTCTTAATCTTCTTCATAATCTTCTTCTTAATTTTTTTCTTCTTAATCATCTTCTTCATCTTCTTCATATTAATATTCATCTTAAGAAGAAGATTATGAAAAAGATTAAGAAGAAGATTATCATGACTAAATAAAAAAGAAGAAGAAGAAGAAGAAGAAGAAGAAGAAGAAGAAGAAGAAGAAGAAGAAGAAAATTATGAAGAAAATTAAGAAGAAGATTTAGAAGACAATTAAGACGAAGAAGACTATGAGGAAGAAGATTATGAAGAAGATTAAGAAGAAAATTAAATAGAAGAAGAAGAAGAAGAAGAAGAAGAAGAAGAAGAAGAAGATTATGAAGAAGATTAAGAAGAAGATTATCATGGCTAAATAAAAAAGAAGAAGAAGAAGAAGAAGAAGATTAAGAAGAAGAAGATTAAGAAGAAAAGATTAAGAAGAAGAAGAAGAAGAAGAAGAAGAAGAAGAAGAAGAAGAAGAAGATTAACACGAATATTAATATGAAGAAGATGAAGAAGAAGAAGAAGAAGATTAAGAAGAAGATTAAGACGAATATTAATATGAAGAAGATGAAGAAGATGATTAAGAAGAAGAAAATTAAGAAGAAGATTTAGAAAACAATTAAGACGAAGAAGACTATGAGGAAGAAGATTATGAAGAAAATTAAATAGAAGAAGAAGAAGAAGAAGCAGAAGAAGAAGCAGAAGAAGAAGAAGAGGATTAAGAAGAAGATTAAGAAGAAGAAGATTAAGAAGAAGAAGATCATTAATGATGCTATTTTCTCCTGAACCATATGGTCTATCCACTACAAACTCATGGACAATATGGACACAGATATGTAACAAAATAATACTATATATCAATCATTTGTTTAAAAGTTATTCAAGTATAAATAACCAAATTTACCATAGATTGCCATAGATTACCAGTTAATTACCAAAATTACAGAAGGTTCCGGTAACGTTAGTAAATTACCGGTAGTTTTGCAATCCTAGTCCAACTACTCTAGTGTAGTGTCTTTGTAAAGGGCTGTTTCCCACTACTCTAGAAAAGTGTCTGTGTCAACGGCTCTGTCCCAGTCCTCTAGTCTAGTGTCCTTTCTGCCTTTCCGTCATGACCACTGAATAGGTTTGTCACTATATTTTAGTGATCAGTGGTCATAAAGTTATAAAGACTATACAAAGCTATGTGAGACTGTTCCATGTCCAATTCTCTATTCCTTCTCCTCCATTTCCTCCTATACACTTCTCTCCTCTACTGCCAATCTCCTCTCTTCTCCACTTATCCTCTTCTCCGCTCTTCCTTTCCTCTCCTCTTCATCTCTCCCTCTCGCCCTCTCATCCTCCTCTCCTCCCGTTGTCTCCCCTCTCATGTCTCCTCTGGCCATATGTTGTGTCGTCGCAACCCTGTTTGCGAAGACGGATAATGAATTTTTTCTCCCCTTCTTCTCTCTCTCTCCTTCTCAGCCGAGCAATTCGTTGCTCCATTAATTCTCGGCATCAGCGCCCATAATTGACTTTTTTCCCAACATGATTTCTCTTCATGTGAATGAATTCCCTCGCCTTATATTTTTTTGACGGATCCCACACTTTATCGTTTACAATCTCGTGGGTCCCCGGGAGATGAGTGTCACAGAAGATGTGGATTTACCATATGAGAGAGAGAGAGAGTGAGAGAGAGAGAGAGAGAGAGAGAGAGAGAGAGAGAGAGAGATAGAGAGAGAGAGAGAGAGAGAAGGAAAGCAAGGTTGTGAACCCTTTTGTGTTCTATGGCGCTCTCTTGGAGCCCTGACACCATCTCGTCTCTCTGTTACGCTCTGTGGCCTTGCTCAAACCTGGGCTTTTCTCTCTCACTGCACACCCCATCATCATGACCATCACCAGTCTCCATGATTCCATTTAGTTCTGTCTCACTCTGGATGTGTTTATTTTCTAAGGTGATCTTCTATTGACTCATTGTCACAGACTAGCTTGATTAGCCAACCAGGGGTGGGCGCAGGTTAAAATCCATATAGTCAACTGATTTAAACCCCTTCAAATGAAATATAAGTGTGAAAACCAATTTAGACCTATAGACATTCTTATAGGCCACTATACTGTAGACCTATAGACATGCTTCTTTTAGTTTTTACGTACCACACACATGGAATACATTTCAGAATATCCTACACTAGTTCCTTTCAGCATTAAAAAAATATATATATATATTTATGTGCTCCCGCCTTATTGTGCAATTTGTATTGTTTGCTATTTTTGTAATAATAATAATATGCCATTTAGCAGACGCTTCTATCCAAAGCGACTTACAGTCATGTGTGCATACATTTTTACGTATGGGTGGTCCCGGGGATCAAACCCACAACCCTGGCGTTACAAGCGCCATGCTCTACCAATTGAGCTACAGAGGACCACATGCAGGGCTCCCTTGCAAAACTTTGGTCTGAATGGGAATTCCCCTGCCTAAATAAAGGTTAACAAATATATATAAAGTATACTGTATATAAAAAAAATAAGGCGGCCAATATAAAAACCCAAACAAATGAAAATAGCAAAGTCATTCACCAGAGGCTTTTACTTAAAGGGGCAATCCACAATACATTTTTTTTTTTAAGCGTCACCCTGACACTATGATAAACAGCTGAGGGATGGTGCTGGAGAAATGTAACCACTCTCAAAATCTTAGACAGAGCTATGGATGCAAAGACTGACAATCATTCATTTAAAAGTAAAACATTGGATGCACCAATCCCAGATTGCCCCTTTAAGATTAAAGTCACTCTTGCAGATGTGTTCCTTCCCTCATGTCAATGTATGAATGAACAACCATATTTTTCTTTCCCTCCACACACCAATTACACATTCACACGTTACGATCTTCATTTTCATCACACTCATAGAATTAGTGGTGACTCGAGAAACCATCGCAATCCTCATGGAACACCTGGAGATCTTCAAGGAACCATTGCTTGTCAATGGTTCATATTTGCACGTTTGGTTAGTTGATGGGTTCTTGGAGGAGTCTTTAATGGTTCAATGTAGCAACGGGTTCCTGGAGGTACCCTGGAGTGGCGGCGTGACTTCTAAGGATGCATGTGATTTACTACAGTCAGCTTCTATGGCCTGTCCTACCTAAGGTACTCCCTAGGAGAGCACCACTGGGCGCGTTCCAGGATGTACAATGAGAGAACCACAGAGTTAGGTCACATCAACCTACATGCCAGAACTAGCAAGGTCATGGCTAACCCGTCTTTGCTCAGAGTTACATGCTTCTTAAAATGAAACTATTCATAGAAATGATACAGTAATTAAGATAGCTTTAATATGGAATAAATAGGCCATATACTGTATATTGTCCTATATATGCAGGGGTAACACTTTACAATAAGGTTCCATTTGTAAAGGGTTTATTAAGGTGTTATCATAACGTTATTATTAACGATATTTAATCATTTGTAAGTGCATCATAAACCATTAATAAACGGTTTTATCGCATTGGTCAAAATAGTGCAATAAGTCGTTAGTGTATGCCAAATAGTGAGCCAATATTTACCTCCAGTTATTAAGCATTTATACAGTAAATGGATTTACAAATGCTTATAATATTTACTCTTATGTATCATCATGCAACCTTATTTTCAATTGAACAATAGTTATTTTCTCACTTTTGGGTGTGACGCATTGGTGCTATGTCCCTGGAACAGAAGAGGTTGGTTTTCATGATGTGTCTGGTCCCACCAAATTTACATCCAGGACATTATTCAATCATCATTCCTAACATATTACCCCTTACCAGATTATGTCAACACACTTACCACTTCTCTGTGATAGTCCAAGTATGGTGAACACTCTGGTGTGAAATGGTAACCCTAATACCTTTGGTTGGTGAAACAGTGGATGAGGTATCCTCTCACAATGTTGAATGTTTTGGTCTTCATACCCACCATTAATTGACTGAACATGTTTAACAAAGTGTTGAATCTTCTCTCATGTATGTGGTGATGAATACCCAATACTGCCTATAAGTATGTCTAAACTCTGAGTGAACTCTCAAATAAATTATTTACCCACATGTATAACTGCTAAAAGTATACCATATTTTAAAGTGACAGACCTATAAACATTTATAACTGACTTATCAATATTTATAACTGCTAAAAGTATACCTTATTTTAAAGTGACAGACCTATGAACATTTACAACTGCGTTATCAACATTTATAACTGCTAAAATTATACCTTATTTTAAAGTGGCAATCCACTGACCATTATCAAATGAGTTACCAACATTTATAACTGCTGAAAAGATAGCTTTAAAGAAAGTAGAAACCTGCTGACCATTTATTAATGAGTTAGGCCTACCAATATTTATCAATTCTAAAAAATATAGCTTAAAAGAAAGTGGTGAAAACCTGCTGACCATTTATTAATGAGTTAGGCCTACCAATATTTATACATTGTAAAAATATAGCTTAAAAGAAAGTGGTAACCTTCTGGCCATTTATTAATGTGTTGCAAACATTTATTACAGCATATAATCTCCTCAAAAATATTAATTTTATTTAATTTAGTAGAAGGATACATTGGGAAAACAAGCTTAATTGCAGTGACTGAGATACAGTTGAAGTCGGAAGTCTACATACACCTTAGCCAAATACATTTAAACTTAGTTTTTCACAATTCCTGACATTTAATCCTAGTAAAACTTCTCTGTCTTAGGTCAGTTAGGATCACCACTTTATTTTAAGAATGTGAAATGTCAGAATAATAGTAGAGAGAATGATTTATTTCAGCTTTTATTTCTTTCATCACATTCCCAGTGGGTCAGAAGTTTACATACACTCAATTAGTATTTGGCAGCATTGCCTTTAAATTGTTTAACTTGGGTCAAACCTTTTCGGGTAGCCTTCCACAAGCTTCCCACAATAAGTTGGGTGAATTTTGGCCTATTCCTCCTGACAGAGCTGATGTAACTGAGTCAGGTTTGTAGGCCTCCTTGCTCACACACACTTTTTCAGTTCTGCCCACAAATGTTCTATAGGATTGAGGTCAGGGCTTTGTGATGGCCACTCCAATACATTAACTTTGTTGTCCTTAAGCCATTTTGCCACAACTTTGGAAGTATGCTTGGGGTCATTGTCCATTTGGAAGACCCATTTGCGACCAAGCTTTAACTTCCTGACTGATGTCTTGAGATGTTGCTTCAATATATCAACATTATTTTCCTTCCTCATGATGGCATCTATTTTGTGAAGTGCACCAGTCCCTCCTGCAGCAAGCACCTCCACAGCATGATGCTGCCACCCACGTGCTTCATGGTTTGGATGGTGTTCTTCGGCTTGCAAGCTACCCCCTTTTTCCTCCAAACATACCGATGGTCATTATGGCCAAACAGTTCTATTTTTGTTTCATCAGACCAGAGGACATTTCTCCAAAAAGTAAGATCTTTGTCCCCTTGTGCAGTTGCAAACAGTAGTCTGGCTTTTTTATGGCGGTTTTGGAGCAGTGGCTTCTTCCTTGCTGAGCGGCCTTTCAGGTTATGTCGATATAGGACTTGTTTTACTGTGGATATAGATACTTTTGTACCTGTTTCCTCCAGCATCTTCACAAGGTCCTTTGCTGTTGTTCTGGGATTGATTTGCACTTTTCGCACCAAAGTACATTAATCTCTAGGAGACAGAATGTGTCTCCTTCCTGAGCGGTATGACGGCTGCGTGGTCCCATGGTTTTTATACTTGCGTACTATTGTTTGTACAGATTAACGTGGTCCCTTCAGGCATTTGGAAATTGCTCCCAAGGATGAACCAGACTTGTGGACGTCTACAATTTTTTTTCTGAGGTCTTGGCTGATTTCTTTTGATTTTCCCATGATGTCAAGCAAAGAGGCACTGAGTTTGAAGGTAGGCCTTGAAATACATCCACAGGTACACCTCCAATTGACTCAAATTATGTCAATTAGACTATCAGAAGCTTCTAAAGCCATGACATCATTTTCTGGAATTTTCCAAGCTGTTTAAAGGCACAGTCAACTTAGTGTATCCCACTGGAATTGTGATACAGTGAATTATAAGTGAAATAATCTGTCTGTAAACAATTGTTGGAAAAATTACTTGTGTCATGCACAAAGTAGATGTCATAACCGACTTGCCAAAACTATAGTTTGTTAACAAGAAATTTGTGGAGTGGTTGAATAACGAGTATTAATGACTCCAACCTAAGTGTATATAAACTTCCGAAATGTAGCCTATCATTGGTATAGTGAGTAGCCTAGCTAATTCAGTTAAACAGGGGGGAGGGGTTATCCCCTTTTTAATATTACAAGTCAGAATAGAAACTGACAACAGATTAACTATTTAAAATACAACATAGGGTGTCATGGTGCCCTCCTGTGTCTTCATCTGTTTTTTTCTGCATTTTCCCATCCTGGAGTCTGAAACCATATGGGAATCTGTGGGAGAGGAGGAATTTATGACAATTTAGCATAGACACTCTAGCTACACATAACTCTACAATCATCATTATCATGATTTTTTACCATTCAGGCTTAGCTAGTTATGTTATCCACTGCTAGTTAATAATAATAATAATAATAATAATAATAATAATAATAATAATAATAATAGCTAGTGTTTAACATGACTTGCAATCACTAATAGCTAGCTACCACATATTAAATGGGTTAGATATCACAATGTTTGCTAATACACTAGCTAGTTAGTTAGTAAGTTAGTCTTAAAATTGTAACAACTAGTGTGCTGACAAAGGATGCTAGCTAGCTAACTTGCCAGCTACCTAGGTAGAGACAGTACCTGAGTTCAAAGGTTCGATAACTAGCTAGCGTGCAAATCCAAAAAAGCTAGCTAACAAAATGCATGGAAAGTCTGTAATGTTGATGTTAGCTAGAGAGCTGGCAGCTAAAGTTTGCTAGCTAGCTATGCCACAGATTATCTCATGCTAAATCGTCTAGCAGAATTATTAAATTCAAAAATACTTTTGAGGTTTTACCTAATGCTAGCTAGCTAACATTTCCGAGCTAGCTAGGTAGGACAGAGGTGCTAGCAAATATTATCTAGCTAGCTAGCTACTTAGCTGAGCAGCTTGCTAAATCATCCAGTAGAACTTCTGTATCCAAAAGTGAAAAAAATTGCATAGAGAATTTACCCTTTGTCAATAGTTGTATCTTTTGAACAACATTTATTTTGCGCAATTTCTTCTTTCTGGCCTTTGCACCATTCTCATAGCCACATCCATCCTGATTCTTCACGACACACTGTCACATGATGTAAGTGTCAACACAACATTCTGGGCACGTTCCAGGTCACCATTATTTGTATTTCCATTTATTAAGGATTATACCCTGATGAAGGTAGCTTGTCTGTCGAATAATTGGTTATTAGGTTATTAAATTATTGCATCGAGCTCCTAGAGTGTGTGCGGCTCTCCTTTTCTTTTTCAAGTGTTCTACGCCGCTGGCCAGCACCTCGCCTAAACAGGTGTGCGTTTTTCTTTCGCCTCCCTATTTATTAAGCATCCTCATTACAGTGGCTTGCGAAAGTATTCAACCCCCTTGGCATTTTTCCTATTTTGTTGCCTTACAACCTGGAATTAAAATGGGGGGTTTGTATCATTTGAATTACACAACATGCCTACCACTTTGAAGATGCAAAACATTTTTTTATGTGAAACAAACAAGAAATAAGACAAAAAAAACTGAAAACTTGCGTGTGCATAACTATTCACCCCCACAAAGTCAATACTTTGTAAAGCCACCTTTTGCAGCAATTACAGCTGCAAGTCTCTTGGGGTATGTCTCTATAAGCTTGGCACATCTAGCCACTGGGATTTTTGCCCATTCTTCGGGGCAAAACTGCTCCAGCTCCTTCAAGTTGGATGGGTTCCGCTGGTGTACAGCAATCTTTAAGTCATACCTCAGATTCTCAATTGGATTGAGGTCTGGGCTTTGAATAGGCCATTCCAAGACATTTAAATGGTTCCCCTTAAACCACTCGAGTGTTGCTTTAGCAGTATGCTTAGGGTCATTGTCCTGCTGGAAGGTGAACTTCCATCCCAGTCTCAAATCTCTAGAAGATTGAAACAGGTTTCCCTCAAGAATTTCCCTGTAGTTAGCGCCATTCATCATTCATTCAATTCAGACCAGTTTCCCAGTCCCTGCAGATTAAAAACATCCCCACAGCATGATGCTGCCACTACCATGCTTCACTGTGGGGATGGTGTTCTCGGGGTGATGAGAGGTGTTGGGTTTGCGCCAGACATAGTGTTTTCCTTGATAGCCAAAAAGCTCAATTTTAGTCTCATCTGACCAGAGTACCGTCTTCATATGTTTGGGGAGTCTCCCACATGGCTTTTGGCGAACATCAAATGTGTTCGCCAAAATAATGGATTTAATGGTGCTAAGTGGGATGTTCAAAGTTTCTGATCTTTTTTATAACCCGACCCTGATCTGTACTTCTCCACAACTTTTGTCCCTGACCTGTTTGGAGAGCTCCTTGGTCTTCATGGTGCCGCTAACTTGGTGGTGCCCCTTGCTTAGTGATGTTGCAGACTCTGGGGCCTTTCAGAACAGGTGTATATATACTGAGATCATGTGACACTTAGATTGCACACAGGTGGACTTTATTTAACTAATTATGTGACGTCTGAAGGTAATTGGTTGCACCAGATCTTATTTAGGGGCTTCATAGCAAAGGGGGTGAATACATATGCACGCACCACTTTTCCGTTATTTTTTTTATTTTATTTTTTTACAGAAGTTATTTTTTCATTTCACTATTTTTTGTATGCCCATTACATGAAATCCAAATAAAACTCCATTTAAATTACAGGTTGTAATGCAACAAAATAGGAAAAACGGCAAGGGGGATGAATACTTTTGCAAGGCACTGTAGCTGCTGCCAAGGCATCAGCTACTCTTCCTGGTGTCCAGCAGCATTAAAGCAGTTATATACAATGAAAAATATTACATGACATTACATTTCAAAACACTTTTCACAACACATTAATTGTGTGCCCTCAGGCCACTACTGTACTAGCACTTATGTACAATACAATGTGTACGTGTGTGTAGAGTGAATGTGCTAGCATGTGTATGTGTATGTGTATGCATGTATCTGTGCCTGTGTCTGTCTCTTCACAGTCAATGCTGTTCCATAAGGTGTATTTTTATCTGTTTTTTAAATCTGATTCTACTGCTTGCATCAGTTACCTGATGTGGAATAGAGTTCCATGTAGCCATGGCTCTATGTAGTACTGTGCATCTCCCATATTCTGTTCTTGACTTGAGGATTGTGAGACCTTTGGTGGCATGTCATTTGGGGTATGCATGGGTGTCCGAGCTGTGTACTATTAGTTTAAACAGACAACTCGGTGCATTTTGCATGTCAATACTTCTTACAAAAACAAGTACTTTGAGCCTTGAGAGATTGACATGCATATTATTAATATTACCTCTCCATGTACTGTACATTTAAGGGCCAGCCGTGTTGCCCTGTTCTGCGCCAATTGTAATTTTCCTAAGTCCTTCTTTGTGGCACCTGACCACACGACTGAACAGTCGTCCAGGTGCGACAAACCTAGGGCCTGTAGGACCTGCCTTGTTGATAGAGTTGTTAAGAAGGCAGAGGAGCGCTTTATTATGGACAGACTTCTACCCATCTTAGCTACTGTTGCATCAACATGTTTTGACCATGACAGAATACAATCCAGGCTTACTCCAAGCAGTTTAGTCTCCTCAACTTGCTCAATTTCCACATTATTAATTACAAGATTTAGTTGAGGTTCAGGGTTTAGTGAATGATTTGTATCCGAAATACAATGTTTTTCGTTTTTGAAACATTTAAGACTAACTTATTTCTTGCCACCCATTCTTAAACTGACTGAAGCTCTTTGTTAAGTGTTGCAGGAATTTCACTCGCTTTAGTAGCTGACGTTTATAGTGTTGAGTCATCTGGCCAGGTCGCAGTTGTAAATGAGAACTTGTTCTCAACTGTCTTACCTGGTTAAATAAAGGTGAAATAAAAAATTTAAAAATACATAGAAACACAGCCAGTGGCATATCATTAGTGAAGATTGAAAAAAGTAAGGGACCTAGACAGCTGCCCTGGGGAATTCCTGGTTCTACCTGGATTATGTTGGAGGCTTCCATTAAAGAACACCCTCTGTGTTCTGTTAGACAGGTAACTATTTATTCACAATATAGCAGGGGGTGTAAAGTCATAACACATACGTTTTTCCAGCACTGAAGTCAAACAAAACAGCTCTCACAATATTCTTATCATCAATTTCTCTCAGCCAAACAACAGTAATTTGTATAAGTGTTGAATGCCCTTCCCAATAAGTGTGCTGAAAGCCTGTTGTCAATTTGTTTACTGTAAAATAGCACTGTATCTGGTCTAACACCATTTTTCCAAAAGTTTACTAAGGGTTTGTAAAAGGCTGATTGGTCGGTTAGTTGAGCCAGTAAAGGGGGTTTTACTATTCTTGAGTAGAAGTATGACTTTTGCTTCCCTCCAAGCCTGAGGGCACACACTTTCTTGTAGGCTTAGATTGAAGATATGGCAAATAGGAGTGGCAATATCTTCCACTATTATCCTCAGTAATTTTTCATCCAAGTTGTCAGACCCCGGTGGCTTGTCATTGATAGAGAGCAATAATTTATTCACTTCTTCCACACTCACTTAACAGAATTCATAATTTGGTCAGTTATACTTGTATGTGTAGTGTTAGCGTTTGTTGCTGGCATGTTATGCCTAAATTTGCTAATATTGCTGATGAAAAAATCTTTAAAGTAGTTGGCAATATCGATGGGTTTTGTGATGAATGAGCCATCTGATTCAATGAATGACGGCGCTGACTTTGTGTTTTTGGCCAACATTTAATTGAAGGTGCTCCAAAACGTTTATATCATTTATCTTTGTTTCATAGTATAGTTTCTTCTTCTTTTTATTCAGTTTAGTCACATGATTTCTCAATTTGCAGTATGTTTGCGAATCGGTTGTGCAGCCAGACTTATTTGCCATTCCTTTTGCCTCATCCCTCTCAACCATACAATTTTTCAAGTCCTTATCAATCCACAGGGATTTAACAGTTTTTACAGTCATTTTCTTAATGGGTGCATGCCTATTAGTAACTGGAATAAGCAATTTCATAAATGTGTGAAGTGCAGCGTGTGGTTGATCCTCAATACACACCACAGACCATATTCTTCACATCATCAACATAGGAATCACTACAAAACGTATTGTACTACCTCTTATACACTATATTAGGCCCAACCTTTGGAACTTTGGTTTTCCTAGATATGGCTACTATATTGTGATCACTACATCCGATGGATTTGGATACTGCTTTAAAGCAGATTTCTACAGAATTAGTAAAGATGTGATCATTCCTGTGCTGTTTGTAAATACCCTGGTCCATTGACTGACTAGTTACAGTTTGAAGCTATTTCTTGAGTGGGCAGCTTGCTGAAAGACAGTTAATATTTAGTTTACCTAGAAAACATACAGTGCATTCGGAAAGTATTCAGACCCTTGACTTTTTCCACATTTTGTTACGTTACAGCCTTATTCTAAAATTGATTAAATTCATGTTTTTCCTCATCAATCGACACACAATACCCCACTGTGATAAAGCGAAAACAGGTTTTTAGACATTTTTGCTCATTTATGTAATCTGTTACTAGCAAGTTATTGATTTCATGAACCTTGTTTCTCAGGCTACATACAGTATGTTAATGTGGGCTATTTTATCACTTTTCTGGGATGTGTGATAGTTTTTATTGCTTTACTGGGAACCTTATCAGAAGTAGACATGACAATGTTATTTATGTTTGAGCTGATAGTGCAGGATGAGCTGCACACAGTGGACTTCCTACTAGGGCACACCACCTCAGTGCTAACAGTATAACTCTGGTTCATAGGCACATGATTACTGATTACAATAGCTGTAGGATCGACAAAGGCATTCAGGGGAGTTAGAGGGACAGAAATTAGGTTACTTACATTGTGACTGCCAACGCCCCTGGGATAATGTATATTTTCTGCAGCATTACGACCACTCAGCAACACAATGGTAGGGATTATCTGAGCTGGGCTTGGGTCATTGATAATTCATTATCCAGGAGCCAAGATGACTTGGATGGACTCATCATTACTGTAGAGCATCTTCCGTTTCCAGAAGGTGTCAAAGTTATCTATAAAAGTTATTCTAACAGAGCTACAGTAATAATTTGTGTCTAATGCCAGTAGCCTGCTGAATCTTTCACACCCACGACCCAACGATGGTACCGGACCTGAAATAATTGTCCAATCTTTCAATCGCGTTTCATTCAAAAACTCTGACTCTACCCAAGAGCATGCATGCGCATACAACTATGTATGTTAAGCATGTATCCCTTGTTCAATCTGCAAATCTTTGTCAAAAGTCTGCATGTGCAAATTGGAGTCACCATGTCACACTATACAGGGTTTGCTTATACACACTATAAGTGATAACACGACCAGCAAAAATACTAATATCATAAACAAACAATAAACAACAATCCTACAGCCACATTCTCCTCTGGTCTACACCTGGACCATTACTCTCCTTCTTCCTCCTCAGATATGACAGATATGCAAAAAGGGGGGGGAGAGAGAGAGAGAGAGAGAGAGAGAGAGAGAGAGAGAGAGAGAGAGAGAGAGAGAGAGAGAGAGAGAGAGAGAGAGAGAGAGAGAGAGAGAGAGAGAGAGAGAGAGAGAACGGGCTAATTCCCCTAATGGCAAGAATGCCATTCCATTCTTATAATAAGATATACAAATAAAATCTGGCATGGAAGGGTGGTAGAGGCTGAATATATTTAGTATAGTTTTATCTAAAAGGATAACGCATGAAGGTTTGGCTTGGAGAGGTGTTTGCGCCTGGTCACAGACAGCTGTTGTGTTGTGCACTGAAGTCCACAAGCGAAGGGAAAAGGTGAAAGGAGAGGAGCACGTAGATGCGAGAAGGAATTATATAATGAGCAAAGTGATGATAATGTATGTAGCTGCACACTGTGTCTGCGGGTGATCAGGGGTGTATTCATTCCGCCAATTCTGTTGCAAAATGTTTCTTAAATGGAAGCAAACGGAACGAAACGGGGAGGGACCTACCTGAACTTGTCCAATAGAAACTCTAGTTTTTTGGAGTAATGATTACACCCCAGATCAAATAGATGCAGGCCAGAGTGTGCAAGGCGGTAGTGAATGTGTCACTGTCACCTTGATTACTCCAGTTTGTCTCTCGATGTTATAAACTTTCATTTGTAGGCTAGTTTGTAGCGACCAGGCAAGGAGGGCATTAATCAGAGAGGCAACAAAGACACCAAGGATAACCCTGAAGGAGCTGCAAAGCTCCATAGCGGAGATTGGAGTATCTGTCCATAGGACCACTTTAAGCCATACACTCCATAGAGATGGGATTTACGGAACAGTGGCCAGAAAAAAAGCCATTGCTTAAATAAAAAAAAAAGCTAACACGTTTGGTGTTCGCCAAAAGCCATGTGGGAGGCTCCCCAAACATATAGAAGATGGTACTCTGGTCAGATGAGACTAAAATTGAGCTTTTTGGCCATCAAGGAAAATGCCATGTCTGGTGCAAACCCAACACCTCTCATCACCCCGAGAACACCGTTGTTTTTCATCGGCAGGGACTGGGAAACTGGTCAGAATTGAAGGAATGATGGATGGCGCTAAATACAGGGAAATTCTTGAGGGAAACCTGTTTCAGTCTTCCAGAGATTTGAGACTGGGACGGAGGCTCACCTTCCAGCAGGACAATGACCCTAAGAATACTGCTAAAGCAACACTTGAGTGGTTTAAGGGGAGACATTTAAATGTATTTCAACGGCCTAGTCAAAGCCCATACCTCAATCCAATTGAGAATCTGTGGTATGACTTAAAGATTGCTGTACACCAGCGGAACCCATCCAACCTGAAGGAGCTGGAGCAGTTTTGCCTTGAAGAATGGGCAAAAATCCCAGTGGCTATATCACGTTCGTTTAAGGACGGGTCAGACCAAGGCGCAGCATGATATGCATACATGTTTATTTACAACGAATAAACACACGACAAAACAACAAACGAAACGTGAAGTCCAAAGGCTGAACACAAAACTGGCCTAAACACGGAACAAGATCCCACAACTAAACAGTGCCAATAGGCTGCCTAAGTATGAACCCCAATCAGAGACAACGAGCGACAGCTGCCTCTGATTGGGAACCACACCGGCCTACATAGAAATACACATACTAGATGACACACCTAGAAAATACACAACATAGAATATACACACCCTGACTCAACATATATGAGTCCCCTGAGTCAGGGCGTGACAGTACCCCCCCACCCCCCCCAAAGGTGCGGACTCTGACCGCACAACCTTCACATAACAGGGTAGGGGCCAGGTGGGCATTCCGCCTCGGAGGCGGATCCAGCTCCGGGCGTGACGAACTCTTACTTTCCGCCTCCCTGTTGCGCCCCTGGTCTGGTCTGGACCTCGGCGCTCTGCTTCCCTTCTCCTTCCCCCCATGATGTACCAAGCCCTGTCTGGACCCTGATGTGGGAGACCCCGAACCTGGAGAGGGGCTGACATGTGGGTCTGGACTGGAGCCGCTGACCGGAGCTGGACCGGGCCCTGGTGGAGCGGACTGCTCAGGCTCCGGACTGGAGCTGCTGACCGGGGCTGGACTAGACCCCGGAGGAGCGGACTGCCCTGGTTCCGGAGTGGATCCGTTGACCGGAGCTGGACTGGACCCCGGTGGAGCGGACTGCCCTGGTTCCGGAGTGGATCTGCTGACCGGAGCTGGACTGGGCACCGGTGGAGCAGACTGCTCTGGCTCCGGAGTGGAGCTGCTGACCGGAGCTGGACTGGACCCCGGTGGAGCGGACTGCTCTGGCTCCGGAGTGGAGCAGCTGACCGGAGCTGGATCAGGCACCGGTGGAGCGGATTGCTCTGGCTCCGGAATGGAGCAGCTGACCGGTGCCGGTGCCACTGGCTTGGTGCGAGGAGCAGGAATGGGCCGGGCCGGACTGGCGACACGCACCACTGGCTTGGTGCGAGGAGCAGGAACAGCCCGGGCCAGACTGGGTGCACGCACCACTGGCTTGGTGCAAGGAGCAGGAACGGGCCGGGCAGGACTGGCGACACGCACCACTGGCTTGGTGCGAGGAGCAGGAACGGGCCGGGCCGGACTGGCAACACGCACCACTGGCTTGGTGCGAGGAGCAGGCACGGGCCGGGCCGGACTGGGAACACACACCACTGGCTTGGTGCGAGGAGCAGGTATGGGCCGGACCAGACTGGCGACACACACCAATGGTTTGGTGCGAGGAGCAGGAACAGGCCGGGCCAGACTGGGAACATGCACCACTGGCTTGGTGCGAGGAGCAGGAACAGGCCGGGCCGGACTGGAGACACGCACCACTGGCTTGGTGCGAGCAGCAGGAATAGGCCGGGCCAGACTGGAAACACGCATCACTGGCTTGGTGCGGGGAGCAGGAACGGGCCGTACCGGACTGTGGAGGCGGACTGGAGGTCTGGAGCGGAGAGCTGACACAACCCGTCCTGGCTGGATGCCTACTTCCGCACAGTATGTGTGAGGCATTATCACAGGTCGCACTGGGCTGTGCACGCGCACTGGCGATACAGTACGTAGAACCAGCGCAGGATATGCGGGACAGAGGAGGCGCATTGGAGACCAGGAGCGTTGAACCGGCACACCCCGTCCTGGCTGGATGCCCATCTTCGTACGGCACGTGCGTGGTGCTAGCACAGGACGTAGAGGACTGTGCTGGCGCACTGGCGACACAGTACGTAGCTCCGCATAACACGGAGCCTGCCCAGTCACAAGCTTCCTCGCGTGAGTACGGGGAGTTGGCTCTGCTCTGAAACTAGGCTCCGCCAACCACCCCGTGTGCCCCCACCCAAAATGTACTTGGGGCTGCTTCTCGGGCTTCCTCCTCGACCGGCGCCCTCCGTGTTGCCGTTGCTCCTCTCCTGCCTGGACATCTACCTTCGCCCATGGTCCTTTCCCCACAAATATCTCCTCCCACGACCACATCTTCCCCACCTGTGTCCAGGGTGTTCGGTCCTCCTGGGCACGCTGCTTGGTCCGTGTTTGGTGGGATCTTCTGTCACGTTCGTTTAAGGACGGGTCAGACCAAGGCACAGCGTGATATGCATACATGTTTATTTACAACGAATAAACACACGACAAAACAACAAACGAAACGTGAAGTCCAAAGGCTGAACGCAAAACTAGCCTAAACACGGAACATGATCCCACAACTAAACAGTGCCAATAGGCTGCCTAAGTATGATCCCCAATCAGAGACAACGAGCGACAGCTGCCTCTGATTGGGAACCACACCGGCCAACATAGAAATACACATACTAGATAACACACCTAGAAAATACACAACATAGAATATACACACCCTGACTCAACATATAAGGGCGTGACAGGCTAGATGTGCCAAGCTTATAGAGACATACCCCAAGAGACTTGCAGCTGTAATTGCTGCAAAAGGTGGCTCTACAAAGTATTGACTTTGTGGGGGTGAATAGTTATGCACGCGCAAGTTTTCTGTTTTTTTGTCTTATTTCTTGTTTGTTTCACATTAAAAAATATTTTGCATCTTCAAAGTGGTAGGCATGTTGTGTAATTCAAATTATACAACCTCCCCAAAAAATCCATTTTAATTCCAGGTTGTAAGGCAACAAAATAGGAAAAATGCCAAGGGGGTGAATACTTTCGCAAGCCACTGTATGTAACAGCCACTCTGTGCCTCAACGTAAATGTGGAAATTGAATTGCATGCCTTTATGTCGAACATATGATGTGCTACAGTCACTTTATGACAATTTCTTTAAATGACTCCTGATTGTCACCATGAGCATATCAATAGTCACAATCAAAGTGTCTTCCCTCTCCTCTCTCCATATTCAAACCACACAGACAACTCTTATAGTGGTAAAAGACCAAAGCAAGATAAACGGTTTGCTAAAGTTAACTTACAATGTCCTATTTTCCGCCCATTCAAGTGGTTGCCACTCCAGTAAACTAAGGAGACGGAAACATAAAAGAAGGAAGTGAACTGCTTTGATGAATGCTGCACGAGAATGTACAATGCACACCAACTGGGTTGTGCACACGCACGCACACACCATGCACGCAGGCAGGCACGCACATACTCACACACACACACAAACAAACAAACAAAAACACACACACACAGCACAGCAACCTCAGACCCCCTGCCTGTCTCCACCGGTCTGTTCCTACACCTGTTCAGGCCTTCACCAGGGGACATGTTAATTCACAGGCATTAAAAAGCCAATTGTTTGCAGAAGCGATAATCTATTAGGCCTCAGGCACTGTGTGTCCACTCATTATGTTTAGACTGAGAATGAGGCATTCTGGGTCGGCACTGCTCGGGCTTCCACTTAATCTTGGCACATATCTCTCTACCTCTCTCTCTCTCTCTCGCTCTCTGTCTCTCCTTCTCTCTCTCTGTACACACTCATTTCCTACAACTGATGTACAACACTTTTGACAAAACAGTTGCGATCCAACAGAGTGTTACACAGCCGTTGTGGAGACACTGCACAATGGTTGTGTAAATATGTTTGTGCAGACAAACTCGCTGTTGCATGCCAAAAATATATGTTGTATCACAACCATTATGTCAAATGCGTTTAACATCAGTTGTACAACCTGAGTGTGTACGGGGCATCTCTCTACTTGCCAGTCTTTTTTGCACGTGTCTAAAGTCTTTCCCTGCATGACAGTGATTTTTTTTTTGTTAAGCTCGCCACTCTCATTTTAGTTAAAATCTCAATAAACAACACGTCTGCATCCTAATTGTTTGTGTGTAATTCAAAAGAGCTTGATCTATTCATACCACTGTACAGTACACAAAACATAAACAATTTAAGAATGAGTAGTGTTTAGCACCTTAACCGTCTATAAGAACAATAAAAAAGTAGTGATATAAAGAACATCCCCCCTGGTGCCTTGCCAAAATGGATTACGATTTTTTGAAGGCTATGTGTGATATCTAGTGCCGAGCGTCAGATTAAATTGAGATGCAGCTCTATAGGCATAGGTGGTAAAACATATTGTTTCTACAATCTGATTGAAACACAGTTCACTCCCCGGCTTACCTGCCTATACTGCAACATAACAACGAACAGGAGACAGCAGACACAAAAACACATGGCTCCAGCGCTGTCATGAATTCCATCCTCTTTCACACACATAAAAGTACAGCGATGAGGGGAGAGAAATAAAACAAGGTTCTTACAATCCTCTCCTTTCCTCTTCTCAACGTTGGAGCGGGGGATCCCCAGAATGCCGTTGATGGAGTAGGATCCTACGGGGTCGTTGGAGGCGCTGGTTACAGGGGGAGAGGCCGTGCTAAGGACTGGGAGAGAGGAATCACAAATTGAAATGTGTTATTAGTACATTTGTTAGGACTACTACTTACTTAATACTTTGCATAAACATGATATACTATGTATATACAGTACCTGTCAAAAGTTTGGACACACCTACTCATTCCAGGGTTTTTCTTTATTTTTACTATTTTCTACATTGTAGAATAATAGTGAAGACATCAAAACTATGAAATAACACATATGGAATCATGTAGTAACCAAAGAAGTGTTAAACAAATCAAAATATATTTTATATTTGATATTCTTCAAAGTAGTCACCCTTTGACTTGATGACAGCTTTGCACACTCTTGGAATTCTCTCAACTAGCTTCATGAGGTAGTCACCTAGAATGCATTTAAATTAACAGGTGTGCCTTGTTAAAAGTTAATTTGTGGAATTTATTTCCTTCTTAATGCGTTTGAGCCAATCAATTGAGTTGTGACAAGGTAGGGGTGGTATACAGAAGATTTGGTAAAAGACTAAGTCCATATTATGGCAAGAACAGCTCAAATAAGCAAAGAGAAACTATAATCCATCATTACTTTAAGACAAGAAGGTCAGTTAATCCGGAAAATTTCAAGAACTTTGAAAGTTTCTTCAAGTGCAGTCGCAAAAACCATCAAGCGCTATGAAGAAACTGGCTCTCATGAGGACCACCACAGGAAAGGAAGACCCAGAGTTACTGCAGAGGATAAATTCATTAGACTTACCAGCCTCAGAAATCGGCAATCAACTGCACCTCAGATTGCAGCCCAAATAAATGCTTCACAGAGTTCAAGTAACAGACACATCTCACCATCAACTGTTCAGGGGAGACTGTGTGAATCAGGCCTTCATGGTCGAATTGCTGAAAAGAAATCACTACTAAAGGACACCAATAAGAAGAAGAGACTTGCTTCATTCAAGAAACGCGAGCAATGGACATTAGTCCGGTGGAAATCTGTCCTTTGGTCTGACGAGTCCAAATTTGAGATTTTTGGTTCCAACCGCCGTGTCTTTGTGAGATGCAGAGTAAGTGAACGGCTGATCTCTGCATGTGTGGTTCCCACCATGAAGTATGGAGGAGGAGGTGTGATGGTGTGGGGGTCCTTTGCTGGTGACACTGTCTGTGATTTATTTAGAATTCAAGGCACACTTAACCAGCATGGCTACCAAGGCATTCTGCAGCGATACGCCATCCCATCTGGTTTGCACTTAGTGGAACTATCATTTGTTTTTCAACAGGACAATGACCCAAAAACACACCTCCAGGCTGTGTAAGGGATATTTGACAAAGAAGGAGATTGATGGAGTGCTGTATCAGATGACCTGGCCTCCACAATCACCTGACCTCTACTCAAGTGAGATGGTTTGGGATGAGTTGGACAGCAGAGTGAAGGAAAAGCAGCCAACAAGTGCTCAGCATATGTGGGAACTCCTTCAAGACTTGGAAAAGCATTCCAGGTGACTACCTCATGAAGCTGGTTGAGAGAATGCCAAGTGTGCAAAGCTGTCATCAAGGCAAAGGGTGACTACTTAGAAGAATCTCAAATATAAAATATATTTGGTTACTACATGATTCCATATGTGTTATTTTATAGTTTTGATGCCTTCACTATTATTCTACAATATAAAAAATGATAATAAAATGAAGAAAAACCCTTGAATGAGTAGGTGTGTCCAAACCTTTGACTGGTACTGTACATTATATTGAGGCCCTTCTCATACTTATGGTATGTCCAGTATTTGTCAGTACTGTATATTTCTGTTTACACTCAGGCCCTTTCAAATACCTATGGTGTACCCAGTATTTGTCTGTACATACTGTTTATATTGTATATATTGAGACCCTTTCTCTTACCTATGGCCGGTATTTGTTAATACATACTGTGTATATTGCCCTTTCTCATACCTGTATGATGTGTCCAGTTTTTGTCAGTACATAAGTACATGCATATTTGTCAGTAAATACTGTGTATATTGTATATGTTGAGTACCTTTCTCATACCTATGATGTGTCCAGTAATATTTGTCAGTACAAGGAAACATAGCATGTATATATTGAGGCCTGCTCTCATACCCCTGGTGGGGCCAGTATTTGTCAGTGAATACTGTGTATATATTGGATATATTGAGGTCCGTTCTCATACCTATGGTGTGTCCAGACGTGGAGAGTGGTGTTATGGAACCGTCAGGCGATTGGTGGAATGGCTGCTGGACTTTGGTGCGAATAATCCTGCCAAAGTGAACAACAGACACGGATCAATCAACTCTTCGCCTCCGGGCATGGAGATTTGACACTGTTCCCCCAATCCCCACAACACAGCATGCTTTAACATAGCACATCACGTCCACTTATACCCTTGCATGCGTAGAATTTCTCCATCGTTTTGGGGCTTCGTATGCCGATACTCTGGTTCTGTCACAAATAACCAATCTCAGGGCATTAGGGGAGTGTGGGAGTGAATAGGGGCTGCCCCCTGAGAGAGCAGAGTCAATCTAGCAGCACTGGAGCGACAAACCGCCCTTGCTGTCTCTGCCTGGCCGGTTCCTGTCTCTCCATTGGGATTCTCTGCCTCTGACCCTATTTCGGGGCTGAGTCACTTGCTTACTGGTGCTTTCCATGCCATCCTTAGGAGTGGTGCATCACTTGAGTGGGTTGAGTCACTGACGTGATCTTCCTATCCGGTTTGTCGCTCCCTCGGGCTCTTGCAGTGGAGGAGATCTTCGTGGGCTATACTCAGCCTTGTCTCAGGGTAGTAGGTTGGTGGTCTGTTGATATCCCTCTGGTGGTGTGGGGGCTGTGCTTTGGCAAAGGGGGTGGGGTTATATCCTGCCTGGTTGGCCCTGTCCAGGGGTATCGTCGGACGGCGCCATAGTGTCTCCCGACCCCCCGACCCCCCGTCTCAGCTTCCAGTATCTATGCTGCTAGAGTCAGTCTGTTATATCTGGTGTTATTCTCCTGTCTTATCCTGTGTCCTGTGTGAATTTAAGTATGCTCCCTCTAATTCTCTCTCGCTCCCTCTCTCCCTCCAATCCCAGAGGACCTGAGCCCTAGGACCATGCCTCAGGGCTACCTGGCCCGATGACTCCTTGCTGTCCCCAGTCCACCTGGTCGTGCTGCTGCTCCAGTTTCCACTCTTCTGCCTGCGGCTATGGAACCCTGACCTGTTCCCTGGATGTGCTACCTTGTCCAAGACCTGCTGTTTTCACCTCTCTCTCTCTCTCTCTCTCTCTCTCTCTCTCTCTCTCTCTCTCTCTCTCTCTCTCTCTCTCTCTCTCTCTCTCTCTCTCTCTCTCTCTCTCTCTCTCTCTCTCTCTCTCTCTCTCTCTCTCTTATCGCTGTCCCCCCTTTTTGCATATCTGTCTCTCTCACCCTTTTCCATTTATCACTCACTCTCTGCCCCCCCACCTCTCTCTCTGTTTGACTCTTTCTCCTCCTCATCATCTCTCTCTCTCTTTTTCTTCAGATCAATCAGATTAACAGTGAGACATCTTCCGGTGTCTATGAGGATCAGGCTCTATTGATCTGATCTTGGGGATAGAAAAGTTGGGAGAACGCGTGGCAAGGGGAGAGAACAGATACAAATGTCTAGGCTATGAATTGTATCTGACAGGAAAGCCAATAGCGTCTTATTGGCCATCTCGCCCAAGCCCACTGCAACATCCTATATCTTTTAATCTGTGGCCGGCACGTGCTAAAAACCGCCATCTGCTACAATAATCTGAAAACGGAGGGGCCACATTAGAAGGGAATTACAGATGACACCTTGTTACCAACGGCAGAAACTCTGAGATAATGTTAGAACAGTGAGTAGTACATTTGTGCTTTATAGTAATTCAGCCAGAGAGTGTATTGTATCACACTGGGTAAGCAGTATGACTCACTGGTTCAAAGGCTGGAAATCTAACGTCACTTGAATTTTACAATCCCTACACAAAAATAGTTAGAGTTATCTAAAAACCATGGGAGAAAAGCAAAGTCTTCCTCCATTGGAATGGAATGGTAACGGACATCAAACAAGGCGATGTTACTGTAGCTAGCTAATCTACAGCACTTCTGGTGCTTTTTACCCATATACAGTGCATTCAGGAAAGTATTCAGACCCCTCGACTTTTTCCACATTTTGTTATGATACAGCCTTATTCTAAGATTGATTAAATTGTATTTTTTCCTCATCAAGCTACACACAATACGGCATAATGACAAAGCAAAACCAGTTTTTTTAGAAATTGTTGCAAATGTATTAAAAATACATAGGTATTCAGACCCTTCACTCAGTACTTTGTTGAAGCACCTTTGGCAGCGATTACAGCCTTGAGTGTTCTTGGGTATTACGCTACAAGCTTGGCACACCTGTATTTGGGGAGTTTCTCCCATTCTTCTCTGCAGATCCTCTCAAGGTTTGTCAGGTTGGATGGGGAGCGTTGCTGCACAGCTATTTTCAGGTCTCTCCAGAGATGTTAGATCGGGTTCAAGTCCGGGCTCTGGCTGGGCCAATCAAGGTCATTCAGAGACTTGTCCCGAAGCCACTCCTGCATTGTCTTGGCTGTGTGCTTAGGGTCGTTGTCCTGTTGGAAGGTGAAACTTCGCCCCAGTCTGATGTCCTGAGCACTCTGGAGCAGGTTTTCATCAAGCATCTCTCTGTACTTTGCTCCATTCATCTTTCCCTCGATCATGACTAGTCTCCCAGTCCCTGCTGCTGAAAAACATCACCACAGCATGTTGCTGCCACCACCATGCTTCACCATAGGGATGGTGCCAGGTTTCCTCCAGACGTGATGCTTGGCATTCAGGCCAAAGAGTTTAATATTGGATTCATCATAGCAGAGAATCTTGTTTTTCATGGTCTGAAAGTCCTTCAGGTGCCTTTTGGCAAACTCTAAGCGGGCTGTCATGTGCCTTTTACTGAGGAGTGGCTTCTGTCTGGCCACTCTACCATAAAGGCCTGATTGGTGGAGTGCAGCAGAGATGGTTGTCCTTCTGGAAGTTTCTCCCATCTCCACAGAGGAACTCTAGAGCTGTCAGAGTGACCATCGGGTTCTTGCTCACCTCCATGAACAAGGCCCTTCTCCCCCGATTAATTAGTTTGGCCGGGTGGCCAGCTCAAGGAGAGTCTTGGTGGTTCCAAAGTTTTTCCATTTAAGAATGATGAAGGCCACTGTGTTCTTGGGGACCTTCAATGCTGCAGAAATGTTTTGGTACCCATCCCCATATATGTGCCTTGGCACAATCCAGTCTCGGAGCTCTACGGACAATTATTTCGACCTCTTGCTTTGGTTTTAGCTCTGACATGCACTGTCATCTGTGGGACCTTATATAGACAGGTGTGTGTCTTTCCAAATCATGTTCAATCAATTGAATTTACCACAGGTGGACTCCAATTAAGTTGTAGAAACATCTCAAGGATGATCTATGGAAACAGGATGCACTTGAGCTCAATTTCGAGTCTGATAGCAAAGGGTCTAAATACTTATGTACATAAGGTATTTATGTTTTTTATGTTTAATACATTTGCAAAAATTCATAAAAAACTGTTTTTGCTTTGTCATTATTGGGTATTGTGTGTAGATTGATGAGGAAAACAATTATTTAATCAATTTTAGAATAAGGCTGGCGCTGGAGAAGATGGCTGACGTTTTACAGCCCTCTAACCAATTATACTATTATGTGTGTTTTATCGCGTTATTTGTAATTTATTCTGTACATAATGTTTCTGCCACCGTCTCTTATGACCAAAAAGAGCTTCTGGATATCAGGACAGCGATTACTCACCTCGTATTGGATGAAGATTTTTTCTTCAACGAGTCGGACGCGAAGGATATCCTACAGACACCTGACAAGGCCCAAATCCTCCCCATTCGCATGAGAAAGAGATGGAGATCTCGTGGACTTAGGTCGGGGTTCCTTGTAAGGATCCGACGGCGAGCGAGTAAACTGCCTCTTCAATCCTATTAGCCAATGTTCAATCATTTGAAAATACATTGGATGACCTAAAATTAAGGTTATCCTACCAACGGGACATTAAAAACTGTAATATCTTATGTTTCACAGAGTCATGGCTGAACGACGACATGGATAACATACAGCTGGCGGGATATACGCTACATCGGCAGGATAGAATGGCTGACTCCGGTAAGACAAGGGGAGGCGGTCTGTGTATATTTGTAAACAACAGCTGGTGCATAAAATCTAATACTAAGTCTCAAGGTTTTGCTCACCTGAGGTAGAGTATCTCATGATAAGCTGTAAACCATGCTATTTACCAAGAGTTAGTTTTCATCTATATTTTTCGTAGCTGTCTATTTACCACCACAAACTGATGCTGGCACTAAGATGGCACTCATTGAGCTGTATAAGGCCATAAGTAAACAGGAAAACGCTCATCCAGAGGCAGCGCTCCTAGTGTCCGGGGACTTTAATGCAGGGAAACTTAAATCCATTCTACCTAATTTCTACCAGCATGTTAAATGTGCAACCAGAGGGGAAAAAAACTCTAGACTACCTTTACTCCACACACAGAGACGCGTATAAAGCTCTCCCTCACCCTTCATTTGGCAAATCTGACCATAACTCTATCCTCCTAATTCCTGCTTATAAGCAAAAACTAAAGCCAAAAGCACCAGTGACTTGGTTAATAAGGAAGTGGTCAGATGACGCAGATGCTAGGCTACAGGACTGTTTAGCTAGCACAGACTGGAATATGTTCTGGGATTCTTCCGATAGTATTGAGGAGTACACCACATCAGTCACTGGCTTCATCAATAAGTGCATCGATTATGTCGTACCCACAGTGATTGTACATACCCCAACCAGAAGCCATGGATTACAGACAACATCCGCACTGAGCTAAAGGGTAGAGCTGCCACTTTCAAGGAGCAGGACTCTAACCCGGACGCTTATAAGAAATCGCGCTATGCCCTCCGAAGAACCATCAAACAGGCTAAGAGTCAATACAGGACTAAGATTGAATCGTACTACACCGGCTCTGATGCTCGTCGGATGTGGCAGGGCTTGAAAACTACAGACTACAAAGGGAAGCACAGCAGCGAGCTGCCCAGTGACACAAGCCTACCAGACGAGCTAAATCGCTTCTATGATCGCTTCAAGGGCAAGCAACACTGAAGCATGCTTGAGACCATCAGCTGTTCCGGATGACTACGTGATCACACTCTCTGTAGCCGATGTGAGTAAGACCTTTAAGCAGGTCAACATTCACAAGGCCGCAAGGTCAGATGGATTACCAGGACGTGTACTCCGAGCATGCGCTGAACAACTGGCAAGTGTCTTCACTGACATTTTCAACATGTCCCTGAGTCTGTAATACCAACATGTTTCAAGCAGACCACCATAGTCCCTGTGCCCAAGAACACTAAGATAACCTGCCTAAACCTGGGCTCCCGAGTGGCGCAGCATTCTAAGGGACTGTATCTCATTGCTTGAGGCATCACTACAGACCCCCTGGTTCGATTCCAGACTGTATCACAACCGGCCGTGATTGGGAGTCCCATAGGGCGGTGAACAATTGGCCCAGTGTCGTCCGGGTTTGGCCGGTGTAGGCCATCATTGTAAATAAGAATTTGTTCTTAACTGACTTGTTAGTTAAATAAAGGTAAAAATAAATAAAATAAAATGACTACCAACCCGTAGAACTCACGTCTGTAGCCATGAAGTGCTTTGAAAGGCTGGTCATGGCTCACATCAACACCATTATCCCAGAAACCTTAGACCCACTCCAATTTGTATACCGCCCCAACAGATCCACAGATGATGCAATCTCTATTGCACTCCACACTGCCCTTTCCCACCTGGACAAGAGGAACACCTACGTGAGAATGCTATTAGTTGACTACAGCTCAGCGTTCAACACCGTAGTGCCCTCAAATCTCATCACTAAGCTAAGGACCCTGGGACTAAACACCTCCCTATGCAACTGGATCCTTTACTTCCTGATGGGCCGCCCCCAGGTGGTAAGGGTAGGTAACAACACATTTGCCACACTGATCCTCAACATTGGGGCCCCTCAGGGGTGCGTGCTCAGTCCCCTCCTGTACTCCCTGTTCACCCATGACTGCATGGCCAAGCACGATTCCAACACCATCATTAAGTTTGCCGACGACTCAACAGTGGTAGGCCTGATCAACGATGAGACAGCCTATAGGGAGTTTTCAGAGACCTGGCCGTGTGGTTCCAGGATAACAACCTCTCCCTCAACGTGATAAAGACAAAGGAGATGATTGTGGACTACAGGAAAAAGAAGAGGACTGAGCACGCCCACATTCTCATCAACATGGCTGTAGTGGTACAGGTTGAGAGCTTCATGTTCCTTGGTGTCCACATCACCAACAAACTATCATGGTCCAAACAAACCAAGACAGTCGTGAAGAGGGCACGACAAAGCCTATTTCCCCTCAGGATTTGGCATGGTTCCTCAGATCCTCAAAAGGTTATACAGCTGCACCATCGAGAGCGTCCTGACTGGTTGCATCACCGCCTGGTATGGCAACTGCTCGGCCTCCGACCTCAAGGCACTACAGAGGGTAGTGCATACGGCCCAGTATATCACTGGGGCCAAGCTTCCTGCCATCCAGGACCTCTATACCAGGTGGTGTCAGAGGAAGGCCCTAAAAATTATCAAAGACTCCAGCCACCCTAGTCATAGACTGTTCTCTCTGCTACCGCACAGCAAGCTGTACCGGAGCGCCAAGTTTAGGTCCAAAAGGCTTCTTAACATCTTCTACCCCCAAGCCATAAGTCTCCTGAACAGCTAATCATGGCTACCCGGACTATTTGCATTGCCCCGCCACCCCACCCCAACCCCCTCTTTTACGTTGCTGCTATTCTGTTTATTATTTATGCATAGTCACTTTAACTCTACCCACATGTACATATTACCTCAATTACCTTGACTAACCGGTGCCCCCACACATTGACTGTACCGGTACCCCTGTATATAGCCTCCCTACTGTTATTTTATTTTACTGCCGCTCTTTAATTATTTGCTATTTTTATTTTTTACTTATCTATTTTTTACTTAACACTTTTTTTTCTTTTCTTAAAAACTGCATTGTTGATTAAGGGCTTGTAAGTAAGCATTTCACTGTAATGTCTACACCTGTTGTATTCGGCGAATGTGGCAAATCAAATTGTATTTTACTTGAACAAAATGTGGAAAAAGGGAAGGGGTCTGCATACTTCCCGAATGCACTGTATCTGAAACTATGACTCGAGGGAGCCTCATAAATTAAATGTATTTCCAATCTATGTTCTTGAAATTGAATAAGCAATTTGGCCGGGTGAATTAACGACTTAGGTGTGTTGGCATTGTTTTCCAGGGGGGAAAAAATCCAAAATAAATATTAAAATGGGAATCAATATGATTGAAAGCAGCTTATGCTGCAGGACCTTGTTGTTGTCTCCATTGAGCAGGTGGTTCGTGGTGGCGACTCCTTTCTACGGCTACAACACAAAGTGCAACACAGTCTCTGTGTAATCTGTAATAATGAATGTGTTTAAAGCCAAGACTTTCTCTTTTGTCAGGGGAGCAGAGGTAAACTCTTTAACCACATGCCATGAGGTTCTCTCTCCTTCTCCCTCCCTTCCACTTTCTCTCTCTCTCCCTTGCACCATTCTACCATTTATTTTGAAGGTAAATTCCTTCCAAAATTCTGTAGCAACATGTTTTTAAACTAAAATCAGCCATACTGTTGTGACTACACTGAATGTGTTAAAAGAAGATCAGAGTTTATATATTTTTCATCATCATCATCACCAAAAAAAAGAAGAGAAAAGCAGAAAAAATAGAGAGATTCTACCAAAACTGGCTTATAAGCAGGGCTGTCAGTTCTATCACAATTTTCTAGGATTGTATTAGCAGTGCAATAATTAACTTTCTTTTTTTTTTTTTTAGGGTAGTTTTGCTTTTAAGCACACTACAATGTATAACAGGTACATCTTCAGAGGTCTGCTTTAGAGCTTAGGTCCAAAGCTCACCAATATGTCCTTTATGTATGATTTCCATTTCTAAGGGTGGATTTCATCTTTAACCTCTACTTAGAGTTATGGGCTACCTCAATTCACTCATATAGCCCATACTATAGCAGGTAAAATAATCCAGAGGATTTGTGGTGTATGCATTGTGTAGAGGACGTGTGCTATATCCAAGAGCACAAATCTTTTGACTGTGCTCTCTTGAAAACTAAAATAAGAAACATCCCTCCCCAACCTTCCTCTAGCAATTCAAAGACACCCTTCTTTGCTTTTTATAATACACATATCAAAAGATGTGTAGCCTACAGACAAACTTAGTCCAATAATAAATGAGGATGTTGGACGGATGTATTTTCATATGGATACACATTTAGAATTGAATCTGTTCAAATCAAAGAATGTAATGATTCTAAAATGTGTTTTTCCCCTTCCATTTCATTTTTTCTCTTTCTTTTTGCTGGATATGACATGAGCGGTGACGCTTCTGATCTCTCTTCGGCTCATTAAATGTAATGCTGATGGCCAGCTCTATGGAACAGTGCCTCCTAACTAAAGTTAATTACTCGCACTCGCAGGTATAGGTCTTTTTCAAATTGCACACTTCCGTTTGGGGGTTTTCAACGTCCGTCGTCTAAAGATACTTTGTCTAGCCTTGTCCTTTATAATGTGAAATGTGAGGGTATAAAACAACTGTTTAAAGCTCTCTTCCTACAGATAGGCTATCCAGTTTAATGCACTAATGGCGTAAGTAGGCCTACGGTCTAACTTGCTAAAATTCTCAGTTGAACATTATGCTATGGATTTCAAAATGTAGACTATGGATTGCTTGTTGGTCAATTGTAAATAATAATAACAATAATAATAGCCTAAAAATAAGCCTAATAAACAATAATAAACAATGGTAATATAATAGGGTTGTGCTGTCAGGGGGTGCTGAGGAAATATTTTGTCGATGAGTATTTTTCTCTGCTCATACAGGAGTAATATTGTACTAATTCTGGGGAAATTATTTTTTATATTTTTTATATTAATACATGTTTTATTGTGATTAACATGGGGGTGCTGCAGCACCCTCAGCACCCCTACTTCCCGATGCTATGCCTATGTGGTTATAGTGCCCCATCAAATACAAAATCCCTCCCCTCATCCATTCATTCATTCCAATTATGGTAGCATTTTTATTTTTTTTATTTTTTTTTACAGTATTGTACTGTGCCCTTACGTAGTACTTACTTTGATACTGTATTTATATTACAGTAGGTGTACTGTAATATGAAATACCGAATTTTAGCTGCCTGTAAACTACTGTCAAATTCACAATAACACCTTTACAGAGTAGGCCTGTCCAATTTGTAATTCGCTCTGGATAAGAGCGTCTGCTAAATGACGAAAATGTAAAATGTAAATATAGGCTATATCAAAATAATCATCTATTATTATTTTTTTCTACCAAACATAAAAAATAACTCTACTAATCTCCAAATAATATGAATAAAATGTATAGGTCTATCAGTCTATATTAGGTTTTATTCGCCACAGCCCTGCATGCTTTAACCTCTCGGTTCACGTTTGTTTAATAAGGCACCCACGCGGCTCCTATTTGAAAACATAGCGATTGGTTGGCTATATAAAGCAGCTACCGGCTCTGTCGCAGTGTGGTCCGCGTATTGAATGACTTGGTTGGGTATTTCCCGCTTCCGCTGGAGCGGAATCAATGTATATTGAAGGGTTTATTATCGAGATCTGATTTTCGTGGCATCAATCTCCGATCCGATGCTGACTGTGGAGGGTTGCGATATTAATAATAATAATATGCCATTTAGCAGACGCTTTTATCCAAAGCGACTTACAATCATGCGTGCATACATTTTATGTGTATGGGTGGTCGCGAGGATCGAACCCACTACCTTGGCGTTACAAGCGCCGTGCTCTACCAGCTGAGCTACAGAGGACCACGTATTGAATTGCACGTTTGAGACCACCTTTGAGATGAACGGAACCTGCATGTACGTGCCCTTTCACCCAAATCTAGTAATGTAATGCGTGCAGCAGAACTGGCAAAACCTCTTTATTTTCACACAAGTTCTAGTTCCAATAGGCAGCATGTGTCTAAACCGATATATGTCTGATATAAATTAATCTTCGCACACAAGTAGACTTTCGTGCTTCTATTGGGCAATATTACACATACGCCTATTATTTTTGTTATCTGTTGGGTTTATAACGAATGTATTCACTGGTCAGAG
The DNA here is from genome assembly GCF_964263955.1 of Coregonus lavaretus. Taxonomy (NCBI): domain Eukaryota; kingdom Metazoa; phylum Chordata; class Actinopteri; order Salmoniformes; family Salmonidae; genus Coregonus; species Coregonus lavaretus. Next base: position 31,658,110 of record NC_140023.1, on the reverse strand, counting down.
TTGTGTAATGGTGACTGTAAAATAGGTAAGCCTACCATAATTCTCCCCTCACCCACAAAGACATGGTTTTTAGATACAAATGGTTTCTATTGGCCTATAAAATAGTGGGAATATAGTGAAGTTTTCGCATACCTGTTGATGGATGACACACTGGGAACGGTGTCGTTGTCGCAGACGGCCTCCGACAGAAGTCGGTCTCTAATCTCCCAAGCGAACATGGTGGGGTTCTGACGCTTGTAATCTGTGATTTTATCCACTACTTTAGGAGTCGCCACCTTTGGTTTGGAGCCCCCAATAACTCCGGGTTTAATACTGCCGGTTTCGTAGTACCTGTAGGGACAACATATGAATTGGCTTGAATGATAAGGAAAAATACTAAAGCTGAGTATTGCTGAAGGACTTTTATCTGAAATATCTTAGTTGGAGTTTCATGTATTGGACAAAATGTTCCTGTTTTAAAGACGATATTAAAGCATTAACTGTGCTTGAAGGATAGTCTGAGTAGACTACGATTGAGATTCAGCATACTAAAATATAAAGAAAACTGAAGCCTGTAAAAAAATGATATAATATGGAAGGCGAATAAACTATTTCAAAATCAAATAATGTTATCATACTTTCATCATCCACTTTATTAAATGATCAGACAAGAAATAAATGTATGTGTATTCAATTTAAACATAACATCAGTTAAATCCAGAAATGTAGTTTGAATATAATTTACTAACCCCATATTAAGCACGAACTGAAGTCGCATGCACGGAACAGAAATGCCACCAGTATTCAAAATTGTTATGTTTTTGGAGACCAACATTCCAAGTGCAAGGCATTAAATACCTCAATAAAAATGTTCAAGATTTATCTCTCTAAATTTTGGTTTTCAAAGTGAAAACATGAGTTTGATTCCAGAATATGAGAACCCAAACGCTCTCCAGATCTAGGCCAGTACCACTGATATAACTATTGCCTTGTCTGAGGCCCATTTTATAAATTAAGGTATTCATCAAAGCCATTGGGGGTGATTGATTCCAAATCGTCGACACAGATTCAAGCAAATTCAAGCAAATGGCCCCATTGCCGATGACTCTGGCTAAAATAAGTGCTGTGCACACATATTTCAAGATATTTATGTGTGACACCAATTTAATTGTGCAATTCTGTTTCCCTTACCTGCCGAGAATTTTGCTAACGCAGCCGTGACTGACCCGTAGTTGGCGGGAGATGTCACATGGCCTGACACCTTGGTGCGCCAACTCGACAATTCTCTGCCTCACTACATCAGGTAGGGGTCTGCCATTCACAAACACCCCGCCTAGCTGGTTCACACCCCCATGCCCTATATGGGATACAACAACATACCGAGGGAAACATAACATTACATACAAACAGAAGACACGATGCATCGTGAAACACGACAGCACTTCGAGCAACATGACAGCACTTCGAGCAATTACACTAAGATCTCTTTCTAGTTCAGTTTGAAAACACACACATTCATAAAGTAGCTTTCACACACACACACACACACACACACACACACACACACACACACACACACACACACACACACACACACACAAACACAATACATATGTTTGTACTTTTTTGTTTCCTAACAGATGATTAGCCTAATAAACAGTGGTAGTAGCATATTGCAGATTAGGAGCAGGGACTATAATACACTGTAATACTGTTCTATAATTTCAACAGTAAAACACTGTAGAATGCACAGTAAAATACCTTACGTGTTTTACAGAAATAATGCAGTAGATTGCACTGCATTATGGGTAAAATAATGAAAATTCCTGTTATTAACTGTAATTGGAATTAATGTGTATAGGGGATGGATTGGAGTGACAGTAAGCCTAAAACCTTTAATGGTTGAGTATTTGCCATGTCCTTGGTCTGTTTTGCTCTGTAGCCACTGCAAGTTTTACAGCCTTTGTTAAGACCTCTAGAAGTGCAAGTGATTAATACATATTTGGTATACATATTTGATATACTATAATATGAAAATACTTTGCCTAGCAGCCAATGTACTTGCACCAATCCCATGCAATTACTGTAAAATACAAACCATGCCTACCCTCAATTAATTTAATTAATCCATTAATTTATTAATTCATTACAATTACCGTAAAAAATATTACAAAACCAACAAATTAAAGGACAACGTGTTCAAATGCCTCTAAGCATAATGAAGCCTACACTGTAAAACTGTTCCCTGTAAATGTACAGCATTATACTGGCAGCAGAGGAAACTACTGTAATTAAATAATACAGCTGTCTTGCTGTAATGATTACAGCAGGATAATTTACATTATATATATATATATATATATATATATATATACGGTAATACAGCATTGCTTTTCTTATTGCTGTAGAGCAAAATTGCATTATTAACCTGGAAACGCTGATGCCAGTATAATCCTATACATTTACAGGGAAAAGTTTTACAGTGTAGGCTTCATTGTGCTTAGAAGCATTTAAACATGTTGTCCTTTAATTTGTTGGTTTTTAAATCATCTAATGTTCCATGACACAAAGCTATGATGTTTTGTTTGTAGTGAATTGGATAGCCCAAAACTCTCTTGGATAGTCTATATAACTCTGCCTCAACACCAAATACCTTCACCGTGTATTACAATATTTCCCAATAGTAACAGTTCCATTGCAGCCTAAAACATGTTGCAGATATTATGTTTCAAGCTGTTTAAATTTAATTGCAAAATTATTCTAAATAATTAAAAAGAGCTTTGATAACTGATATTACAAACATAGGGATAGCTGGTCCAATCATGATGAATTAATAATTTAGGCTACATTTGGCCCAAAACTCTCTTGGATAGCCTATACAACTCTGCCTCGACACCGAATACCTTCACCGTGTATTGCGATATTTCCCAATAGTGACCGTTCCATTGCAGCCAAAACATGTTGCAGATATTATGTTTCAAGCTGTTTAAATTTAATTGCACAATTATTCTAAATAATTAAAAAGAGCTTTGATAACTGATATTACAAACATAGGGATAGCTGGTCCAATCATGATGAATTAATAATTTAGGCTACATTTGGTGCGGTCTCTCGTAGCCTTTACTCTAATCGTAGGCTAATACAGTGTAAGGAAAATACTTATTTTCACAACCGAACGATGTTGCTTTAAAATAAATCTAAAGGCATATCCTAGATTTATGACGGTTATTTCACGTAAGGGAAATTAAAATATTGTTAGACAATGTTAGACTCAAATCCCCCCCAAAATTAAAGGGTCATCTTTGGTTTCTGCAGTTGAAGGGTTTCATTCCAAAACGCTGTAAATCCATTTTCAGAAATGTTGGTAAATTAGCTTTTATTGTTTAAAGGCATTATCAAAGATATTGGTGTGTTTTTTCACTATGTAATCGTGCCATCTTAATGGTTTTATTTCAGAGATAAAAAATAATATTTTTTGTGCAAAATGCTATATATCCGCCTCATTCTCTGAGAAATAAGTAGTACTGCTAGGGTTTTACACAGTCAAATGTAGCGAATAACTACATTTTTAATAAAGAAATGTACAAATGATACATTTGTGACATCAATATATAAAATATATTTAAACCAAATAATTAAATACAGTAAAATTAGATCTGTATGTAAAACATTTACATTTGGCATTTTAGTCATTTAGCAGATGCTGTTATCCAGAGCGACTTACAGTAAATGCATTTTAAAGATAGCTAGGTGAGACAACCACATATCACAGTCAAATATACAGGATACTCCATTCCAGCTAAATAATGGATATATAGCGTTTTGCAACAACAACAAAAATCATTTTCATACACATCTCAAATCTATGAAAATAAAATGTGTGAACAGTAATATTTTAGACACACATGAAGGTACCCATAAGCAATCATTCCTGATGAAAAAACACAAATGTGAAAAATCGGTTGATATAGCGTTTTGGAAATAAACTCTTAATTTATTTCACATGTGCTATTTATTTCAAAGGCAATACAAATGATTTCTATTCAATGTAGGCTATGGAAGATGCAATGATGCCTTCATTCCCCACCTATTCAGGAGCGCTCATTTCAACTGACCTCTAGCTTTTAGTCAGTAAACTGTATCCTATTCAGAATCCAATGCCGATATGACATAATAAGAACACTTTTCAGGTAATTCTAAAATACAAAATATGTACAATTTGAAATTACACCGTTTACAGTGATGAAATCTGCAGGGAAACTTTATGAGGGCTAAACTGGATTTTCTAACACTGCTTATGTTAATGTTCTCAATATGCTGTTATTCGTTTATAGCCTTGGTTGTTTGAACGCACATCTTCAATTACGAGAAATATATACAGTACTTCCTGTGCCCATAGCGAATCTAAAACCATATAGGCTACAAATAGACTAATAATGGGCAATGTTTTAATTAGCAAATGCTTACTGAGAATTCAAACTTTATGGATGCGTTTAAATACAGTAAGTAATGCGTCATCTAACGAGATTATTTTGATTAAACGAATTCTCTACTCACGGTGCATCGCCAAGAAGGGGTCTGTTTTGCAGTGAATATCCATTGGATAGCAAAGAAAAGAAAGGTAGTCGACTGAATTCGCCGTTTTGCCTTGGTGATGTAGCTTAGTATGCGTAAAAAAGAGAGATTGCTAATCGGTGACAAACAGTCTGCTTCCGCGGCCAGTAGCTCGCAAGATAACTTATTGAAAAAAGAAACCCCGTGGCAAAGTTGTGGCTCCTGCTTAACTCAGTCTGTTCAGTGGATACCGATGGGATGTCAGGTGAAGAGCATGACCCACGTTTGCACCGAGAACACAAAACAAAGCGACATTCGGCAAACTGGGGTCACTCTTAGACGTTGTTAAACCACATTATGAGGAAAATAAGGGCCGAAAAGTCAACCGAGTCTCCCACCGTCCAGTCACGACACTGCGGTAGAAAATCCCTCTCCCTGTCAGTGGCAGGGACTGGTGGGTCTCGGGTTTAATAATCAGATAGGGGCGGTCGGAGATGACAGCAGGGGCAACAAGGACACGCTGAGAGTGGCTCTCTCTCTGTCCCCCTCTCTTTGACTGTGCCTAAACGAAGCTTTCGGCTGAGAATGAAGCCCTTCTCCTTGTGTGTCTGTTTCTAAAAGCTGTAGTCCTACCAATCCCCCATCTCTCCCGCTCCCTGCCACCTCTCTCACTCCATCACAGATCCTCTCGCATGGATGACTTGTCAGACTATGGCAATAGATTCCAACACGATGTGATTCGCCAACGCAAAAAAAAAACCTGGAGAACAAATGAGAAGATCCCTGCACAGTTCAGAATGGAGGGAGACTAACAGGGAAATTATGAGAGTATGAGGTGAGGAAACCGAGGACATTTAAGAAAAGAAGTGAAGCAGTGGCATACACCTCTTATTGTTAACAATCTTCCACAAAGTGTTTTCCCTTTACATTTGAAAGACACTAACTCTCCAGATTGTCAGAGCTATAAATGGGGACTTAGTAATAGTTTCCATCTAATAACAATTACTTGTTGTGCATTTCTATACTGATAATTCACATAAAAGTATCATGAAGCGCAACCACCAGATTTTCTGTTATTTATAGTAAGCTTTGGTAATGATAATGAACCCTGTAGGGCCTAATATTCAAATCACCCCCTTTCATGCATGCCTTGGGGCTGTGAAAACGTTTTAGGGCTTGATTCAATCAGATCAGCTTTAGCTAACACAATGGTTGTTTTGATATGTCAGAGGTGGAAGGAAATGTGTTAGAGCTGTCAAATCTACAAGTGGCTCCAGGCATTATACCTAAAGCAACATTGCCATTGGTCCATTAAGACAAATTCCATGCAGCCTTTTTTTTTACAAGTTTGAACACTGGAATGTGAGATGTAATTTACAGCTCGATTAGGATGACAGAGATCCTCGTTATTTAGTTTTAATGATTTTTCAATTTGAGTGTAACTAAGCTAACATATGGAATTGTTTTAAGATGTTCATACCATGGAGCATTTAGCTGTTTGATTTTGAATTTTAAGACCCCTGTAGGTATCAAAAAAAATATGTAAAAATGATTTGATAAAATATTGGCCTTTATTATCATCGCCCATAGAAACGCATTGAATAACACATTAATAAATGGCAAAACAGACAGTAAAAAAATAAATCATAAGGAATAAGGTTTTGATGTATCTTTCCTATATCTAGGATACATTTTTTTGTTTGTTTTTTTTGGCACAAAACTACCTCCATACTTCCATTCATTTTTTTACACCAGGACCTGGTTACCTTCAGACGAGTCCTGTGACACTTGTGGGTGTTCGTGAGAGTCTCCCCTTTCCATAGTGGGGTCATATTTGTCACTCCCTGATCTGTTTCACCTGTCTTTGTGATTGTCTCCACCCCCCTCCAGGTGTCTCCCATCTTCACCATTATCCCCAGTGTATTTATGCCTGTGTTCTCTGTTTGTCTGTTGCCAGTTCGTTTTGTTTCATCAAGCCTACCAGCGGTTTCCCCCTTGCTCCTGTCGTTCACTAGTTCCTGTTTTCTAGTTTTCCCTGTTTTGACCATTCTGCCTGCCCTGACCCTGAGACTGCCTGCCGTTCTGTCCCTTTTGGACTCTGATCTGGATTACTGACCTCTGCCTGCCCTTGACCTGTCATTTGCCTGCCCCATGTTTTTGTAATAAACTTTTGTTACTTCGACACTGTCTGTATCTGGGTCTTCCCCTGAAACGTGATAATATTAGCTTGTAGCCCAAACGGTTCTGACGGTACAGACATTTTCGTGAGAAGGCCGATTTTCGGGATGTCTCCTGGTCTGACAAACAGCACTTTTCACCTCAGATTCGGAAGGCTGACATAGGTGGATGCGGTGGATTGAGAGCAAAAAAACTAATATCGCTAGCTTAAACTGATGGATTTTGATGGGGATTTGTTCATTATGTTAATTAGATTGACGAATGTGTACGTCAATAGACTCAAGTTAATCACTTGAAACTTCTGAGTAGCCAAAGCCTAGACCGTGGCCATCTTTTTGACTCGGGGTTTAATAGTATAAGCCTCTGAATTATAATGGTGGCTGGTGATGAGAGGAAGCCCAGTGGCCAGCAGTGGGAAAAGATGGAGCGAGATGGATTTTGGCTGATATTCTGCTTATTTTGTCATCGATTAAACATTTGATCTCCATATAGTTTTTTGTTTCCATAACTATACTGAACAAAAATATAAATGCAACATACAACAATTTCAACAATTTTACTGAGTTACAGTTCATATAAGGAAATCAGTCAATTGAAATAAATTCATTAGGCCCTAATTGATGGATTTCAAATGACTGGGCAGGGGCACAGCCATGGGTGGGCCTGGGAGGGCATAGGCCCACCGACTGGGGAGCTAGGCCCACCCACTGGGGAGCCAGGCTTAGCCAATCTGAATGAGTTTTTCCCCACAAAATAGCTTTATTACAGACAAAAATACTCCTCAGTTTCATCAGCTTTCTGGGTGTCTGGTCTCAGATGATCCCGCAGATGAAGAAGCCAGATGTGGAGGTCGTGGTTTCACGTTATCTGCTGTTGTGAGGCCGGTTGGACGTACTGCCAAATTCTCTAAAACGACATTGGAGGCGGCTTATGGTAGAGAAATGAGCATTCAACTCTCTTGCAACAGCTCTGGTGGACATTCCTGCAGTCAACATGCCAATTGCACACTCCCTCAAAACTTGAGACATCTGTGGCATTGTGTTGTGTGACAAAACTGCACATTTTAGAGAGGCCTTTTAATGTCCCCAGCACAAGGTGCACCTGTGTAATGATCATGCTGTTTAATCAGCTTCTTGATATGCCACACCTGTCAGGTGGATAGATTATCTTGGCAAAAGAGAAACGCTCGATAACAGGGATGTAAACAAATTTGTGCCCAATATTTGAGAGACATACTATTTTTGTGCGTATAGAACATTTCTGGGATCTTTTATTTCAGCTCATGAAGCATGGGACCAACACTTTACATGTTGCGTTTCTATTTTTGTTCACTATAAAATCTGTAACAAACAGAGTGGACTGCGTTTTGTAGACCTTAACCTTTTCCAAACTTTCCAAAAATTGCATTGTTTAGAAAGAGTGTAAGGGCGAATGGAGTTATTGCGCACACGGACCTCACAAAGTAGGCGTTCCCTAAAAATATGAAAATAAATGCTAGAATGCGCCAATAGGATCTCACTAGCTCATGCTTGGCTCTGCCCACTTCCTTGCTTGTTCTGCCCACTATGATTAATTTGCTCCCATTGGAAACGACAGGCTCTGGTCTATCTTGGGTTAGTTATAAAGATATTTGGCATTATACTGTAAAAAAGTAAACGCTACTTAATCGGAATGAATGAATGGATGAATTACATTTATTTAGGGGAGGGTTTTGTACGTATTTCACAGTAGTTTACTGTAATTACAAGGGATTAATACAAGCAGGTTGGCTGCTAGTTAAAGTGTTCACACATTACAGCATATTAATGAATATTTGGTGTCACTTCTAGAGGCCTTAACAAAGGCTTCCAAACTGTCAGCAACTACAGGGCAAAACAGCATGGCAAAATGCACAATTATTTAATATTTTATACTTGCTGGCCCTCCTATCTGTCTCCTATACATTTTAATTGACAGGGCACTATGACCACATACGAGAAAAATTGGTACAGCGTTCACACTCATGGATGCAACAAATAAAGCCTCTTACAAGGCACACCTCAAAATATGTTGATGAGCCAGAAACAACAATACCTTGAACCCACTAGTGGTCAAAAGGTTTTTGGTGCTCCAAAGATACGGTATGGTACTGTATTCTGTGGAGTTTAATTAGCAATTCTCTCCCGCCCACAACATTTCCCCACAATGCACCATAATTTACAGCATGCTGCAGTAAATCGTTTCAGAGTATTTTATTGTTGATAATAACCCAAATTACCGTATAAATGACAGTTTTCCGTTACAGTGTATTTTAACAGCTATTCCCTCTGTAGCTCTGTAGATGGCGCTCCTCTGTTTTAAATGCTGGTGGCTATAACCATACTCCCCAGTAATGTTCATAGGCTAGGGGGTGGGCTTGGACAGAGGTTGAGCGGTATGGATATGGATTAACACACTGTTAAAAGACAATTCCAATGTTGCCCACTAAAATGTTTAGCTCAGACATCTATGCAATTCAAATAATGAAAAATGTGCTTTGTTTCTTACTATATCATGTTTCCTTTGGTCTTTATTCTTGGCAGAATATCTTAAAGGAACATGTGCCTACATAGGCCTGAACAAAATTGATGAGTACACTAGGACTAAGTTTGGAAAACAGTGGTAATTCTAAGCTAATTACTCAATGGCAACTTCAGTCTACCCACTGCAGCCACCCAAGTCAAAGACTGTTCTCATTGCTACCACAAGGCAAGCAGTACCAATGCATCAAGTCTGGAACCAACAGGACCCTGAACAGCTTCTACCCCCAAGCCATAAGACTGCTAAACAGTTAGTTAAATAGTTAACCAAATAGCTACCTGGACTATCTGTATTTACCCTTTTTGCGCCAACTTTTTTGATTCATCACATACACTACTGCTACTGTTTGTTATCTATCCTGTTGCCTATTCACTTTATCCCTAGTTATATGTACATATCTACCTCAATTAGCTCCTACTCCTGCACATCGATTCGGTACTGTTACCCCGTGTATATATAGGCAAGTTATCGTTACTCATTGTGTATGTATTATTACTCATATTATTTCTCACGTGTTTATACTTTTCTATTATTTCTCTATTTTCCTTCTCTCTGCATTGTTGGGAAGGGCCCATAAGTAAGCATTTCACTGTTAGTCTACACCTGTTGTTTACGAAGCATGTGACTAATACTCTTCTATTTTATTTTATTTTATGTAGGACCACAATAAGATAACTTTGTCTTAAAAAGGGGTCACATGCAGTTGCACTGACTGAATATGTGCAGTGTTGCAGTTTCCTCAAGTCCACCTTCCAGAGAGGAGGGTTGTGCTTTCAGATTGCATATACATAATGAGTTACCAGACAACAAGGGCATCAAAGGTTTTTCCTGTAAAGGATCATTCGTTTTAGCTACATGCATATAGGAAGTCCTCCTTTGGCATTAAGCTAGTAATAATAACAACGACAGCTATGACAGGCTTTACTATGGCTAGGCAAATAATAATAATAGTAATAATAATAACTGTATGGTGTAATTGTATAATATGAAAACAATTTATGTATTATTATTTGTATTATTATTATTTTGTGTTATTATTAAGGAGGAAGAAGGATACTGGCAGGTGGCAACACCTAGCTAGCGGTAGTACAGTAGGCTTCTGTAATTTAGACAGTGTGAGCTATTGTGGATGTCCAAGTTTTGAATGGAACATGAGGTCATGTCGCCGGGGGTTAGGGGGGATGGGGGGGTGCTTCTGGTACAATATGTAGCACCACGGGCTGTAATTTCACACATCGCTGAGCTTTTACCCTAAAGCTGTTGCTACTTCCTCACAACACCCAGAACTGAAGAAAATAATACCGTCAATTTTATGGTATTGTACGGAAAATCTAAAATCTAAAATGCAATAGGTGGGTCCATCTGAAAATATGACAGACATATTTTCAAAACTATATTTTCTTCAGCTGACAGGATAGTATTTAGCATTCTAACATGCTAATGAGAGGCAGATTAGTAGCTCTGAGAGTGAGATCTGAAGGAAGGAGTGAGGGGGGGTAAAGAGAGAGAGAGAGAGAGAGAGAGAGAGAGAGAGAGAGAGAGAGAGAGAGAGAGAGAGATGGAGCGAGGAACTTTGCACGGAGCAATCCCGCATAAAGTCGAACCTTAATCCTTTCTACTGGCCTCCTGTATGTTACCAGTCTGTCCATTGCATAGTTAGCCAAGTGAACAGTGATAAACATCCAATGAAATCCGTTTCTTCCGTTTTTTGAAGAGTTTTATTTGTGTTCACTGTGATGTTACATCGCAACGTCACCAATCGATAATGCGTTTTCTCCTTCATCTCTAGATATACCATCAGCCGCAGTTTGGAGCTGACATCGCAAGTTGGAAGTTGATCAATTCTTATTATAGGCTGCATTAAGGGATATGCTTAGTTTTGTTTTTAATGACATGCTCCTGCGCTACACTTTGATGACCTAAACTATGTTTTACAGTATTACACATGCAGACTTTCATTCCAAAACGCTATATATCCGTTTTCAGAAATGTTGGTAAATTAGCTTTTATTGTTCAAAGAAATTATGAAAGAGATTGGTGTGTTTTTTCACTATCTAATCATGGCATGGGGTTCAATGACGGACATGTATTTGTTTAAACATGTTCACTTAATGGTTTTATTTCAGAGAGACAAAGAATCATGTTTTTTCTTTAATGCTATATATCAGCCTCACTCTGAGAAATAATTAGTAGGACATACTGCTAGGTTTTACACAGTCAAATGTAACAAATAACTACATTTTTTTGTAAAAAAAGTGTACAAATTAGATATTTGTGACATCACTATTTTACAGTCATACCCTAATATGAGATATGAATGTAAAACATTTACATTTGACATTTTAGTCATTTAGGAGATGCTCTTATCCCGAGTGACTTACAGTAAGTGCATTCTTAAGATGGCTAGGTGAGACAACGACATATCACAGTCAAATATACAGGATATGAACATTCCATTCCAGCTAAACAATGGATATATAGCGTTTTGCAACAAAAAAATATTTTACACATACATGAAGGTACCCATAAGCAATCATTTCTGATGAAAAAACACACATTCAAATAAAAAGATAATTGGAAATACACTCTTCAAATAGTTAAACGTGTATAGTTTTCCATGTCATGTTGGCTATAGGCTATAGTGATTGTTCAAATAACTGAATGCTATTCATGCAATAATTAAATTGATTATCAAGAATGTAGGCGATTACTTTTAGGTCAGATTGTTGGAACTCAAATGCAGCAGGCCTTGTTTACGTCACTCTGTAATAAACCTCAACATTGTAAATAAGATTAGCCTGAATCATAGCCTGTCTCTATTACAGGTAACATTATATCCAAAAGGCTCAGTTGAGGTTATGTGCTTTATCACTTGTTAGAGTTTATTTTATATTTTTTATAAAGTGCTTTGAAGTGTGTCTAAAATGTCCATGTATTATTATTATGATTATGTTTTTATTATTATAAAACATGTATTATTATATTATTATTATCGAGCAAATTCTTAATTCTTTCAATAACATGTTCTCATCGCAATTGATCCGCAGTGAATAGTGAGGGCATGTGTCTAATTCAAGCAGGCAAAAAGACTGATACCTATTATATGTCAGTCCCAACATTGGCCTATTTTGTAATTCAATGTGCACCATGTGCTGTCTACAACACATTTTTCCCTAGGCCTTATTGTGTTTGATTACTCAGAGCATCGAAATTATTCCATGGAATCATCTGTATTGAATGTATGCAAATGTTTATCTGTATTTACACTAAATAGCGAGGTGGTCTGCCAAATGTCGGGATATAGATAGCTTATTCATGTTCTCTATAAGGGGAGCAGATGGATTATCAATTTAACTCTTTCCCGGACAAGGTCAGAGATTGATTTTGTACTTGCTTTTCATTTGTAATGAATTAGATCATTATAACTATTTTCCATTGATCTTCCCATTTAAACCTACACAGTAAAGGGGTTACTGTAAATTTGACAGTAGCTTACAGGCATCTCGGTGGCAAGTAAGATTCTGTATTTCATATTACAGGACACCTACTGTAATATACATACGGTATCAAAGTAAGTACTGTGTAATGACAGACAGTACAATACTATAAAATTGACGGTATTATACTATAAAAAAGTAAATACTACCATGATCAGAATGAATGAATGAATGAAATTAATTGAGGGGAGGAGTTTGTATTTCACAGTATTTTACTTAAATTACAAGGGATTGGTGCAAGAAGGTTGGATGCTAGGTTAAGTGTTTATCAATTAGAGTATAATATATACAGTACCAGTCAAAAGTACACTTTCTCATTCCAGGGATTTTCTTTATTTTTACTCTTTTCTACATTGCAGAATAATAGTGAATACCTCAAAACTATGAAATAACACACATGGAATCATGTAGTAACCAAAAAAAGTGTTAAACAAATCAAAATATATGTTATATTTGAGATTCTTCAAAGTAGTCACCCTTTGCCTTGATGACAGCATTGCACACTCTTGGCATTCTCTCAACCAGCTTCATGAGGTTGTCACCTGGAATGCATTTCAATTAACAGGTGTGCTTGTTAAAAGTAGATTTGTGGAATGTCTTTCCTTCTTAATGCGTTTGAGCCAATCAGTTGTGTTGTGACAAGCTAGGGTTGGTATACAGAAGATGGCCCTATTTGGTAAAAGACCAAGTCCATATTATGTCAAGAACAGCTCAAATAATCAAAGAGAAACGACAGTCCATCGTTACTTTAAGACATGGTCAGTCAATCCGGAAAATTTCAAGGACTTTTAAAGTTTCCTCAAGTGCAGTCACAAAAACCATTATGCGCTATGATGAAACTGGCTTTTATGAGGACCGCCACAGGAAAGGAAGACCCAGAGTTACCTCTGCTAAAGAGGATAAGTTTATTAAAGTTACCAGCCTCAGAAATTGCAGCCCAAATAAATGCTTCACAGAGCTCAAGTAACAGACACATCTCAACATCAACTGTTCAGAGGAGACTGCGTGAATCAGTCCTTCATGGTCAAATTGCTGCAAAGAAACCACTACTAAAGGACACCAATAAGAAGAAGAGACTTGCTTGGGCCAAGAAACACAAGCAATGGACATTAGACCAGTCCAAATTTGAGATATTTGGTTCCAACTGCCGTGTCTTTGTGAGATGCAGAGTAGGTAAATGGATGATCTCCGCATGTGTGGTTCCCACCGTGAAGCATGGAGGAGGAGGTGTGATGGTGTGGGGCTGCTTTGCATGTGACACTGTCTGTTATTTATTTAGAATTCAAGGCACACTTAACCAGCATGGCTGCCACAGCATTCTGCAGCGTTACGCCATCCCATCTGGTTTGCGCTTAGTATGACTTTCATTTGTTTTACAACAGGACTATGACCCAACACAACTCCAGGATGTGTAAGGGCTATTTGACGAACAAGGAGAGTGATGGAGTGCTGCATCAGATGACCTGGCCTCCACAATCACCTGACCTCAACCCAATTGAGATGGTTTGGGATGAGTTGGACCGCAGAGTGAAGGAAAAGCAGCTAACAAGTGCTCAGCATATGTGGGAACTCCTTCAAGACTTTTGGAAAAGCATTCCAGATGAAGCTGGTTGAGAGAATGCCATGAATGTGCAAAGCTATCATCAAGGCAAAGGGTGACTACTTTGAAGAATCTAAAATCTAAAATATATTTTGATTTGTTTAACACTTTTTTGGTTACTACATGAGTCCATATGTGTTATTTCATAGTTTTGATATCTTCACTATTATTCTACAATGTAGAAAATAGTCCAAAAAAAGAAAAACCTTTGAATGAGTAGGTGTGTCCAAACCTTTGACTGGTACTATATACAGTGGGGAAAATGTTTTATTTAGTCAGCCACCAATTGTGCAAGTTCTCCCACTTAAAAAGATGAGAGAGGCCTGTAATTTTCATCAAAGGTACACGTCAACAATGACAGACAAAATTAGAAAGAAAATTCCAGAAAATCACATTGTAGGATTTTTTATGAATTTATTTGCAAATTATGGTGGAAAATAAGTATTTGGTCAATAACAAAAGTTTCTCAATACTTTGTTATATACCCTTTGTTGGCAATGACACAGGTCAAATGTTTTCTGTAAGTCTTCACAAGGTTTTCACACACTGTCGCTGGTATTTTGGCCCATTCCTCCATGCAGATCTCCTCTAGAGCAGTGATGTTTTGGGGCTGTCGCTGGGCAACATGGACTTTCAACTCCCTCCAAAGATTTTCAATGGGGTTGAGCTCTGGAGACTGGCTAGGCCACTCCAGGACCTTGAAATGCTTCTTACGAAGCCACTCCTTCATTGCCCGGGCGGTGTGTTTGGGATCATTGTCATGCTGAAAGACCCAGCAAAGTTTCATCTTCAATGCCCTTGCTGATGGAAGGTTTTATCATAGGTACACTTCAACTGTGAGAGATGGAATCTAAAACAAACATCCAGAAAATCACATTGTATGATTTTTAAGTAATTATTTTGCATTTTATTGCATGACATAAGTATTTGATACATCAGAAAAGCAGAACTTAATATTTGGTACAGAAACCTTTGTTTGCAATTACAGAGATCATACGTTTCCTGTAGGTCTTGACCAGGTTTGCACACAGTGCAGCAGGGATTTTGGCCCACTCCTCCATACAGACCTTCTCCAGATCCTTCAGGATTTGGGGCTGTCGCTGGGCAATACAGACTTTCATCTCCCTCCAAAGATTTTCTATTGGGTTCAGGTCTGGAGACTGGCTAGGCCACTCCAGGACCTTGAGATGCTTCTTACTCGCTCACTCCTTAGTTGCCCTGGCTGTGTGTTTTGGGTCGTTGTCATGCTGGAAGACCCAGCAATGACCCATCTTCAATGCTCTTACTGAGGGAAGGAGGATGTTGGCCAAGATCTTGCGATACATGGCCCCATCCATCCTCCCCTCAATACGGTGCAGTCGTCCTGTCCCCTTTGCAGAAAAGCATCCCCAAATAATGATGTTTCCACCTCCATGCTTCACGGTTGGGATGGTGTTCTTGGGGTTGTACTCATCCTTCTTCTTCCTCCAAACACGGCGAGTGGAGTTTAGACCAAAAAGCTCGATTTTTGTCTCATCAGACCACATGACCTTCTCCCATTCCTCCTCTGGATCTTCCAGATGGTCATTGGCAAACTTCAGTCGGGCCTGGACATGCGCTGGCTTGAGCAGGGCGACCTTGCGTGCGCTGCAGGATTTTAATCCATGACGGCGTAGTGTGTTACTAATGGTTTTCTTTGAGACTGTTGTCCCAGCTCTCTTCAGGTCATTGACCAGGTCCTGCCGTGTAGTTCTGGGCTGATCCCTCACCTTCCTCATGATCATTGATGCCCCACGAGGTGAGATCTTGCATGGAGCCCCAGACCGAGGGTGATTGACCGTCATCTTGAACTTCTTCCATTTTCTAATAATTGCGCCAACAGTTGTTGCCTTCTCACCAAGCTGCTTGCCTATTGTCCTGTAGCCCATCCCAGCCTTGTGCAGGTAAACAATTTTATCCCTGATGTCCTCACACAGCTCTCTGGTCTTGGCCATTGTGGAGAGGTTGGAGTCTTTTTGATTGAGTGTGTGGACAGGTGTCTTTTATACAGGTAACGAGTTCAAACACGTGCAGTTAATACAGGTCATGAGTGGAGAACAGGAGGGCTTCTTAAAGAAAAACTAACAGGTCTGTGAGAGCCGGAATTCTTACTGGTT
Organism: Coregonus lavaretus; assembly: GCF_964263955.1. Lineage (NCBI taxonomy): Eukaryota > Metazoa > Chordata > Actinopteri > Salmoniformes > Salmonidae > Coregonus > Coregonus lavaretus. Next base: position 31,641,608 of record NC_140023.1, on the reverse strand, counting down.
GGTAGGTGATCAAATTCTTATGTCATGCAATAAAATGCAAATTAATAACTTAAAAATCATACAATGTGATTTTCTGGATTTTCTGGGGGGGATTCCGTCTCTCACAGTTGAAATGTAGCTATGATAAAAATTACAGACCTCTACATGCTTTGTAAGTAGGAATACCTGCAAAATCGGCAGTGTAGCAAATACTTGTTCTCCCCCCTGTGTATATATATATATATCACTTTCACTTCTAGAGGCCTTAACAAAGACTTCCAAGCTGGCACAGACTACAGGGCAATATAGCCCAATTGGAAATGGCAAAATGCTCAAACATTAAAGGAGTGCTGACACTCCAATCTGTCCCCTATACAAATTGATGGGACACTATATTCTCACTCAAAACAGATATAGCCTCAAAATATGTTAATGAGCCAGAAACAACAATACCATACACCCACTAGTGGTCAAAAGGTTTTTGGCGCTCCGAAGACACGGCATGATACTGTATTCTGTGGGGTGGAATTACAGTACCGTTCGAAATACAGCAATTCTTTCCATGCCCACAACATTTTTCCACAATGTGCCAGCCTTTAAAGTAGGCTGCAGTTAAAAATTTCAGAGTATTTTACTGTTGATAATACCTGAAATTACCGTATTATTTACAGTTTTCGTTACAGTGCAAATCCGAGAGGTGAATTAGAATATGATCTATGTTTTCAATTAAAGCCACAAACATTTATAATACAATATTATATATCATATGACTAATATTACTACTACTACTACTACTTCTACTACTACTACTACCAATAATAATAATAATAATAATAATAATAATAATAATAATAATAATAATAATAGACTAATATTACTAGTCCTACTTTAATTAAAACAAACTTTATAGGAAAAGAGGATGGATGATAAACAGTTACCTCAAGAAGGCCACATTTATAACATTAACCCTATGTAAACATGCAGACCATGTGCACCTGCAGTTTTGGCTTCACAACAGCCTAGTAGGCTAATGCTTCAATACAAAACTATAGGCCTACACTTCAAAAACAATTTATGGCATTGCTGTTAAATCAAAAATAGAAATAGAACTCTAAGAAACATACAGAGCTCATTGCTTCCATGTTTAACCAACCACCATACCACCCAAGCCAGTCTCCAACTCTCTCCGGAAAATAAACATTGATACTATTTCTAAGAAGCAGAGGGGAGGGAGGAGCGCAGAGAAATCTTTACCTGATTGACCAGCGCTGTAAGCCTTGGTGTTCCCCTGTCTAATGGTCCGTCTCCTCGATGCAGCCCACTAGATCTGTCCGGCCTCATGTGCTCCCTCCCCGGCTGGGTGTCTTTACCTCTCCCCGCTGGTTGTCAGAATCTTTGACCGATCATCCACAACCAAACAGTTTGGACGACAGCAAAAAAGGGACGAACCCTGCTCGAGTGAACTAGGGTTTGATAAAAGAGAAAAATAGAAATCAAAGTACAGCGTCTGGGGTGTTGTATAAAAAAGAAATAATTAAACTTCCCTACCCGGAGGTAAAGGGAGGACATTTACTATGGAGATGCTAAGATCAATGGCTGATCTATGCTCTCTGATGAGGGAGGGGGAAAGAGCGGAATTATGACACTGGTGAAGTTATGCACTTCAGATACAACAATGATGCATACTTTTTAGCCTACATAGCCCACCGGTATGTCTATTTGTTGTTGTTCAAAGGTTATCTTACCATACCTCTAAAGTTGACTGAAGTTCAGGATAGGGTTGGCGGTGGAGCAGCGCTTTAAAGCGGCATTCAGCAGAAACAAAAACAAAGCTATCTCCCCGTCACAGTTTCTGTAAAAAGCTGAGGGATGGAGCTGGAGAAATGTAACCACTTTCACATGACTGACCATCCATGATATCAAAATTATAGTTTTAACCATGTTTTGAGGCTATATAGTATTTGTTTACATTTACTTTGTTTACAAACATTTGAGTAAAACAAGCTTATATTTAGGGTTCGGATGAGGTACAACATTTGAACTAAGCTCATGAGGCATTTATAAGTAAAAATCTTCATGAATCAGTGGATACATATCATTTAAGTCCAAAAATGGATGTATCAACTGCTGATTGCCCCTTTAAGTAAGGGGGTTGCTAATTGTTTTAACTCTGCTTTGAACCTGCAGTCATATGTAGGGGGATCTGTATCATTCAAAACTTGTAATCCAACGATGGGTAGTTTGTGCGCGCCGCCATGTTTGTTCTTTCGTGTCAACCAAAGACAATAAGAGGAGACAAGATGAGTTTGGTCTGTTTGCAGTGTGCATGTTATAATATAATATAATATGCCATTTAGCAGACGCTTTTATCCAAAGCGACTTACAGTCATGCGTGCATACATTTTTTTGTGTATGGGTAGTCCCGGGGATCGAACCCACTACCTTGGCGTTACAAGCGCCGTGCTCTACCAGCTGAGCTACAGAGGACCACATGTTGAAGGGGGTGTCGTCTACGATCATTCACGTCCCTTCATTGACTTCCGGAAGCTAACTTGAAAGATGAGTGAACCATTCCTTCACCTCATTATAACATCTTTGGTCAGATGGACGTTTACGTGACACCCAGAATGCATTGTATAATGTCAGCAAACATGGCGCCACACATAGCTGGCAAATAGCTTAGCATTAGCTCATTATAATCAGTACAACCTTCAAAAAAGTTTTTTTGCACACATCATAGGTGTCCATTACAATCTATGCAATAATCGGAATGCATTATTTGTCACCAGTACTTGAAAACAGTATTTTGGGGTTAAGTTAGAATTTAAAATGCTGACGATAATACAACCCCATAACTTTATCAATTGAATCAAATAAGATGAGAAATATTCAATTGATTGTTTATATTTAATAAAATGTTAGTGTCCATGATTTACAATATCAATCAGTATAACTGTTGACCAGGGAAAATGAGTAAACCTAGATATCCTGCAATGTCGTGGCAGATAGGAACATCATTGAGACAAGTCCAATGGCTCTATTGAACAATTACAACCATATCTACTCGCTGCTAGCATGATCGGCATAGAGGAACTACATCAATGCTTACGTCACTGCCTTATCCGCCTGTTACCCACAATACCCTGTACACAAAATAGTACCTATCAAGATGAAGATCACAGAGGTTATTTTTCAGAGTGCATTTCGGAAGTGGCTAGTTTGCATCAAGTACCTTCACTAAAACCACTGCAAAGGTTTTGCCTGCAAACTTTGGTTTCGAAACATAACGTTCTGGTATGTCTTCTTCATGATTTGTTGGGAGAGTTGTCTGTCTGAAGAGGACCCTCCACTGACCTTTTTTTTTCCTTTTCAAAGTTACCAAGACAGTCCGTCATGATTTCGAGACCCTAGTCACTGCTGTTGCCTAGGGTCAGGTTTCCAAAACTATACGTTGGCAATCTCTATATTTCCTTCCAAATTACAACATATTTGAAGTAGTTATTTTCTGATTTTGGCATGTGCACAAAAATATTTTGCAATCAGGTTCAGTTAATAAATAGTTAATTTGGTCTACAGACCAATGGATTTCACAGTACTTTTCAAGTTTAAATGAAGTGGGTTATATTAAATTATTTTAATTTACAGGTGTGGGCCTAGATTTATAGTAGCAAGCACACCAATAGACTTCACGTAAACATAGACATTACCTAATTAACATACCTAATTAAAACAGACTGACGACGCTAATGATCTTTATGTAACATTTTTATGTCAGGGTTTTAGAAAAGTGAGGTTTTACATTATTCCAGGTCTTATTGCCATTGAGGGTCTTCAAGTTGCAATCTGGTATAATGCAAAATGTTTGTTAAATAAGCGATATAGAGGCTATCATTTTGTGTTGTTGAATTTTATAGCTCCACCAGACTGTTGTTTTTGTGAATGTTGTAATATTAAATTTTTACTGGTTACTCATCTGTTAATGTTACAGTTAGTAACTTTTATAATCCTCCTTACCTTTTTCTTTGTATCCCCTCGCATTGTTAAACAATCTGGGGAAGTTTCTATATAAGCGTGTGTGCAAAGGTGGAGCAAAAACCCGCAGACACTCGGCCCTCTGTGGAATGAGTTTGACATGTGTTGTAGCCTGTAGGGGAACGCTTTTTTTGGGCTGTGGAGAACCTTTTTATACCGGTTCTTTGAATAACCCTTTGTAAAGCCATTTGTATGGTTCTTCATTACACTCATAGAGCCAAATGGTTCTTCATTAAACTGTTAAAAATGTCCTTGCTACTGGTTGCTGAATTTTTAAAAATCTGGATGAAGGTATTAGTGCTGTAAAGGACAGTACGCTGCTGTATTCTGATTACTTGGTAGTCAACATCTCTTGGGATTTGTACTCACAACCTTTAGTTTGCCAGCGACCTGAATTTCCTACTATGCCACTGGGTTTGTGGGTATGATAGATATTCTTAAAAGAGTATAACCAATAGACATACTGTCATTTGTCCCTATGGGGGAATCCTTTTGGGTGCCATGTAGAACCATTAGATTTTTTCTCACAAGGGTTCTTTGTTTTGTCCCTGTAGAAGAACCCAACTAGGTACTATGTAGAACCCTGTCATGAAGAACCCTCTGGTTCAAGGGTTTTGTCATGTGTCCCTTTAATTTTCCCCTGTAGGGAAACCCTTTTGAGTTCCATTTAGAACCCTCTCATGAAGAACCCTCTGGTTCCAGGTAGAACCAATGATTGTTTCTACAGTTATACTTATAGAATACTTATGTCACACACTGTTAGGTACTCACATGGTACTGGTCAGTACCTTTAAGGGTACATGTGTGCAAAATCTATTATAATGGTAAATGTTTCTACCCAATATATTCAATAAAAGGTACAATCATTACTGCACTTTGAAAAATTTAGGTGGGGCAATGTGATGTCATTAGCATATTTGGGGGCATGGTCTAAAATAGGTGAGGCTGAGTCCCAAGGGTGCTCAGCACAAAGAATGCTTAGTAGTTGTCAACTAATGTTAAGCTATCTTGTAATCAGAAAAGTTCAGTGAAAGTACAGTAAGTTACTGGCAGCTAGTTGCAAGTAAGTTACTAGCAGTTACTGGCTATTAAAGGGATACTTCAGGGTCAGATGAACTCGTAGATACCATTTTTATGTCTCTGTATCCAGTACGAAGGAAGTTGGAGGTAGTTTTGTGAGCCAATACTAACTAGCATTAGCGCAATGAGTATCTGCTAGCATGTTAGCTGATACTCATAGACTTCCAGTCATTGCGCTAATGCTAGTTAGCAACTTCCTTCAATCTGCACGCAGAGACATAAAAATGTTATCCACGAGTTCATCTGACTCTGGGGAAGTAGATAAAGGGCTTCATTGCCAAAATCCTGAAGTATCGTTTTAAATTACTGTGAATTTTGCAATAACTTACTGACAGCTAGTTGCCAGTTGGGTAGGGCTGTGATGACACCAGTATCGCAATTCGTTTTCCATGGCAAAAATAGAAACACGAAGAAGATCAAACTCTTTGGTCCTTTAAAAACCTGCTGTATGTAAAATATTGTGTGCTATAGCTTGGAAAATAATGATATGTGACTCTGGATGACAACATAAGGTTTGTTTCCAACATTAGGGCTGTTTTCCTAAATAAATTAAATCTGCTTTGCGTTTCCTTGCCACGATACTAATGAGTATCGCAATGCTGGTATCGTCCCGGCCCTATAGTTAGGTAATGCAAAATTCACAGCAAATTCCAGGAAACTAACTGCCTTTAAGTTACTGTGAAATGTGCAGTAACCTTTTCACAGTGCAGCGCTTGAATGCGATCTCTGTGAATGCGGTAACGTTTCCTTTAAAAGCTGCATTGTCGACTAGAGCATTCGGATTGAATCCCGGCCTATTGTGGAGTTAGTAAATGTTGTCTATTTTTGTGAGAAGAGGGGTTGATGCATTATTTAGACCACCTGTATTCAAATCTTACCCTATGAGGTCCGGAGCCTGCTGGTTTTATATTCTACCTGATGATGAATTGCATTAAATCGGTACCTGATTAGAGAAAAAAGCAATATCAAATAAGTAGTGGAGCTTGCTTCGAAGTCCAGATAAGAATTAACTAACAATATGGAAATGCTTAATAACTGATAAAAGAAAGGGTCCATGACTTGTTAGTTTGCAGTTGTTGTGCTTTCTCACCGTCTCAATAGACACAAACCTATGCCTAATTTAACAGCATTAGGTTACTGTATTGCTTTATCAGCTGATTTGTCTGATTTGTTCAACCTTATAGCTGCAGATCATTTAGAAATATATATATATATATACAGTGGGGAGAACAAGTATTTGATACACCGCCGATTTTGCAGGTTTTCCTACTTACAAAGCATGTAGAGGTCTGTCATTTTTATCATAGGTACACTTCAACTGTGAGAGACGGAATCTAAAACAAAAATCAAGAAAATCACATTGTATGATTTTTAAGTAATTAATTTGCATTTTATTGCATGACATAAGTATTTGATCACCTACCAACCAGAAAGAATTCCGGCTCTCACAGACCGGTTAGTTTTTCTTTAAGAAGCCCTCCTGTTTTCCACTCATTACCTGTATTAACTGCACCTGTTTGAACTCGTTACCTGTATAAAAGACACCTGTCCACACACTCAATCAAACAGACTCCAACCTCTCCACAATGGCCAAGACCAGAAAGCTGTGTAAGGACATCAGGGATAAAAATGTAGACCTGCACAAGGCTGGGATGGGCTACAGGACAATAGGCAAGCAGCTTGGTGAGAAGGTAACAACTGTTGGCGCAATTATTAGAAAATGGAAGAAGTTCAAGATGACGGTCAATCACCCTTGGTCTGGGGCTCCATGCAAGATCTCACCTCATGGGGCATCAATGATCATGAGGAAGATGAGGGATCAGCCCAGAACTACACAGCAGGACCTGGTCAATGACCTGAAGAGAGCTGGGACCACATTCTAAAAGAAAACCATTAGTAACACACTACGCCGTCATGGATTAAAATCCTGCAGCGCACGCAAGGTCCCCCTGCTCAAGCCAGCGCATGTCCAGGCCTCTCTGAAGTTTGCCAATGACCATCTGGATGATCCAGAGGAGGAATGGGAGAAGGTAATGTGGTCTGATGAGACAAAAATCGAGCTTTTTGGTCTAAACTCCACTCGCCGTGTTTGGAGGAAGAAGAAGGATGAGTACAACCCCAAGAACACCATCCCAACCGTGAAGCATGGAGGTGGAAACATCATTCTTTGGGGATGCTTTTCTGCAAAGGGGACAGGACAACTGCACCGTATTGAGGGGAGGATGGATGGGGCCATGTATCGCGAGATCTTGGCCAACAACCTCCTTCCCTCAGTAAGAGCATTGAAGATGGGTCGTGGCTGGGTCTTCCGACCCGAAACACACAGCCAGGGCAACTAAGGAGTGGCTCCGTAAGAAGTATCTCAAGGTCCTGGAGTGGCCTAGCCAGTCTCCAGACCTGAACACAATAGAAAATCTTTGGAGGGAGCTGAAAGTCCGTATTGCCCAGCGACAGCCCCGAAACCTGAAGGATCTGTAGAAGGTCTGTATGGAGGAGTGGGCCAAAATCCCTGCTGCAGTGTGTGTAAACCTGGTCAAGACCTACAGGAAACGTATGATCTTTGTAATTGCAAACAAAGGTTTCTGTACCAAATATTAAGATCTGCTTTTCTGATGCATCAAATACTTATGTCATGCAATAAAATGCAAATTAATTACTTAAAAATTATACAATGTGATTTTCTGGATTTTTGTTTTAGATTCCGTCTCTCACAGTTGAAGTGTACCTATGATAAAAATTACAGACCTCTACATGCTTTGTAAGTAGGAAAACCTGCAAAATCGGCAGTGTATCAAATACTTGTTCTCCCCACTGTATATATATATATATATATATATATATATATATATATATATATACTTTTTTTAAAGGACAATGAAATCTATTGGATATAGAGTATGCAATGATTTTAGATGATGTCTCTCCTCCAAATACAAATGTATTTGTCACATGGTTCGTAAACAACAGGTGTAGACTAACAGTGAAATGCTTACTTATGGGAACTTCCCAACAATGCAGGGACAAAGAAAAGTAATAATAAAGATAATAATAAATACACAATGAGTAATGATAAATTGGCTATATACACTGACCATGCTCTTTCCATGACATAGACTGATCAGGTGAAAGCTATGATCCCTTATGGATGTCACTTGTGAAATCCACTTTAATCAGGAGAGGAGACAGGTTAAAGAATGATTTTTTAAAGTCATTCAAAGACAATTGAGACGTGGATTGTGTATGTGTGCCATGCAGAGGGTGAATGAGCAAGACAAAATATTTAATTGCCTTTGAATGGGGTATGGTAGTAGGTGCCAGGCGCACCGGTTTGTGTCAAGAACTGCAACGCTGCTGGGTTTCTCACAGTCAACAGTTTCCCATGTGTATCAAGAATGGTCCACTACCCAAAGGACATCAGCCAAAGTGACACAACTGTGGGAAGCATTGGAGTCAACATTACATTTTACATTTTTAGTCATTTAGCAGACACTCTTATCCAGAGCGACTTACAGTTAGTGAATACATTTTTTTTTTTTATACTGGCCCCCCGTGGGAATCAAACCCACAACCCTGGCGTTGCAAACGCCATGCTCTATCAACTGAGCTACATCCCTGCCGGCCATTCCCTCCCCTACCCTGGACGACGCTGGGCCAATTGTGCGCCGCCCATGAGTCTCCCGGTCGCGGCAGGCTGCGACAGAGCCTGGATTCGAACCAGGATCTCTAGTGGCATAGTTAGCACTGCGATGCAGTGCCTTAGACCACTGCGCCACTCAGGAGACTGATGGGGCAGCATACCTGTGGAATGCTTTCAACACCTTGTAGAGTCCATGCCCTGATGAATTGATGCTGTTCTGATGGTTAAGGAGGGGGGGGGGGTAACTGAGGTAAATGCAGTGCATTCTGAAAGTATTCAGACCCCTTTACTTTTCCCAGATTTTGTTACGTTACAGCCTTATTCTGAAATTAATTACATTATTTTTTCCCCTCACCCAATACCTCATAATTGCAAATTGAAAAGAGGTTTTTAGACATTTTTGCCAAATATATTTTTTAACAGAAATACCTTATTTACATAAGTATTCAGACCCTTTGCTATGAGACTCGAAATTGAGCTCAGGTGCACCCTATTTCCATTGATCATCCTTGAGATGTTTCTACAACTTGATTGGAGTCCACCTGTGGTAAATTCAATTGATTGGACATGATCTGGAAAGGCACACACCTGTCTATATAAGGTCCCACAGTTTGCAGTGAATGTCAGAGCAAAAACCAAGCTATGAGGTCAATCTGGGGGAAGGGTACCATAACATTTTTACAGCATTGAAGGTCTCCAAGAACACAGTGGCCTTCATCATTCTTAAATGGAAGAAGTTTGGAACCACCAAGACTCTTCCTAAACTGAGCAATCGGGGGAGAAGGGCCTTGGTCAGGGAGGTGACCAATAACCTGATGGTCACTTTGACAGAGCTCCGGAGTTCCTCTGTGGAGATGGGAGAACCTTCCAGAAGGACAACCATTTCTGGAGCACTCCACCAATCAGGCCTTTATAGTAGAATTTCCAGACAGAAGCCACTCCTCAGTAAAAGGCACGTGACATCCCACTTGGGGTTTGCCAAAAGGCACCTAAAGGACTCTCAGACCGTGACAAACAAGATTCTCTGGTCTGATGAAACCAAGATTGAACTCTTTGGCCTGAATGCCAAGCGGCACGTCTGGAGGAAACCTGGCACCATCCCTACGGTGAAGCATGGTGGTGGCAGCGTCATGCTGTGGGGATGTTTTTCAGCGGCAGGGACTGGGAGACTAATCAGGATTAAGGGAGAGATGAACAGTGCAAAGTACAGAGAGATCCTTAATAAAAACCTGCTCCAGTGCGCTCAGGACCTCAGACTGGGGTGAAGGTTCACCTTCCAACAGGACAAAGACCCTAAGCACACAGCCAAGACAATGCAGAGGTGGCTTCGGGACAAGTCTCTGAATGACCTTGAGTGGCCCAGTCAGAGCCCAGACTTGAACTCGATCAAACATCTCTAGAGAGACCTGAAATAGCTGTCCAGCGACGTTTCCCATCCAACCTGACAGAGCTTGAGAGGATCTGCAGAGAAGAATGGGAGAAACTTCCCAATTACAGGTGCGCCAAGCTTGTAGCGTCATAACCAAGAAGACTCTAGGCTTTAATCACTGCCAAAGGTGCTTCAACAAAGTACTGAGTAAAGGGTTTTAATACTTATGTAAATGTAATATTTCAGTTTTTTGCTTGTAATACATTTGCTGCAACAACAAACAAAAAAATTATACTTTGTCATTATGGGGTGTTGTGTGTCGATTGATGAGGGGAAAAAATTATTTAATACATTTTAGAATAAGGCTGTAATGTAACATAATGTGGAAAAAGTCAAGGGGTCAGAATACTTTCCGAATGCACTGTATAACGATGAAGAAACTCATGGACAATATGGACACAGATATAAAGATTAAGAAATAAAAAATGTAAAGATATTCTGGTATACATTACCAAAGTTTCCATACATTTAGAAAATGTTCTGTTAATTACCAACATTTCTGAAGATTTTGCTAACTTTGGTTAAATTACAGAGGGTTTTGCAACCCTACACTTTCAGTATACAGTATGAGTGCATTGATTACATCCTTTCGATTTTTAAGGTCCTCCCTCAGTGGTTTGAATTAAGGCACAGCACAGTTGAAAATCTTCGCTTCGATGGATTGTGTTGGGCAAAGTTATTTCTCCTCATCTCACACACCAGACCATAATAAACTCTTTAACGGGACGACGAAGTGAGAGTGAAGGAATATCTATGGGAGGAGCAGAGGAGCTTGGCAGATTAATTAATTACTGCATATTAAAATGTTTGTTTACAGAAGTGAGCAACTACAAGAGGTTCGATGTTAATCAAGTTAAGGCGTACCCACTCCCCAGTCTCAGCGATGTTTCGACACTGCTAGTGCCTTTGGCAGGCGTGCCTGCATCTTTTTGTATATTCATCAATTGCTGTGGAGATGTGTAGGAAACAAAGATGCATCGTGCACAAATTAGGCGCAATGTTACCATAATTACATATTAAAATGTGTAATTAGCATGCAGAAGGAAATTGTGCAGGAACTGATGTATGATGTGGTAGAATATTGTATGTACGGAGGACTGTATAATAGAGTAGACCATCTGATGATCACAACTGATGATCATGACTATAACATACAATATAACCATTTTGGTGTCATGTTTTTGCGTTAAAAAAATACAGAAAGGCTAAGACACTAGCAATTCAAAACATTTGAATCAAATAACTATAAGGGATTCTCCTTTATACAGGGCATCATTTATGTTCTCTAGATAACTATAAGAACCCTTAGGAGAATCCAAATTACATTGGGCGACATTTTTCTTGATATTTCTGTTGACTGTTCATTTGAAATCTATTTTATCTGGGTCTAATTTGACATCATTTACACATTATGTTCTGTCTGTGTACCTGTGTCCTATGTCTGTGTTTTTTTAGTGAAGCTCTGTCACACCCTGAATCTGGGGACTCTTATTTGTTGAGTCAGGGTGTGACTTTCTATGTTGTGATGTTCTATGTTGTATTTTCTAGGTTTAGATCTAGTACGTCTAGATCTAATAAACATGTATGCATATCACGCTGCGCCTTGGTCTGACCCGTTCATGAACGATCGTGACAAGCTCAACATAGTCACTTATAGATGATTTGAACATGATGCGCAAAAAATGCTAATATCGGTACATTGACTTTAATGGAATTGGTGCCACAAAGTCATGGTACCGATATGATATATATTAGCATTTTTCCCGTATCATGTTCAAATCATCTATAAGTGACTTTGTTGAGCTTCACATTCAAATTAAGATACTTTCGGATGTGTCAGAGTGGTGTAGGTGGATGAGTAGGAATCAGGCGCAGGAAACCAGGAGGACTTCAACAGAACTTTACTAAAGTCCAAACACAAATATCAGTCGCCAACCCAACCGGGTGGCGCGAACAATTACGCACGAAACAACAGTGCGGAAACAACAAGAAAAGCGCACGCAGTGCGAGCTCTCGAAATAACACAATAACGAGAGAACCAAACTCGTAGAGGCAGGCTGACATAACCAATCACGCATAACACCTGACCCAAACACACGAAACTAAATAAGGGAACAATTATGACACAAATAAGGGACAGGTGTATTGAACAGACAAAACCAAATGAACATGAAACATAGAACGGTGGCAGCTAGTACTCCGGAGACGACGACCGCCGAAGCCTGCCCGAACAAGGAAGAGGAGCAGCCTCGGCCGAAACCGTGACAGTACCCCCCCCTTGACGCGCGGCTCCAGCCGTGCGCCGACCCGGAGCTCGGGGACGACCCGGACGACGCGGAGCAGGGCGCGCAGGATGACCCCGATGGAAATCGGTCAGTAGGGACTGGTCTAATACGTCCCTCCTTGGCACCCAGCACCGCTCCTCCGGGCCGTACCCCTCCCACTCCACGAGATATTGAAGACCCCCCATCCGGCGTCTAGAATCCAGGATGGACCTCACGGTGTACGCCGGAGCCCCCTCGATGTCCAACGGGGGCGGAGGAGTCTCCTCAATCTCAAAGTCCTGGAGTGGACCAGCTACCACCGGCCTGAGGAGAGACACATGGAACGAGGGGTTAATATTTTTGTAATCAACAGGTAGTTCTAACCTATAACTCACCTCGTTCAATCTCCTCAGGACTTTAAATGGCCCCACAAACCGCCGACCCAGCTTCCGGCAGGGCAGGCGGAGGGGCAGGTTTCTGGTTGAGAGCCAGACTCGATCTCCAGGTGCGTACACTGGCCCCTCACTGCGGTGTAGGTCGGCGCTTGTCTTCTGTCGACGTATGGCACGCTGCAGATGGACGTGTGCAGCGTCCCACGTCTCCTCCGAGCGCCGCACCCACTCATCCACAGCGGGGGCCTCGATCTGGCTCTCATGCCTTGGTGCCAGAACCGGCTGGTACCCTAACACACACTGAAAAGGGGTTAGTTGGGTGGAGGAGTGGCGAAGAGAGTTCTGTGCCATCTCGGCCCAGGGCACATATCTCGCCCACTCCTCCGGCCGGCCCTGACAGTATGACCTCAGAAACCTACCCACATCCTGGTTGACACGTTCAACCTGCCCATTACTCTCCGGGTGGTAACCCGAGGTAAGGCTTACCGAAACCCCCAACCGTTCCATAAATGCTCTCCACACTCTAGAGGTGAACTGGGGCCTCGGTCAGACACTATATCCTCGGGTACCCCGTAATGCCGGAAGACATGGGTGAACAGAGCCTCTGCGGTCTGTAGGGCAGTGGGTAGACCCGGCATGGGAAGGAGACGACAGGCCTTAGAGAACCGATCCACAACGACCAGGATGGTAGTATTCCCCTGTGAGGGGGTAAGGTCGGTAACAAAATCCACCGAGAGGTGGGACCAGGGTCGTTGTGGAATAGGCAGGGGTTGTAACTTACCCCTGGGCAAATGTCTGGGCGCCTTACACTGGGCACACACCGAACAGGAGGAGACATAAATCCTCACATCCCTAGCTAACGTTGGCCACCAGTACTTCGTGCTAAGGCAGTGCACTGTCCGGCCGATACCCGGATGGCCAGAGGAGGGGGACGTATGAGCCCAACAAATGAGGCGATCGCGTACCTCGAGCGGAACGTATGTCCGACCCACAGGACACTGTGGAGGACTCGGGTCGGTGCGTAACGCCCGCTCGATCTCACCATCAACCTCCCACACCACCGGAGCAACCAGACAAGACTCCGGTAGTATGGGCGTGGACTCAACTGACCTCTCCTCTGCGTCATACCGCCGAGACAGAGCATCTGCCTTCCCGTTCTGGGACCCAGGGATGTATGTGATTTTAAACACAAACCGGGCTAGGAACATAGTCCAGCGAGCCTGGCGAGGATTCAGTCTCCTAGCTGCCCGGATGTACTCCAGGTTACGATGGTCAGTTAGAATGAGGAAAGGGTGTTGAGCCCCCTCAAGCCAATGCCGCCACACCTTTAGGGCCTGTACCACGGCTAACAGCTCCCTGTCTCCTACGTCATAATTCCGCTCCGCCGGACTGAGCTTCTTTGAGTAAAACGCACAGGGACGGAGTTTAGGTGGAGTGCCAGAACGCTGGGAAAGAACGGCCCCTATCCCGGCCTCTGACGCGTCCACCTCTACTTGGAACGGTAAAGAGGGATCCGGATGCGCCAACACCGGCGCCGAGGTAAACAGGTCCTTCAGTCTCCCAAATGCCCTGTCCGCCTCAGCTGACCACCGCAAGCGCACCGGACCCCCCTTTAACAGAGACGTTATGGGAGCTGCCACCTGTCCAAAACCCCGGATAAACCTCCGGTAATAATTCGCAAAACCCAAGAACCGTTGCACCTCCTTCACAGTGGTTGGGGTCTGCCAATTACGCACAGCTGACACCCGGTCTACCTCCATCTTCACCCCTGACGCAGATAACTGGTAACCCAGAAAGGAGACCGACTTCTGGAAAAACAGACATTTCTCTGCCTTGACATATAGGTCATGCTCCAACAGCCTCCTCAATACTCGGCGCACCAGGGCTACATGCTCAGCACGGGTAGGACTATACACCAGAATGTCGTCGATGTACACAACTACTCCCTGTCCCTGCATGTCCCGGAAAATCTCATCGACGAAGGATTGGAAGACTGAGGGAGCATTCATCAACCCATATGGCATGACTAGATACTCGTAGTGTCCGGAAGTCGTGCTAAACGCTGTCTTCCATTCATCGCCCTCTCGAATGCGCACCAAGTTATATGCGCTCCTAAGATCCAATTTTGTAAAGAACTGCGCACCGTGCAGTGACTCCGTCATAGTCGCAATCAGAGGAAGTGGATAGCTGTACTTCACTGTGATCTGATTGAGACCGCGGTAATCAATACACGGGCGCAGACCTCCATCCTTTTTCTTCACAAAAAAGAAACTTGAGGAAGCGGGTGAAACGGAGGCCCGTATGTATCCCTGTCTAAGAGACTCAGAGATGTATGTCTCCATAGCCTTTCTCTCCTCTTGAGACAAGGCATACACATGGCTCCGCGGGAGAGCTGCTCCTGACTGGAGATCTATCGCACAATCCCCCCATCTATGAGGCGGCAGCTGCGCCGCCCTAGTCTTACTGAACGCCAGTGCCAAATCCTCATACTCGGGGGGAATCTGCAGTGCTGGCATTAGATTCGGACTCTCCACCGAGGTCGCCCCTATGGAAACACCCAGACACCGCCCCTCACATTGAGCAGACCACCCTTTAAGAGCTTTCTCTCGCCACCTAATAATAGGGTCATGAGTCATCAACCAGGGAAGACCCAGCACTACCGGATACGCAGGAGAGTCAATCAGATAGAGCTGAATTCTCTCCTCATGACCCTCCTGCGCCATCATCTGAAGGGGTGCTGTGACTTCCCTAATCAACCCAGACCCTAACGGACGGCTATCTAGGGCATGGACGGGGAAAGGCTTATCCACTGGAAGGAGGGGAATCCCTAACTCTATACAGAACTGGCGATCTACAAAATTCCCAGCTGCGCCTGAATCTACCAGCGCCTTATGCTGGGAACGAGGTGCAACCTGTGGGAAACAAACAGGCAAGGTTAGGTGCACGACAGAAAGCTCTGGGTAAGCAGGGCGCCTACTCACCTGGGGGGACCCCCCAATGCGTGACCTGCCATCTCCCTCACTGGAGGACCCGCCCCAACACCTAGCCGCGGTGTGCCCTCCACGACCACAGTTGGTGCAAGGGCCGGGTCCCCTCGGGCTCCTCCTCCTCCGTTCCCTAGCGCCAGCACCTCCAAGCTCCATAGGGCTCGGCTCGGAGGTGCTGGAGAGTGGAATGGGCGAAACCCCCCCTCCGGGACGCCCACGGGTGGCGAGCAGGGTATCCAGCCGGATGGCCATGTCGACTAGCTGGTCGAAAGTCAACGACGTGTCCCTGCACGCCAACTCTCGCTGGACGTCCTCCCGGAGGCTGCAGCGGAAATGGTCGATATGGGCCCGCTCATTCCACCCTGCATCAGCCGCTAGGGTCCGAAACTCCAAGGCAAAGTCATGGGCGCTCCTCATCCCCTGTCGGAGGTAGAATAGACGTTCCCCCGCCGCCTTCCCTTCTGGTGGATGGTCGAACACAGCACGGAAGCGGCGGGAGAACTCCGCATAGTTCGTGGTAGCGGCGTCCATTCTCCTCCACTCGGCGTTGGCCCACTCCAACGCCTTGCCGGTGAGACAGGAGATGAGGGCTGAGACGCTCTCGTGTCCCGAGGGCGCCGGGTGTACGGTGGCGAGGTAGAGCTCCACCTGCAGCAGGAACCCTTGACACCCGGCAGTGGAGCCGTCGTACGCCCTCGGGAGCGAGAGCCGAATCCCACTAGGTTCCGGAGATGAGACAGGAGGGCTGACCGATGGGGCTGGTTCGGTTCGTGGAGGTGTGGGAACCCCGCTGGTCTCCCATCGGTGCAGAGTATTCATCACCCCCTCCAGGGCATGACAGACCTGGTTGATGCGGTCCTCCTGACCACGAAGACGTTCAGCCATCTCGGCTGTCGGCGCGGTCGCTCCTGCTGATTCCATGGAAGGGATGCGTGATTCTGTCAGAGTGGTGTAGGTGGATGAGTAGGAATCAGGCGCAGGAAACCAGGAGGACTTCAACAGAACTTTACTAAAGTCCAAACACAAATATCAGTCGCCAACCCAACCGGGTGGCGCGAACAATTACGCACGAAACAACAGTGCGGAAACAACAAGAAAAGCGCACGCAGTGCGAGCTCTCGAAATAACACAATAACGAGAGAACCAAACTCGTAGAGGCAGGCTGACATAACCAATCACGCATAACACCTGACCCAAACACATGAAACTAAATAAGGGAACAATTAAGACACAAATAAGGGACAGGTGTATTGAACAGACAAAACCAAATGAACATGAAACATAGAACGGTGGCAGCTAGTACTCCGGAGACGACGACCGCCGAAGCCTGCCCGAACAAGGAAGAGGAGCAGCCTCGGCCGAAACCGTGACAGTACCCCCCCCTTGACGCGCGGCTCCAGCCGTGCGCCGACCCGGAGCTCGGGGACGACCCGGACGACGCGGAGCAGGGCGCGCAGGATGACCCCGATGGAAATCGGTCAGTAGGGACTGGTCTAATACGTCCCTCCTTGGCACCCAGCACCGCTCCTCCGGGCCGTACCCCTCCCACTCCACGAGATATTGAAGACCCCCCATCCGGCGTCTAGAATCCAGGATGGACCTCACGGTGTACGCCGGAGCCCCCTCGATGTCCAACGGGGGCGGAGGAGTCTCCTCAATCTCAAAGTCCTGGAGTGGACCAGCTACCACCGGCCTGAGGAGAGACACATGGAACGAGGGGTTAATATTTTTGTAATCAACAGGTAGTTCTAACCTATAACTCACCTCGTTCAATCTCCTCAGGACTTTAAATGGCCCCACAAACCGCCGACCCAGCTTCCGGCAGGGCAGGCGGAGGGGCAGGTTTCTGGTTGAGAGCCAGACTCGATCTCCAGGTGCGTACACTGGCCCCTCACTGCGGTGTAGGTCGGCGCTTGTCTTCTGTCGACGTATGGCACGCTGCAGATGGACGTGTGCAGCGTCCCACGTCTCCTCCGAGCGCCGCACCCACTCATCCACAGCGGGGGCCTCGATCTGGCTCTCATGCCTTGGTGCCAGAACCGGCTGGTACCCTAACACACACTGAAAAGGGGTTAGTTGGGTGGAGGAGTGGCGAAGAGAGTTCTGTGCCATCTCGGCCCAGGGCACATATCTCGCCCACTCCTCCGGCCGGCCCTGACAGTATGACCTCAGAAACCTACCCACATCCTGGTTGACACGTTCAACCTGCCCATTACTCTCCGGGTGGTAACCCGAGGTAAGGCTTACCGAAACCCCCAACCGTTCCATAAATGCTCTCCACACTCTAGAGGTGAACTGGGGCCTCGGTCAGACACTATATCCTCGGGTACCCCGTAATGCCGGAAGACATGGGTGAACAGAGCCTCTGCGGTCTGTAGGGCAGTGGGTAGACCCGGCATGGGAAGGAGACGACAGGCCTTAGAGAACCGATCCACAACGACCAGGATGGTAGTATTCCCCTGTGAGGGGGTAAGGTCGGTAACAAAATCCACCGAGAGGTGGGACCAGGGTCGTTGTGGAATAGGCAGGGGTTGTAACTTACCCCTGGGCAAATGTCTGGGCGCCTTACACTGGGCACACACCGAACAGGAGGAGACATAAATCCTCACATCCCTAGCTAACGTTGGCCACCAGTACTTCGTGCTAAGGCAGTGCACTGTCCGGCCGATACCCGGATGGCCAGAGGAGGGGGACGTATGAGCCCAACAAATGAGGCGATCGCGTACCTCGAGCGGAACGTATGTCCGACCCACAGGACACTGTGGAGGACTCGGGTCGGTGCGTAACGCCCGCTCGATCTCACCATCAACCTCCCACACCACCGGAGCAACCAGACAAGACTCCGGTAGTATGGGCGTGGACTCAACTGACCTCTCCTCTGCGTCATACCGCCGAGACAGAGCATCTGCCTTCCCGTTCTGGGACCCAGGGATGTATGTGATTTTAAACACAAACCGGGCTAGGAACATAGTCCAGCGAGCCTGGCGAGGATTCAGTCTCCTAGCTGCCCGGATGTACTCCAGGTTACGATGGTCAGTTAGAATGAGGAAAGGGTGTTGAGCCCCCTCAAGCCAATGCCGCCACACCTTTAGGGCCTGTACCACGGCTAACAGCTCCCTGTCTCCTACGTCATAATTCCGCTCCGCCGGACTGAGCTTCTTTGAGTAAAACGCACAGGGACGGAGTTTAGGTGGAGTGCCAGAACGCTGGGAAAGAACGGCCCCTATCCCGGCCTCTGACGCGTCCACCTCTACTTGGAACGGTAAAGAGGGATCCGGATGCGCCAACACCGGCGCCGAGGTAAACAGGTCCTTCAGTCTCCCAAATGCCCTGTCCGCCTCAGCTGACCACCGCAAGCGCACCGGACCCCCCTTTAACAGAGACGTTATGGGAGCTGCCACCTGTCCAAAACCCCGGATAAACCTCCGGTAATAATTCGCAAAACCCAAGAACCGTTGCACCTCCTTCACAGTGGTTGGGGTCTGCCAATTACGCACAGCTGACACCCGGTCTACCTCCATCTTCACCCCTGACGCAGATAACTGGTAACCCAGAAAGGAGACCGACTTCTGGAAAAACAGACATTTCTCTGCCTTGACATATAGGTCATGCTCCAACAGCCTCCTCAATACTCGGCGCACCAGGGCTACATGCTCAGCACGGGTAGGACTATACACCAGAATGTCGTCGATGTACACAACTACTCCCTGTCCCTGCATGTCCCGGAAAATCTCATCGACGAAGGATTGGAAGACTGAGGGAGCATTCATCAACCCATATGGCATGACTAGATACTCGTAGTGTCCGGAAGTCGTGCTAAACGCTGTCTTCCATTCATCGCCCTCTCGAATGCGCACCAAGTTATATGCGCTCCTAAGATCCAATTTTGTAAAGAACTGCGCACCGTGCAGTGACTCCGTCATAGTCGCAATCAGAGGAAGTGGATAGCTGTACTTCACTGTGATCTGATTGAGACCGCGGTAATCAATACACGGGCGCAGACCTCCATCCTTTTTCTTCACAAAAAAGAAACTTGAGGAAGCGGGTGAAACGGAGGCCCGTATGTATCCCTGTCTAAGAGACTCAGAGATGTATGTCTCCATAGCCTTTCTCTCCTCTTGAGACAAGGCATACACATGGCTCCGCGGGAGAGCTGCTCCTGACTGGAGATCTATCGCACAATCCCCCCATCTATGAGGCGGCAGCTGCGCCGCCCTAGTCTTACTGAACGCCAGTGCCAAATCCTCATACTCGGGGGGAATCTGCAGTGCTGGCATTAGATTCGGACTCTCCACCGAGGTCGCCCCTATGGAAACACCCAGACACCGCCCCTCACATTGAGCAGACCACCCTTTAAGAGCTTTCTCTCGCCACCTAATAATAGGGTCATGAGTCATCAACCAGGGAAGACCCAGCACTACCGGATACGCAGGAGAGTCAATCAGATAGAGCTGAATTCTCTCCTCATGACCCTCCTGCGCCATCATCTGAAGGGGTGCTGTGACTTCCCTAATCAACCCAGACCCTAACGGACGGCTATCTAGGGCATGGACGGGGAAAGGCTTATCCACTGGAAGGAGGGGAATCCCTAACTCTATACAGAACTGGCGATCTACAAAATTCCCAGCTGCGCCTGAATCTACCAGCGCCTTATGCTGGGAACGAGGTGCAACCTGTGGGAAACAAACAGGCAAGGTTAGGTGCACGACAGAAAGCTCTGGGTAAGCAGGGCGCCTACTCACCTGGGGGGACCCCCCAATGCGTGACCTGCCATCTCCCTCACTGGAGGACCCGCCCCAACACCTAGCCGCGGTGTGCCCTCCACGACCACAGTTGGTGCAAGGGCCGGGTCCCCTCGGGCTCCTCCTCCTCCGTTCCCTAGCGCCAGCACCTCCAAGCTCCATAGGGCTCGGCTCGGAGGTGCTGGAGAGTGGAATGGGCGAACCCCCCCCTCCGGGACGCCCACGGGTGGCGAGCAGGGTATCCAGCCGGATGGCCATGTCGACTAGCTGGTCGAAAGTCAACGACGTGTCCCTGCACGCCAACTCTCGCTGGACGTCCTCCCGGAGGCTGCAGCGGAAATGGTCGATATGGGCCCGCTCATTCCACCCTGCATCAGCCGCTAGGGTCCGAAACTCCAAGGCAAAGTCATGGGCGCTCCTCATCCCCTGTCGGAGGTAGAATAGACGTTCCCCCGCCGCCTTCCCTTCTGGTGGATGGTCGAACACAGCACGGAAGCGGCGGGAGAACTCCGCATAGTTCGTGGTAGCGGCGTCCATTCTCCTCCACTCGGCGTTGGCCCACTCCAACGCCTTGCCGGTGAGACAGGAGATGAGGGCTGAGACGCTCTCGTGTCCCGAGGGCGCCGGGTGTACGGTGGCGAGGTAGAGCTCCACCTGCAGCAGGAACCCTTGACACCCGGCAGTGGAGCCGTCGTACGCCCTCGGGAGCGAGAGCCGAATCCCACTAGGTTCCGGAGATGAGACAGGAGGGCTGACCGATGGGGCTGGTTCGGTTCGTGGAGGTGTGGGAACCCCGCTGGTCTCCCATCGGTGCAGAGTATTCATCACCCCCTCCAGGGCATGACAGACCTGGTTGATGCGGTCCTCCTGACCACGAAGACGTTCAGCCATCTCGGCTGTCGGCGCGGTCGCTCCTGCTGATTCCATGGAAGGGATGCGTGATTCTGTCAGAGTGGTGTAGGTGGATGAGTAGGAATCAGGCGCAGGAAACCAGGAGGACTTCAACAGAACTTTACTAAAGTCCAAACACAAATATCAGTCGCCAACCCAACCGGGTGGCGCGAACAATTACGCACGAAACAACAGTGCGGAAACAACAAGAAAAGCGCACGCAGTGCGAGCTCTCGAAATAACACAATAACGAGAGAACCAAACTCGTAGAGGCAGGCTGACATAACCAATCACGCATAACACCTGACCCAAACACATGAAACTAAATAAGGGAACAATTAAGACACAAATAAGGGACAGGTGTATTGAACAGACAAAACCAAATGAACATGAAACATAGAACGGTGGCAGCTAGTACTCCGGAGACGACGACCGCCGAAGCCTGCCCGAACAAGGAAGAGGAGCAGCCTCGGCCGAAACCGTGACAGGATGATTTGGACATGATGCTAAAAATGTAATATCGGTACCAGGATTTGGGTTTGAGACTTGTGCCACAAATGCTAAATGTTAGCATTTGGAAACAGTGCCAGGAAAATAAAAGCAAAGCATAGATTGCTGTTATACCTTGTCCTTAGACTGCTTACAGGGTAAGGAAACCGATGTGTCATTTTGTAATTTGGGTGAACTATCCCTCTGACACACCTTAAGGAAATTATTTCTGATTGAAATAATTAAACTTGAATTCTTACCATAAAAACAGTTCAGGTGAGATGTAAATATTCACCACTCTCCCATGAAGTATATGTTATGTAAACCCAAACAATGTTAAACAGGGTCAATTTCCTCAGAATGTCAAGATCACAGTTGTGTCAAAATCTTCCTTTAAGTGTCAGAACAGGAAAGACTAGTTGGTGACAGCTTGGTTACAATGTGGGTTTGTTTCGGTGGATTAGATGCGAGAGAGTGAGAGAGCGAGAGAGACAAACAGAGAGAAGAAGGGAGAGAGAGAGGGGTACTCATTGAGGTGTAGGATAGGGATGTGTTAGGAGGGATGAGTGTAAATTTGAGTCATTACTGACCTGCTTGCTACTGACAGCGGCTAAGAACCTCACATCTATGATTAGAACACCAGTTCCACTGTGGCAATTTTGGGTTTTACCCCAATTGCTTTCTTACCTTTGATCTCGATTGTCTGGCTGGAGTTTCAAACAACGGGAAGATATGCAGTAGATGGCATTAACAGTAATAGTGGTGTAAGCATGAGTGGTTCTCTGTTCGAAGACCATATGTCCAACTTAACTTCCGCTTACCTTGGGCTTTAATAATTCAAGAGACAACGTTTTTGGATATATTTATCCTAATAGCCATGTTATGGCGCCATTCATTCTGAAAATATGTCTACACCTTACAAGTAGTTCAACAACTACTGTTTGTCTTCCAATGCAAAATTGACAGAAAAACTAACCCATTTATTGTGAATACTGTATATTGCCTATGCTTCTGCCCGAACAACCATGGTGTATTTCTTATTCTCAACTCTCAGGTGGTGACAGAGGTAGTCTTACCAAGGCACACATCCATAAACATTCTTGTGTAAGAGGAAGTTGGTTTGATGTTGATCATTATATGTTTTCCTGTGTACCTAATACTCTAGATATTGTTGTTGTGGAGGGATGCCAGAGGGAGATTCTCATTTTAGAAGTAGGCTGCCCACTTAGCTGTTTCATGGAGCAGGCCTTTGCTGACAAGATTCTAAAATACCAGACCCTCATATCACGCTTGGACAGCCTTGGATATATACTGAACAAAAATATAAATGCAACATTAAACTATTTCAATGATTTTACTGAGATACAGTTCATATAAGGAAATCAGTCAATTGAAATAAATTCATTATGCCCTAATCTATGGATTTCACAGGACTGGTCAGGAGCACACTTGGGAGCCAGGCCCACAAAAGGGCTTTATTACAGACAGAAATACTCCTAAGTTACATTAGCTGTCCAGGTGGCTGTTCTCAGACGATCCCGCATGTCACGGATTCTGCCGAGGCTGCTTCTCCTCCTAGTTCGGGCAGGCTTCGGCGTTCGTCGTCCCCGGAGTACTAGCTGCCACCGTTGAATGCTTCTATGTTTGATTGCTTTTGTCTGTCTGTTACACCTGTGTCCGTTTGTGTCTGATTACGTGTTCTATAAGTTGCCTGAGTTGTACTGGTTAGGTTGTGTGTTGTTTTTCTCCTGTCCGTAGTGCTGCGTGTTTTTTCTCTGTTTTGTTGTTTTATTGTTTTACGCATAGTTTGCGTAATGGCTCGCCTCTGTTTTGTTTGAGGCCGATCGTTGTATCTTTGCCTTGTGGTTCACAAGTAAACTTTGTTGGACTAAGCTTCGGTGTCCTGCGCCTGACTCCCACACCACATACACCTCAGCCTTGACAGAACAACACACCAGTATGGAGTCAGCAGGAGCAGCGGCGGCACCTAAGTCGCTGGAGGATCGGATCAGCGACCAAGACACCATGATCCGGCAACTTGGGGCCGCCATGAACGAGGTGTCCAACACTCTGCGCCGGTTGGTTACGGGAGAGGTGCCCACGCCTTCCCACACCATACCATCACCAACGGCCAGTCCTCCTCTCCCAGCACCGGAACCCAGTGGCATTCGGCTCTCGCTCCCGAGGGCATATGATGGTTCTGCAGCCGGGTGTCAGGGGTTCCTCCTGCAGGTGGAACTCTACCTGGCCACCATACACCCAGCGCCCTCGGGATACGAGAGCGTCTCCGCCCTCATCTCCTGTCTATCCGGCAAGGCGTTGGAGTGGGCCAACGCCGAATGGAGGGGAATAGACGCCGCTACCATCACCTACGCGGAGTTCTCCCGCCGCTTCAGGGCTGTCTTCGATCATCCACCTGAGGGGAAGGCGGCGGGGGAGCGTCTGTTCCACCTCCGACAGGGGAAGAGGAGCGCACAGGAGTTCGCCCTGGAGTTCCGGACTCTAGCGGCAGATGCGGGGTGGAATGAGAGGGCCCTCATCGACCATTACCGGTGTAGCCTACGAGAGGACGTTCGTCGTGAGCTGGCCTGCAGGGACACCAACCTATCCTTCGACCAGTTGGTGGACTCTCCATCCGTCTCGACACCCTGCTGACTACCCGCGGACGTCCCGAGTGGGGGTCGTCCATTCCACCCTCCAGCACCTCCGAGCCGATTCCCATGGAGCTCGGAGGTGCTGGCGCTAGAGAGAGGAGGAGAGAGAACCCGAGGGGGGCCATCCCCTGCACCAACTGTGGCCGTGGAGGACACACCGCGGCCAGGTGCTGGGGAGGGTCTCCTGGGAGAGGGGACAACAGGTCACGCACTGGGGAGTCATTTCAGGTGAGTAGGCGCCCCACTTACCCAGACCTCTCTGTTGGTCACATGAGTATACCTGTGAGATTTCCACAGGTGGCACCTCATTCCCAGCACAAGGCGCTAGTAGATTCAGGCGCAGCTGGGAATTTTGTTGATCGTGCATTTTGTTATAGGTTAGGAATTCCCCTTCGGCCGGTAGAAGCCCCCTTTCCTGTTCATGCCCTAGACAGCCGGCCGTTGGGGTCGGGGTTGATCAGAGAGGTCACAGCACCACTTAAGATGACGACGCAGAGGGGTCATGAGGAGATCATTCAGTTTTATCTGATTGACTCTCCTGCGTATCCCGTGGTGCTGGGGCTTCCCTGGTTAAGCACCCATGATCCTACCATTGCGTGACAACAGAGGGCTCTTATGGAGTGGTCTGCCCAGTGTGTAGGGAGATGTCTAGGTGTTTCCTTAGGGTCGACCTCGGTAGAGAGTCCGAACCAAGTGCCCGCAATGCGCATTCTCCCTGAATATGAGGATTTAGCACTTGTGTTCAGCAAAACGAGGGCAACACGGCTACCACCTCATAGACAGGGGGATTGTGCGATAGATCTCCAAACAGGAGCGGCACATAGAGACTTACATAGCCGAGTCCTTGGCACAGGGATACATACGGTCCTCCACTTCCCCGGTTTCCTCGAGTTTCTTCTTTGTGAAGAAGAAGGACGGGGGTTTGCGCCCGTGTATTGATTACCGTAGTCTCAATCAGATCACGGTTAAGTACAGTTACCCTCTTCCACTGATTGCGACTATGACAGAATCATTACGCGGAGCGCGGTTCTTCACAAAGTTGGATCTCAGGAGCGCGTACAATCTGGTGCACATTAGGGAGGGGGATGAATGGAAAACAGCATTTAGCACCACCTCGGGTCATTACGAGTATCTCGTCATGCCATATGGGTTAATGAATGCTCCTTCAGTCTTCCAATCCTTTGTTGACGAGATTTTCCGGGACCTGCATGGGCAGGGTGTGGTAGTATACATCGATGACATCCTAGTGTACTCTTCTACACGAGCCGAGCATGTAGCCCTGGTGCGCCGAGTGTTGAGGAGACTGTTGGAGCATGACTTGTATGTCAAGGCAGAGAAATGCTTGTTCTTCCAGGAGTCTGTCTCCTTTTTGGGTTATCGGTTGTCCGCGTCTGGTGTGAAGATAGAGGTTGACCGTGTGTCGGCCGTGCGTAATTGGCAAACTCCAACCACTGTAAAAGAGGTGCAGCAGTTTTTGGGTTTTGCTAATTACTACCGGAGGTTTATCCGGGGCTTTGGACAGGTTGCAGCTCCCATTACGTCCCTGCTAAAGGGGGGTCCGGTTTGCTTGCAGTGGTCAGCTGAGGCGGACAGGGCATTTGTCAAACTGAAAAACCTGTTCACCTCGGCTCCGGTGCTGGCGCATCCGGATCCCTCTTTACCATTCCAAGTAGAGGTAGACGCGTCCGAGGCCGGTATTGGGGCAGTCCTGTTGCAACGGTCCGGCACGCCACCTAAGCTCCGCCCCTGTGCGTTCTATTCTAAGAAGCTCAGCTCGGCGGAGCGTAATTATGACGTAGGGGACAGGGAGCTGTTAGCTGTAGTCCAGGCCCTAAAGGTGTGGAGGCATTGGCTTGAGGGGGCTCAACACCCTTTCCTCATTCTGACTGATCACCGTAACCTGGAGTACATCCGGGCAGCTAGGAGATTGAACCCTCGTCAGGCTAGGTGGAACATGTTCCTGACCCAGTTTGTTTTTAAGATCACATACATCCCAGGGTCCCAGAACGGTAAGGCAGACGCCCTGTCCCGGCGGTATGACACAGAGGAGAGGTCCATTGAGCCTACTCCCATACTGCCGGAGTCTTTTCTGGTGGCTCCGGTGGTGTGGGAGGTCGATGCAGAGATCGAGCGGGCACTGCGTACCGACCCTACTCCCCCCGAGTGTCCTGTGGGGCGGACGTACGTTCCGCTCGAGGTTCGTGATCGCCTTATTTATTGGGCTCATACATCACCCTCCTCTGGACATCCAGGTATTGGCCGGACAGTGCACTGCCTTAGCGTGAAATACTGGTGGCCAACGTTAGCTAGGGATGTGAGGGTTTATGTCTCCTCCTGCTCGGTGTGCGCCCAGTGTAAGGCGCCTAGACATTTGCCCAGGGGAAAGTTACATCCCCTGCCCGTTCCACAACGACCATGGTCCCACCTCTCGGTGGATTTTGTGACCGACCTACCCCCCTCCCAGGGGAATACCACCATTTTGGTCGTTGTGGATCGGTTTTCCAAGGCCTGTCATCTCCTCCCAATGCCGGGTCTCCCTACTGCCCTACAGACCGCTGAGGCCCTATTTACCCACGTGTTCCGGCACTATGGGGTCCCCGAGGATATTGTGTCTGACCGAGGTCCCCAGTTCACCTCCAGAGTCTGGGGGGCGTTCATGGAATGCTTGGGGGTCTCGGTGAGCCTTACCTCGGGTTACCACCCAGAAAGCAATGGGCAGGTTGAACGAGTCAACCAGGATGTGGGTAGGTTTCTGAGGTCCTATTGCCAGGGCCGGCCGGAGGAGTGGTCTCGGTATATCCCCTGGGCAGAGATGGCCCAGAACTCTCTCCGCCACTCCTCCACCAATGTAACACCTTTCCAGTGTGTTTTAGGTTATCAGCCGGTCCTGGCACCATGGCACGAGAGCCAGATCGAGGCCCCTGCGGTGGATGAGTGGATTCGGCGCTCGGAGGAGACGTGGGACGCTGCCCATGTCCATCTGCAGCGGGCCATCCGTCAACAAAAGGCGAGCATTGATCGCCACCGCAGTGAGGGACCGGTATATGCACCGGGAGATCGAGTCTGGCTCTCGACTCGAAACCTGCCCCTCCGCCTGCCCTGCCGGAAGCTGGGTCGGCGGTTTGTGGGGCCCTTTAAAGTCCTGAGAAGATTGAACGAGGTGTGTTACAGGTTACAACTGCCTATTGAGTACAAGAATATTAACCCCTCGTTCCATGTGTCTCTTCTCAGGCCGGTGGTAGCTGGCCCACTCCAAGAACATGATATAGGAGAGACCCCTCCGCCCCCTTTGGACATCAAGGGGGCCCCGGCGTACAGGGTCCGGACCATCTTGGACTCGAGGCGCCGGATGAGTGGTCTCCAGTATCTCGTGGAGTGGGCGGGGTACGGTCCGGAGGAACGGTGCTGGGTGCCTAGGAGGGACATCCTAGATCCATCCCTCCTAACGGAGTTCCACCGTGGGCATCCCACGCGCCCGGGTCCGCGTCCTCCTGGCCGTCCCCGAGCCGCGCGTCAAGGGGGGGGGGTACTGTCACGGATTCTGCCGAGGCTGCTCCTCCTCCTAGTTCGGGCAGGCTTCGGCGTTCGTCGTCCCCGGAGTACTAGCTGCCACCGTTGAATGTTTCTATGTTTGATTGCTTTTGTCTGTCTGTTACACCTGTGTCCGTTTGTGTCTGATTACGTGTTCATTAAGTTGTCTGAGTTGTACTGGTTAGGTTGTGTGTTGTTTTTCTCCTGTCCGTAGTGCTGCGTGTTTTTTCTCTGTTTTGTTGTTTTATTGTTTTACGCATAGTTTGCGTAATGGCTCGCCTCTCTTTTGTTTGAGGCCGATCGTTGTATCTTTGCCTTGTGTTTCACAAGTAAACTTTTTTGGACTAAGCTTCGGTGTCCTGCGCCTGACTCCCACACCACATACACCTCAGCCTTGACACCGCAGGTGAAGAAGCCGGATGTAGAGGTCCTGGGCTGGCATACACGTGGTCTGCGGTTGTGAGGCCGGTTGGACGTTCTGCCAAATTCTCTAAAACAACGTTGGAGGCAGCTTATCGAGAGAAATTAACATTCAACTCTCTGGCAACAGCTGTGGTGGACATTCCTGCAGTCAGCATGCCAATTACACACTCCCTCAAAACATGAGACATCTGTGGCATTTTGTTGTGTGACAAAACTACACATTTTAGAGTGGCCTTTTATTGTCCCCAGCACAAGGTGCACCTGTGTAATGATCATGCTGTTGAATCAGCTTCTTGATATGCCACACCTGTCAGGTGGATGGATAATCTTGGCAAAGCAGAAATGCTCACTAACAGGGATGTAAACACATTTGTGCACAAAATGTGAGAGAAATACACTTTTTTTGCATATAGAAAAATTCTGGGATCTTTTATTTCAGAAATCCCTCCCTAGAAACATACTGCAGATTGAGGGAAAAAGAAGGGTCTCAGATTCTGAATAAGAAACGAGATTACAGTCTACAATAATCTCCCTAAAGAACAGAGACAAGCATTGGATGATTTTAAAAAAATATTCCACTTTGATAGTGCGTAATGCTGACAAGGGCGGAGCTGTGGTGTTGTTAAACCGTGATGACTATGTGAATGAGATCCGGGGGGACAATTGAACAACACCACTTTCTATCAACCCCACACCACTGTTCAAAGATGAGATTCACTGCAAGCTGAATTCTCTTGTGGAAAGTGGAGACATTATGCAAAAATTACATGAGTTCATGAAAGTAGACTATCCAATCAAGAGCGTTATTCATGCCTTACCAAAAATCCACAAATGATTGGATAATAATATGCCATTTAGCAGACGCTTTTATCCAAAGCGACTTACAGTCATGCGTGCATAAATTTTTGTGTATGGGTGGTCCCGGGGATCGAACCCACTACCTTGGCGTTACAAGCGCCGTGCTCTACCAGCTGAGCTACAGATAAGCCATCAGGGAGACCTATTGTGGCTCATTAACTGAAAATATTTCTGCTTTTGTAGATTTCTTTCTAAAATCCAGTGTGGTGTCACACCCTGAATATGTACGCAATTCTATAAACATGATTAACACCCTCAAGACAATGCACAATATCAATGGGGAGACGCTTATGGCTTGCTTTGATGTTGAATCCCTGTATGCTAATATCCCCCATCAGGGAGGCCTAGAAGCCATGGCACTATCTTAGTCACGGACACACTGGCACACTCCCTAGCACTAACTGTATTGTTGAACTTCTGACCAATAACTTTTTCATGTTTGAAAATGACATGTTAATTCAACAGAAGGGAACTGCAATAGATAGTAAAATGGCACCGAATTATGCCAATCTGTATGTGGGGTTGTTTGAGAAGAATGTGATTTTCAGCCTTAACAATCCATTCTTGTGCCATATCAGACTCTGGAAACGCTTCATTGATGACGTATTCCTTCTATTCCAGGGCACAGCAGAGGAACTCCTTCATCAATACAAGCAGTGAACATTTGAAATTCACCCTCACCTTTGATGCACATGAAACAAGTTTTCTTGACATTTTGATTAAGAGCGAGGGGGGTGGCTTTAGCACTGATCTATACAGGAAGCAGACGGACAGGAATTCCCTGTTATGCGAAGACAGCTTCCACCCTACACCCCTAAAAAAGAGCCTCTCCATAAGCCAATACAATCGCATACGCAGGATTTGTAGTACACAGAGTGACTATGACAAACAAGCCGACTATCTGGATGAGCGTTTCAAACAGCGGGGTTACCCAGAGGAATGGCTGCATGACGCAAGGGAACGTAATAAAAATATGACCCAGGATGACAGCCTCACGCCCAAACCTCCCGCCTTCCTGACCCATGCATTTAATGCTTCCTTCAATACTGTGGTCTATGCTATTTAGGAAAAATGAAACAACCTTTGAAAACAACGATAGCAGAACACAGGAGTAATATCAGGACCCTTGACCAGAGAAACCCTGTGGCTGCGCATTTCATGGAGGCTTGTCACAACATTAGCTCTTTGAGATACATTGGCATTGAATATGTTAAGACTCCTAGGAGGGGGGGAGATACTGATCATCTATTACTGAGAAGAGAATTGTATTGGATTCACCGCCATGTCTCCTAGAGGTCTGAACCAGGAGTTTGATATCAGACCATTTCTTACATGAATATGTCAGTTTGATTTGTTTTGCCTTCCAGGTCACCTACTTGGTCATTTTGTAAATACTACATGTACCCATCTCATTGTTATTAAATTATTAGAGATAAACAAATTATTTTTCCACCCACTATGCGTCATGTCCGCAATGGTCATGTGAGGTGAAATGTGTATATTTTGGGATGTGAGCACTCAGTTTGTTTGTTTGACCTGACGAAGGTCAGTTTTGGATCGAAACGTTGTCAATAAGGCGGTGAGTTGGGAGCTTTAACAGCTTGCTTGTTCTTCACTTTTATTTCAGCTCATGAAACATGGGACCAACACTTTACATGTTGAGTTTATATTTTTGTTCAGTATAAGTGCAAGTTAGTGGCACTGATATTTGGCAGTCTCGGCCACGTACATAGGCTTACGGTAATTGGCCTTCAGATTGCAGGCCTGCCTAAGACTAAAGCAAAGCAACTGGCAAAGTACTGCTCTATTTCTGCTGTTATGGGCAGCCTAGCTGTGTATGTGTGTGTGTGTTTATCTGTGTGCATGTCTTGTGTAAGTGGGGTTTGAGGAATTGGCACAGTCATCTTAGTAACCTTCCACATCTCTCAAAAAGAAATGAAGGCCCCAAGCCTCAAAGTGAGATTGATATCTCTTTCTGAACTTCAGGGGGAATATTCTGAATATGGAGATGGGTGCTGCACTCCCAGGGGAGCTCAGGACACTTCTCTTCCTTCTCTCCCCACCTCCAACACAGACAAGAATGGGAGAAACAGCCCCGGTAGATCCTTCATGTTCATCAATATTCGAATCCTGGCAGCTGATATCCTGATCCGTACAGCGGGATGGATAGCCCTGAAATCCAGCTTGGAATTAAAATATAAAAATCCTCCATTTATATGGAGCCAAGGCAGAGCCATACATTTTACTTAGTGACTGAAAACTTTTCAATTTGGGCCCGTGGGTACTCAACAGAAGCCAGCCATTGAATAGGTCAAGGATATCTAGTCTACCTCCATTGCTGAATCAAACAATGGAAAAAAGTTGGGCGCATGTTTGCGAAAAGTCTTTTGTTTCACCAAAAGGAAGGATTTAAAAGGTTGAAATTAACTGAATTTTGTTGATACTAGGCATTGACTCATTTTGATATGTACTGTAGGAGTTATACTCTTTGATTAAAGGCCCAATGCAGCAGTTGTTTTTGTCAATATCAAATCATTTCTGGGTAACAATGAAGCACCTTACCTTAATAGATTTCCATTAAAATGGGCAAAAATAGCTTTTTAGTAAACAACTATTACTAAAGCTTTTTTCAAGTGTCAATGTGTAATTCAAACCCTTAATGAAAGATACATAATGGTCAAACACGTGAACTTATCTACCATGGCAGAGTTGGTCATCATCTGACTCAATGACCTGGTAGTGTATGGGTCACAAACTAAGCCAAAGTCTCTGACACAGAAGCAACTAAGTGTGTCTCTATTAATTTGCGATTTACCTGACAATATATGTTCCAATAAATATAATGTGACTATGTGTTTTTAATCATTGTCAATTGAGGCTGAAATAGTAACAGTTATTCATAAGTGATTCTCAACATGCAGGATGCACTTAGTCCTCTTCAAGGGTTATGAACGGGGCACTCAACAGATTGAACGGATGGGTGTGAACAATATTTAAGTTGTTTTATTTTACAAACTTGTTTAATCTGCATTGTGATTGGACAATAAAACATGTCAAGCACCTCATATTGTATCTTTTTAAGAATAATGATGACCATTTATATGTAAACTCAAAAGGAAATGCATTTTTTTTTATTGCAAAGGCATTTTGATAAGGGATATAATTACTATTTTTGTTTTTGTTTTAGTTTTTTTTACAAAAAGTCAAAGTTCCTACCATTTCTGTATCTCTTCTCTAAATGTATTCTGACTAGGTAATTGCAAAATTAGCATGAGTGTGTGTGTCTGTCTATGTGTGCACAAATCTTGTGTGTGTGTGTGTGTGTGTGTGTGTGCGTGCGTGTGAATGACTTCGTCTGATGCAGATCCCTCTAAAGCCCTCAGAAAAAGCCACTATAATGATCTCCCCTGAAAGGTAAATCAATGACATAACAGCGACAAAAGCACTATTTTGTCATAAAATGCTAATTTGTTTGGGTCTTGACCTCCCCTCTTGGCGTTTCGACTTCCCCAGCTGAGGACCGGTGACATGTCGAGAATCCCCACTTAACAACACGCCG
Source organism: Coregonus lavaretus (assembly GCF_964263955.1). Taxonomy (NCBI): domain Eukaryota; kingdom Metazoa; phylum Chordata; class Actinopteri; order Salmoniformes; family Salmonidae; genus Coregonus; species Coregonus lavaretus. The sequence goes on along the minus strand of NC_140023.1, from coordinate 31,608,661 downwards.
ACATTACACACTGGCTGAGCATTGTGGGGGCTTTGTCTTCATTCAGGGGGAGATGAAGTTTTCGCCCCTGTGTTTATCAATCATGGAGAGGCTCCAGCTGTTCTGCAGGCTTTGGCCTGCCTTTAACAGCCGGCCTTACAAATTGTCTCTGAATAGCGACGAACAACACACAGAAAAACACCCACACAAACACACACACCACACACACAGAAATGAATGCATAATGCACACAGACACTCTCACAAGCACGAGTGCACACACACACACACATATGCACACATGCTCACAAGCCAGTACAAAGAAACACATGCATACACACTACCCCCCTTTGTTGCTGTCTGCTGACAAATGTTTTTTTGTAGACTTTTCACAGACATGACCGACCCTACCTTCTGCTCCTCCCCATTAGAAGACGGAAATGTGCATTATTGTAAACATGCATCTATCTCAGAGAGCCTGATACCCATTGTTACTAAATTGACATAAGATTACACTGAAAATGTATGCACTCACTACTGTATGTCGCTCCACTGACACTTTTTCCTCATATTCTGTACATACACAGAGAGTGAAAATGGGAGAGGGGGAGTAAGAAAGGAAGAGAGAAAGAGATACAAATGGATTGTTGGGTGAACAGATCAGTCACAGTCATCTTGGGTGGATGGATGAATGTCTTTGATGGGGTCTGCAAGTTCAGGCAGAGAGCGGCTGAAAACACAAATTGGTTGTGGCCCTCCAGAGGGGTATCAATGTGAGGGGCATGCAAGCACTGTACAGTAGTGTTTTTTAAGGAAGGGGGGATGGGGTGTGGGGAGAAAGGGGAGTGACTGAGAGATTTTAGAATGTTTATCTTTTGAATGCATTCATGGTCATGTTAGAGGTACTACAATATTAAATTGAAGATTTTGAAATGTGCTAACTGACAGCTTTTCTTGGTTAGACTACTGAACTCAGATTAATCCCTTCCATTTAGGATTCAAGAAACCTTCAGGAAGCAATTCAGACATCAGGCTTCTATTTTCCTTAGGGCTTAAAACCATAACCATTACTGAGTCATTCAACTTTCTATTTCCACTGCACAAGCCTCTAAGCGAGAGATTTGTTGAAGGTCTCCAGGTTTAGATGTACGACTGGGTATCGTCTGCGTAACAATAACCATGTTTGCAGATAACTGAGTAGTGGCATGTATAATGAAAACAGTAATGGTCGAAGGACCGAACCCTGCGGAGCGCCATATATAACGAGTAATGAGTGTTTTGAGTATTCATCGTCTAACTGTATGAATTGGTACCTGTTTGACAGATCTGAACTGAACCAGGAGGCCAAATAGAAATAGTGAAACTTATAATCATAAAGGTTGCCAGTGACCTGCTGGGAATCTAGTCTTCACTGTCCTCCTTGCTGCAGGCCTCAGGAAGACACCAGCTGTTCCAGAGAACTCCATTCCATTTTCTGGAATGGTCAAATCTGTGGAACATCAAATGGTGATACATCTCTGTAAATCCCTAGGCTGGCACTTCTAATCTTTGACCAGAGGTAGTGAGTGAGGACAGGCAGGTGTTTCAATGCTTTAGGATCGGACATACAATTGATCACTTAAAATATATGTTATTGTACTAGCTTCCTTTCATGTTGGCTGATGTGCAAGATATTATCGTTGTTTGCCAGCCAACTGTCCAATGTAGCAGTTTTTTCATTTCATTGTTTCATTCAACCTAAAGGAGTAGTGCGAGATTTTTTGCAATTAAGCCCTAATTCTACTTACCCAGAAGTCTATGGGATCTGCTAGATGATTGCGCTAATGCTAGCTGACCCCTTAGACGTCCAGTCATTGTTATCAATGGCACGCAAAACTACCTTGAACTTCTTTTAAACTGCACTCAGAGACATAAAAATGGTATCCATGAGTTCATCTTACTCTGGGCTCTATTTTAACAAACCTAATGCAATGGTAAATCTTACTGTTGGCAGTAGGGCTATAGGTCCGGGGGTGTGTCAGAAATATTTGTGCTATTTTCACTGCGGGAATTATGAGCGCAATAGCTGGCGGTGATGCGAGAGGGCTGGGTTTTGATGAATAAATCAATTATATGTGTGACGAGGGCTTGGCCACTCAATGGCCAATCAACGAATTTCATGGCATAATACTGCAAGTTCTGTAGGTCATTGACGTTTTTTGCAATGTCATTAACTCCAATTTGGCTGGGGGCACGGGATATTCTCTTCCTAGTCCATTGTGGATTGATGCAGTTTATTAAATAGCATAGGCTACAGTAAAGAGTAATAGCAACAGTAAAAAAAGAAAACAGTGTTGACAGTCAACATTGTTGTAATTGGTTTGAACAAGTATAGGTCTTTACACATTGCACTTCTCCTCAAATAAAAAATACTAGGCTCCCGTAAATTGTAGATATGTCTGAGGCACATACTCAATAAGCAAGATATAGCCTAGGCCTACTGTTGATATGGCATTATAGGAATTAATAATTTGAATATGTTTGGTGGAGCGCGTCTTTGGTAACCGGACAAGAGGCGCTCTTTGGAAATGGGGATGGATGCAAGCCGAATGGAGTAATGCAAACGCCTCATGAGTAGATCATTTAGAAACCTTTTGTAGGCTACTTGGCTAAGGAATGGCCTGGATAAGAAAGACACCAGACGCATTGTTGTTGAACCAGCTTTCGTTACAGTAGTGTAAGGGTAGCCTATACATGTTTCTAAATAAGAGTGTCATTGGATAATCTCATCTCTCGTTCCATGATGGGCATATAGCCTACATGAAGGGGTTTTATGCACATCCAAAATAATATCAGGAGCTGGCATAAATAATGTACAATAGCCTACATAGATAAAAAGGGGGTGCTCCCAAACTTTATATTTTAATAAAGCTTTGGTGATTAAGATTTATTTCACAGCAGTCTCAGGGGCCAAACCTTTTATGACAGTCTTGACTACTTGGCGAATGCATTGGGCAGGACAAAAAAAGCAGCCTTCATTGGTTTTTAATCAAATTAAACGAAATGGGAAAAAACATTCGTTTTTTTATGTCCGTAAATACAAGGTTTATGAGCACAAAAACACATTTCTCTATCCACTGTGGATAGGCTGCGCTTCCGTTCCATGCTATAACCAACCACATTACCACTAAGACAATTTTTTGGTTGGTCTTAAATATCCCCACCAGGGAAATTGGCACTTTAGCGCATGTTTTTAAGGACACACCTCAGATATTGCCACCCTTCCTACCTCAGTGCAAGCGAGCTCAAATAAGATAGGTAAATTACCAATCCTGGCACTAGGGTTTGAAATCAGAAGAGAGTCAGCTTTCACAGTGTCATGAGCCCTCTCACTCCACCGGGTTACCACCTTAATTTGTTTCCACTATCTTCCACTCTCTCTACTCAGCCTAACTAGCTCCACCTGTCCCTGCTCTGCTCTGCTCTAATTACTCTGCCAGCTGCGCTGCATTACCCACTAACCTCTCCCAGTATTTAAAGCCCTGTCTTTCAGCTCTCCTTTGTCAGATCGTCTGCAAAGCTCACATCCGGAACCTGTTTGCTCACGCTTCTGGCTCACCCTTGTTTTGTGACAACGGACCTGCCTGATTCTTGGATACTCTTCTGCCCCAGGGAAACCAGACCTGCTTTCTGCCATTACGACTCCTGACTACTCTTCAATCCCGGTAACTCTGACCAGCCTTCTGCCTTGCTACAACGTATTTGGATTTCCCTTGAACTGTACTGCTGCCTTGTTTCATCCGCCCCGTTGTGTCTGTGTTTCCCCCCCCAGGACTTCTGGACCACCCACCACCGGCGTCATAGGACGCATCGCTGCCACTGGGGGGGGCACAGACCCAGCACATTGGACGGGATCCCTGTTACCCCTGGAGCCTTCACTCACTCCCTACTTCCCTTTTCCCTTAAGTTTTAATAAACTTTCTGGTGTGACGCAATTGTGGTCCTCTGGTCGTCTGTCTGAACCGTGACAGTACGATCTGACCATCATGGACTCAGCGCACACTTCCCCCGACATGGAAACCGACGAACCTGAGCAACCCACTGCCATGCTACGCCTGGAACACACTGAGAGAGGGCTAGCCCGCATGAGCGGCGACATCACCTCTCTGCTTCAGGTCGGCCACCAACAGCATCAGCAGTTCCAGCAGCACCAGCAGCAGTTCCAGCAGCAGCAACAACAACTCGCCATGATCATCCAACTCCTCACCAACCTTACCCCAGCCACTCCGCCCACCGGCCCGTTTCCAGGCAGTCTGCCCACCAGCCCTGCCTCCGAGTTACCTGCCCCGGTCATTGCAGCCGCTGCTCCGGAACCCAAGATTGGAAACCCCGAGCGGTTCAACGGCGATTCTACCCAGGTCCGGCCATTCCTGACTAGCTGCCGACTTCAGTTCTCCTTGCAGCCAAGGACCTTCGCCACGGAGGGGGCTAAAGTTGGGTATGCCATCACTCACCTGACGGGCCGAGCTCGACTCTGGGGAACAGCAGAGTTCGAACGTCAAACCCCCGCATGTGCAACCTTCGACCTGTTTGCTGAGGAGATGCTGAAGGTGTTTGACCTGGATTCACCAACCGCAGAGGCGTCTCGTGAACTGTTCAGTATTCGACAAGGCAGACGTACAGTCGCAGACCATTCCATCGACTTCCGAACCCTGGCAAGACGAAGTTCTTGGAACACACCATCGTTGGTGGACGCGTTCTTCCATAGCTTGGCTGACTATATCAAGGACGAGTTGGTCTCCCATGAACTGCCTTCCACTCTTGATGAAGCCATCGCACTGACTGTCCGGATCGACAGAAGGATACAGACCCGTCGTCGTGAGAGGGGGCGCCAAGGTCCACCAACTACCGGCATTCGGAGAGATCCGACTGGGCTCCTGTCATCTACTGCCACTCACCCAAGTCAGCTTGATCAGTCTGAGCCTATGGAGATTGGGCGAGCCTCTCTCACTCCTGCAGAGTGCCAGCGCCGCTTCACCTCAAACCTCTGCCTCTATTGTGGAGGTGATGGACATCGTGTGGTAACCTGCCCTTTAAAAGCCGAAGCTCACCGGGCATAGGGGGAGTCCGGTTGAGCTCAATGACCATCCAGTCCTCCGACCGCAAACCCCTGCTGCAAGTTCACCTCCGCCTCTCTGACTCAACTCACACCCTGGCTGCTCTGGTGGATTCTGGCGCCGAAGCCAACATAATGGACATCAAGCTGGCACGCCAACTGGGACTGGAGAACCTCCGTTTGACACCTCCTATTCCTGCCCGGGCACTGGACGGACACTTACTCGGGTCGGTCACTCATGTCACGGCCCCGGTCTCGATGGGTCTGTCCGGAAACCATCAAGAAACTATCCAGTTTCACCTGCTCCCCTCTCCAGGCCAACCCCTCATCCTGGGTTACCCATGGCTCCGCCGGCACAACCCTCAGCTCGACTGGGTGACCGGGGTGATCAGGGAGTGGGGAGAGGACTGCCACCGAACTTGCCTGCTTGCTGCCGCACTACCCCCTCGGCCAGTACCTACTAACTCCGCTCCTGACCTCTCCAATGTCCCAGAATGCTACCATGGTCTCAGAGAAGTGTTTAACAAAGCAAGAGCCACATCTCTGCCCCCTCACCGACCGTACGACTGTGCCATCGACCTCCTCCCTGGAACAGCCCCTCCCAAGGGCCGTCTTTATTCGTTGTCTGCTCCTGAAAGAAAGTCCATGGAGGACTACATCAATGACTCTCTGTCCGCAGCATTAATCCGTTCATCTTCATCTCCTGCTGGTGCTGGCTTCTTCTTTGTGGGGAAGAGGGACGGATCTCTTCGCCCCTGCATCGACTACAGGGGACTCAACGACATCACAGTGAAAAACCGTTACCCTCTGCCTCTGCTCACCTCTGCTTTTGAGTTGCTCCAGGGAGCCACTGTTTTTACCAAGTTGGATCTCAGAAACGCTTACCACCTAGTGCGGATCCGGGAGGGAGATGAATGGAAAACCGCATTCAATACACCCACAGGCCACTACGAGTATCTGGTTATGCCTTTTGGCCTCACCAATGCTCCTGCTGTGTTCCAGGCTCTAGTGAATGATGTACTGCGGGACATGTTAAACAAGTTTGTCTTCGTTTACCTGGATGACATCTTAATCTACTCCAGAAACCTGTCTGAACACACCCGCCATGTCCAGCAAGTCCTTCATCGTCTTCTGGAGAATTCCCTCTACGCCAAGGCAGAGAAATGTGAGTTTCACGTCAAGACAGTGGCCTTCCTGGGGTACATAGTGGCAGAGGGAAGTATCCAAATGGATCCTGCCAAAGTATCAGCAGTCACTTCATGGCCAGTTCCGGAGAACAGAAAGAAGCTGCAACAGTTTCTGGGGTTTGCTAACTTCTATAGAAAGTTTATCCGGAACTACAGTACCGTTGCTGCCCCTCTCACTGCTCTAACCAGCACCAAGCAACCCTTCACCTGGACCCCAGCAGCCGACAAAGCCTTCAGTACCCTCAAGGGTAGGTTCACCTCCGCTCCCATCCTCCAGATGCCTGATGTGGACCGGCAATTCATTGTGGAGGTGGACGCCTCGGATGTGGGAGTTGGTGCTGTGATTTCTCAGTGGGTTGCGGAGGATAGGAAGCTCCATCCCTGTGCCTTTTTCTCACGTCGGTTGTCCCCCTCTGAGTGCAATTACGACATAGGGAACCGAGAGCTGCTGGCTGTGAAGCTTGCCTTGGAGGAGTGGCGTCACTGGCTGGAGGGGTCCACCATTCCATTTCTCGTTTGGACCGATCATAAGAACTTGGAGTACATCCGCACGGCCAAACGGTTGAACTCCAGGCAGTCCCGCTGGGCCCTGTTCTTCACCAGGTTTAATTTCACTCTGTCATACCGGCCTGGATCACGCAACACCAAGCCAGACGCCCTCTCCCGTCAATTCCAGAAGGATGACACCCCCTCCAAGGATCCTGTGTCGATTCTGCCAAGTCCCTGCATCGTAGCAGCTCTGACCTGGGATGTTGAGGAACAGGTGCTGGAAGCTCTCCGTAACCAGCCAGGTCCCAGCACTTGCCCAGCTGACCGCCTTTTTGTCCCCGAAAACCTGAGGTCCCAGGTCGTTCAGTGGGGACATGACTCCCGCCTTGCTTGTCACCCTGGCTCCACCCGCACTTACAACCTGCTCGCCCAGAGGTTCTGGTGGCCCTCTCTGAGAAAGGATGTACGGGAATTCGTCCAAGCCTGCCCCATCTGCAACCAACACAAGTCGTCCTGCCAGCCCCCAGCCGGATTGCTGCAGCCCCTGCCTGTGCCCAGACGTCCCTGGTCTCACATCGCCCTTGACTTTGTCACGGGGCTGCCCCCTTCAAGTGGCATGACCGTCATTCTCACCATAGTTGACCGATTCAGCAAGATGGCACACTTCATTCCCCTCCCCAAGCTCCCAACCGCCAAGGAGACCGCCCAGGTGGTCCTGGAACACGTCTTCCGGATCCACGGACTGCCAAAGGATGTAGTTTCTGACCGTGGTCCACAATTCTCCTCCGCTTTTTGGAAGGAGTTCTGTCACCTGCTGGGGGCCACAGTCAGTCTGACTTCCGGATTCCATCCCCAATCCAATGGGCAGTCAGAGCGGGCAAATCAGGAGCTCGAGAAGGCACTGCGATGCATGACTTCACGCAACCCCCACTCCTGGTCGCAGCAATTGACATGGGTGGAGTACGCACACAATTCTCTGACCTGCTCTGCCATCGGTATGTCCCCTTTCCAATGTGTTTATGGATACCAGCCTCCTCTATTTGCCAGCCAGGAAGGGGAGGTTACTTGCCCATCTGCACTTGCTTTTGCCCGTCGATGTCGCCGCACCTGGTCACAAGCCCGAGCCACACTCCTCAGATCCGTTGCCAGCTACACTACCGGGGCCAACCGTCGGAGAATTCCTGCTCCCACCTACCATGTTGGTCAAAGGGTGTGGTTGTCATCGAAGAACCTGCCACTCAGGGTGGAGTCGCAAAAGCTGGCACCTCGGTTCATTGGCCCATTCCCTATTATAAGAGTGATTAGCCCAACTGCTGTCCGGCTCCAACTGCCTAATTCCATGAGGGTGCACCCCACTTTCCATGTGTCTAAGATTAAGCCCATTCATGAGAGTCCGCTGGTCCCTGCTGCGCCTTGTCCTCCTCCTCCACGGCTCGTCGATGGTGGTCTGGTTTACACCGTCCGCCGCCTGCTTCGGTCCAGACGGAGGGGTAGGGGTCTCCAGTACCTCATTGACTGGGAGGGTTATGGACCTGAGGAAAGGACCTGGGTGCCAGCTAGTCGGATTGTGGATAGGACTCTCATCACCGCCTTCCACCAACGGCATCCTGATCAACCTGCAATCCGTAGGGGCCGCCCCAGAGGGGTCCCTAACCGTCCTGCCCGCTCGGCTTCCTGTCCTGTGCCTGATCCTGTCTCGGGACCTGTCCCATCTCCCGACCACGGCCCTCCGGCTTCCTCTGAGGATGAGGACGTTCACTCGGACCGTTCGGAGGAGTTCTAGCCCTCCTCCGGCTCCCCTCCTCCCGCCCGGCGTGGTGTTGCTCTTGGGACTTCTGGGGCCGTCCCTTGGGGGGGGGGTTCTGTCATGAGCCCTCTCACTCCACCGGGTTACCACCTTAATTTGTTTCCACTATCTTCCACTCTCTCTACTCAGCCTAACTAGCTCCACCTGTCCCTGCTCTGCTCTGCTCTAATTACTCTGCCAGCTGCGCTGCATTACCCACTAACCTCTCCCAGTATTTAAAGCCCTGTCTTTCAGCTCTCCTTTGTCAGATCGTCTGCAAAGCTCACATCCGGAACCTGTTTGCTCACGCTTCTGGCTCACCCTTGTTTTGTGACCCCGGACCTGCCTGATTCTTGGATACTCTTCTGCCCCAGGGAAACCAGACCTGCTTTCTGCCATTACGACTCCTGACTGCTCTTCAATCCCGGTAACTCTGACCAGCCTTCTGCCTTGCTACAACGTATTTGGATTTCCCTTGAACTGTACTGCTGCCTTGTTTCATCCGCCCCGTTGTGTCTGTGTTTCCCCCCCCAGGACTTCTGGACCACCCACCACCGGCGTCATAGGACGCATCGCTGCCACTGGGGGGGGCACAGACCCAGCACATTGGACGGGATCCCTGTTACCCCTGGAGCCTTCACTCACTCCCTACTTCCCTTTTCCCTTAAGTTTTAATAAACTTTCTGGTGTGACGCAATTGTGGTCCTCTGGTCGTCTGTCTGAACCGTGACACACAGGTCCTGTGTAGCTCAGCTGGTAGAGCTTGGCGCTTGCAGTGCCAGGCTCTACCCAAAAAAAAAAAAAGTAAGTCGCTCTGGATAAGAGGGTCTGCTAAATGACGTAAATGTAAATGTTGTGGGTTCGATTCCCACGGGGGACAGTACAAAGAAAGTATTACAATTAAAATGTTTGCACTCATGACTGTAAATCACTCTGGAAAAGAGTGTCTGCTAATTGAGTTAAAAAAAATTGCAAACAAGAATACCAAATGATTAGATGGCCAGTAGAAAAAATGTATCGCACTTTTATTTTACCAACTTTTTTTTATAACTGCATTGTGATTGGACAATAAAACATCAATGACCTGGTAGTGTATGGGTCACAAACAAGCCAAAGTCTCTGACACAGAAGCAACTAAGTGTGTCTCTATTAATTTGCGATTTACCTGACAATATATGTTCCAATAAATATAATATGACTATGTGTTTTTAATCATTGTCAATTGAGGCTGAAATAGTAACAATTATTCATAAGGGATTCTCACATGCAGGATGCACTTAGTCCTCTTCAAGGGTTATGAATGGGGCACTCAATAGATTGAACGGATGGGTGTGAACAATATTTAAGTTGTTTTATTTTACAAACTTGTTTTATCTGCATTGTGATTGGACAATAACACATGTCAAGCACCTCATATTGTATCTTTTTAAGAATAATGATGACCATTTATTTGTGTGTGGACTAGAATGAGGCTCTTTCCTCATTATCAATTGTTCCTGGAGTGAGGAATTACTATCTACAGAGAATATTTTTTATAACTTATTTTCAGATAATCTTTGTCGGGAGCTCAAAAAGCAGTAATAAAAGTAGTGCAAATCAGGGAGCCAAATGAACTGCTCTTTCACAGATGCGATTCAATTCCCGACGTTCACCAAATACATTTTTTCAAAAATAGTTTATCAGTCTTGGAATATATAAAATTACAAATACAGAATGTTAAATTCCACTTAATGACAATTTTTTCATTTTCTGGAAATTGTCATTTTCTGGCTTGTGAATCAAGTATAAGGAGCTAATTATGTGAGGATCTGACCAAATATAACTCCTAATTTTAATGGATAATGGAAGAGAAATGTGGTAGATTAAAGGCAGTATTTATCTTTTTAAAACGTCTATCTTCGCTCCCCGAAAATAGTCATAAAATGAAATTGAAGTCGTAATTTAATAGGTTATTAAAATGTTTGAGTGCATATCACTTCTCCTTTTCACAATGCTGTAAATCTAAATTGAAGTTTGCAGTGCTCAGAGTCACAGACAGGGAGTTTTTTTATGGTGGCACAATAGAGGAGGAACATGCATCTCTTTTAGAACGGTATTTGCTATTCTAATTTTATGGTAGGCCAGATTATCAGGAAGGAATGTCATGTGCCTATGCAGAAGGCTTACAACACCTCAGCCCAGAGCCATGTGTTTCTATCAGGAGGCACTGGCGTCCAGGGGTTTATTATTTTCCATTTCTCTTTTTTATCTTGATTTTAAGGGAGGCTCGCTGCATATTCTTCTCCTGTCATCTCTCTCTCTCTCTCTCTGAATTCAATTCAATTTAAATTGCTTTATTGACATGACATAGCAATGTACATATTGCCAAATCACACTTTGGAAATTAAGTTATTAATTTACTATATTAACATAATTAAAATAATAAAAAATAATCATCAAGATTGTCAACGGGACAATCAGTAACAACAATAATCAAGGGTAAGAATAACCATACAATTGACAATAACAATGGCATAGAGGACATGTTCCGGTTGGTCTGTCAGACACTGTCCCTCATCCTATGGCATGTAGTAAATTAGTGTGCTGCCAACCCACAGCTCTCTGTGTCCTCACCCAACAGAACGGGTAGCCTATTCTCATCAGAGAGGTCTTTGAAACCTTGAATAAGGTTTTCAAATTTGGGTATATTTGTTACATTTTGTCAGGAAATACAGCTCTGTCTCTGGTTCTGCTGTGGTGCAGTGGTTGCACAGCCTTTCCTCTATAGGGAGCCAGGTTTTCCTGTGTCTACCCTTCTCAGTGGCAAGGCTGTGCTCACTGAGCCTGTACTTTGTCCCCCCAAAAATATGGTTTTGATCAGTAACCATGGTCAAATAGTTTGCCATGGTGTACTGTCGATTTTGGGCCAGATAGCATTGCATTTTGCTTTGTGCTTGTGTTTCCTAATAGGTCATGTAGTTTTGTTTTGACTGCGTTGTAATTTGATTTATTCTGATTGGATGTTCTGGTCCTGAGGCTTCAGTGTGTTAGTAGAACAGGTTGTGAACTCAGCTGGATGAGGGGACAATTTCCTTTGCTCAGCTCTTGGCATTGCAGGGCTTGGTAATGATATGACAGGCAGTCACTGTATTTTAGATATTTCCAAAACGTAATTTCTCTTTTTTATAAAATTATTATTTGTCACGGTTCAGACAGACGACCAGAGGACCACAATTGCGTCACACCAGAAAGTTTATTAAAACTTAAGGGAAAAGGGAAGTAGGGAGTGAATGAAGGCTCCAGGGGTAACAGGGATCCCGTCCAATGTGCTGGGTCTGTGCCCCCCCCAATGGCAGCGATGCGTCCTATGAAGCCGGTGGTGGGTGGTCCAGAAGTCCTGGGGGGGGGAGACACAGACACAACAGGGCGGAATGAAACAAGGCAGCAGTACAGTTCAAGGGAAATCCAAAATACGTAGTAGCAAGGCAGAAGGCTGGTCAGAGTTACCGGGATTGAAGAGTAGTCAGGAGTCGTTATGGCAGAAGCAGGTCTGGATCTCCTGGGGCAGAAGAGTATCCAAAAATCAGGCAGGTCCGGGGTCACAAAACCAGGGTGAGCCAGAAGCGCGAGCAAACAGGTTCCGGGTGTGAGCTTTGCAGACGATCTGACACCGGAGAGCTGAAAGACAGGGCCTTAAATACTGGGAGAGGTAGTGGGTAATGCAGCGCAGCTGGCAGAGTAATTAGAGCAGAGCAGAGCAGGGACAGGTGGAGCTAGTTAGGCTGAGTAGAGAGAGTGGTGAGCAGAGTGGAAGAAAATTAAGGTGGTAACCCGGTGGAGTGAGAGGCTCATGACAGAACCCCCCCCCCAAGGGACGGCCCCAGAAGTCCCAAGAGCAACACCACGCCGGGCGGGAGGAGGGGAGCCGGAGGAGGGCTAGAACTCCTCCGAACGGTCCGAGTGAACGTCCTCATCCTCGGAGGAAGCCGGAGGGCCGTGGTCGGGAGATGGGACAGGTCCCGAGACAGGATCAGGCACAGGACAGGAAGCCGAGCGGGCAGGACGGTTAGGGACCCCTCTGGGGCGGCCCCTACGGATTGCAGGTTGATCAGGATGCCGTTGGTGGAAAGCGGTGATGAGAGTCCTATCCACAATCCGACTAGCTGGCACCCAGGTCCTTTCCTCAGGTCCATAGCCCTCCCAGTCAATGAGGTACTGGAGACCCCTACCCCTCCGTCTGGACCGAAGCAGGCGGCGGACGGTGTAAACCAGACCACCATCGACGAGCCGTGGAGGAGGAGGACAAGGCGCAGCAGGGACCAGCGGACTCTCATGGATGGGCTTAATCTTAGACACATGGAAAGTGGGGTGCACCCTCAGGGAATTAGGCAGTTGGAGCCGGACAGCAGTTGGGCTAATCACTCTTATGATAGGGAATGGGCCAATGAACCGAGGTGCCAGCTTCTGCGACTCCACCCTGAGTGGCAGGTTCTTCGATGACAACCACACCCTTTGACCAACATGGTAGGTGGGAGCAGGAATTCTCCGACGGTTGGCCCCGGTAGTGTAGCTGGCAACGGATCTGAGGAGTGTGGCTCGGGCTTGTGACCAGGTGCGGCGACATCGACGGGCAAAAGCAAGTGCAGATGGGCAAGTAACCTCCTCTTCCTGGCTGGCAAATAGAGGAGGCTGGTATCCATAAACACATTGGAAAGGGGACATACCGATGGCAGAGCAGGTCAGAGAATTGTGTGCGTACTCCACCCATGTCAATTGCTGCGACCAGGAGTGGGGGTTGCGTGAAGTCATGCATCGCAGTGCCTTCTCGAGCTCCTGATTAGCCCGCTCTGACTGCCCATTGGATTGGGGATGGAATCCGGAAGTCAGACTGACTGTGGCTCCCAGCAGGTGACAGAACTCCTTCCAAAAAGCGGAGGAGAATTGTGGACCACGGTCAGAAACTACATCCTTAGGCAGTCCGTGGATCCGGAAGACGTGTTCCAGGACCACCTGGGCGGTCTCCTTGGCGGTTGGGAGCTTGGGGAGGGGAATGAAGTGTGCCATCTTGCTGAAACGGTCAACAATGGTGAGAATGACGGTCATGCCACTTGAAGGGGGCAGCCCCGTGACAAAGTCAAGGGCAATGTGAGACCAGGGACGTCTGGGCACAGGCAGGGGCTGCAGCAATCCGGCTGGGGGCTGGCAGGACGACTTGTGTTGGTTGCAGATGGGGCAGGCTTGGACGAATTCCCGTACATCCCTTCTCAGAGAGGGCCACCAGAACCTCTGGGCGAGCAGGTTGTAAGTGCGGGTGGAGCCAGGGTGACAAGCTAGGCGGGAGTCATGTCCCCACTGAACGACCTGGGACCTCAGGTCTTCGGGGACAAAAAGGCGGTCAGCTGGGCAAGTGCTGGGACCTGGCTGGTTACGGAGAGCCTCCAGCACCTGTTCCTCAACAGCCCAGGTCAGAGCTGCAACGATGCAGGGACTTGGCAGAATCGACACAGGGTCCTTGGAGGGGGTGTCATCCTTCTGGAATTGACGGGAGAGGGCGTCTGGCTTGGTGTTGCGTGATCCAGGCCGGTATGACAGAGTGAAATTAAACCTGGTGAAGAACAGGGCCCAGCGGGACTGCCTGGAGTTCAACCGTTTGGCCGTGCGGATGTACTCCAAGTTCTTATGATCGGTCCAAACGAGAAATGGAATGGTGGACCCCTCCAGCCAGTGACGCCACTCCTCCAAGGCAAGCTTCACAGCCAGCAGCTCACGGTTCCCTATGTCGTAATTGCACTCAGAGGGGGACAACCGACGTGAGAAAAAGGCGCAGGGATGGAGCTTCCTATCCTCCGCAGCCCACTGAGAAATCACAGCACCAACTCCCACATCCGAGGCGTCCACCTCCACAATGAATTGCCGGTCCACATCAGGCATCTGGAGGATGGGAGCGGAGGTGAACCTCACCTTGAGGGTACTGAAGGCTTTGTCGGCTGCTGGGGTCCAGGTGAAGGGTTGCTTGGTGCTGGTTAGAGCAGTGAGAGGGGCAGCAACGGTACTGTAGTTCCGGATAAACTTTCTGTAGAAGTTAGCAAACCCCAGAAACTGTTGCAGCTTCTTTCTGTTCTCCGGAACTGGCCATGAAGTGACTGCTGATACTTTGGCAGGATCCATTTGGATACTTCCCTCTGCCACTATGTACCCCAGGAAGGCCACTGTCTTGACGTGAAACTCACATTTCTCTGCCTTGGCGTAGAGGGAATTCTCCAGAAGACGATGAAGGACTTGCTGGACATGGCGGGTGTGTTCAGACAGGTTTCTGGAGTAGATTAGGATGTCATCCAGGTAAACGAAGACAAACTTGTTTAACATGTCCCGCAGTACATCATTCACTAGAGCCTGGAACACAGCAGGAGCATTGGTGAGGCCAAAAGGCATAACCAGATACTCGTAGTGGCCTGTTGGTGTATTGAATGCGGTTTTCCATTCATCTCCCTCCCGGATCCGCACTAGGTGGTAAGCGTTTCTGAGATCCAACTTGGTAAAAACAGTGGCTCCCTGGAGCAACTCAAAAGCAGAGGTGAGCAGAGGCAGAGGGTAACGGTTTTTCACTGTGATGTCGTTGAGTCCCCTGTAGTCGATGCAGGGGCGAAGAGATCCGTCCTTCTTCCCCACAAAGAAGAAGCCAGCACCAGCAGGAGATGAAGATGAACGGATTAATCCTGCGGACAGAGAGCCATTGATGTAGTCCTCCATGGACTTTCTTTCAGGAGCAGACAATGAATAAAGACGACCCTTTGGAGGGGCTGTTCCAGGGAGGAGGTCGATGGCACAGTCGTACGGTCGGTGAGGGGGCAGAGATGTGGCTCTTGCTTTGTTAAACACCTCTCTGAGACCATGGTAGCATTCTGGGACATTGGAGAGGTCAGGAGCGGAGTTAGTAGGTACTGGCCGAGGGGGTAGTGCGGCAGCAAGCAGGCAGGTTCGGTGGCAGTCCTCTCCCCACTCCCTGATCACCCCGGTCACCCAGTCGAGCTGAGGGTTGTGCCGGCGGAGCCATGGGTAACCCAGGATGAGGGGTTGGCCTGGAGAGGGGAGCAGGTGAAACTGGATAGTTTCTTGATGGTTTCCGGACAGACCCATCGAGACCGGGGCCGTGACATGAGTGACCGATCCGAGTAAGTGTCCGTCCAGTGCCCGGGCAGGAATAGGAGGTGTCAAACGGAGGTTCTCCAGTCCCAGTTGGCGTGCCAGCTTGATGTCCATTATGTTGGCTTCGGCGCCAGAATCCACCAGAGCAGCCAGGGTGTGAGTTGAGTCAGAGAGGCGGAGGTGAACTTGCAGCAGGGGTTTGCGGTCGGAGGACTGGATGGTCATTGAACTCAACCGGACTCCCCCTATGCCCGGTGAGCTTCGGCCCTTTAAAGGGCAGGTTACCACACGATGTCCATCACCTCCACAATAGAGGCAGAGGTTAGAGGTGAAGCGGCGCTGGCGCTCTGCAGGAGTGAGAGAGGCTCGCCCAATCTCCATAGGCTCAGACTGATCAAACTGACCTGGGTGAGTGGCAGTAGATGACAGGAGCCCCGTCGGATCTCTCCGAATGCCGGTAGTAGGTGGACCTTGGCGCCCCCTCTCACGACGACGGGTCTGTATCCTTCTGTCGATCCTGACAGTCAGTGCGATGGCTTCATCAAGAGTGGAAGGCAGTTCATGGGAGACCAACTCGTCCTTGATATAGTCAGCCAAACTATGGAAGAACGCGTCCACCAACGATGGTGTGTTCCAAGAACTTCGTCTAGCCAGGGTTCGGAAGTCGATGGAATGGTCTGCGACTGTACGTCTGCCTTGTCGAATACTGAACAGTTCACGAGACGCCTCTGCGGTTGGTGAATCCAGGTCAAACACCTTCAGCATCTCCTCAGCAAACAGGTCGAAGGTTGCACATGCGGGGGTTTGACGTTCGAACTCTGCTGTTCCCCAGAGTCGAGCTCGGCCCGTCAGGTGAGTGATGGCATACCCAACTTTAGCCCCCTCCGTGGCGAAGGTCCTTGGCTGCAAGGAGAACTGAAGTCGGCAGCTAGTCAGGAATGGCCGGACCTGGGTTGAGTCGCCGTTGAACCGCTCGGGGTTTCCAATCTTGGGTTCCGGAGCAGCGGCTGCAATGACCGGGGCAGGTAACTCGGGGGCAGGGCTGGTGGGCAGACTGGCTGGGGTAAGGTTGGTGAGGAGTTGAATGATCATGGCGAGTTGTTGTTGCTGCTGCTGGAACTGCTGCTCATGCTCATCGGTTTCCATGTCGGGGAAAGTGTGCGCTGAGTCCATAATGGTCAGATCGTACTGTCACGGTTCAGACAGACGACCAGAGGACCACAATTGCGTCACACCAGAAAGTTTATTAAAACTTAAGGGAAAAGGGAAGTAGGGAGTGAATGAAGGCTCCAGGGGTAACAGGGATCCCGTCCAATGTGCTGGGTCTGTGCCCCCCCCAATGGCAGCGATGCGTCCTATGAAGCCGGTGGTGGGTGGTCCAGAAGTCCTGGGGGGGGGAGACACAGACACAACAGGGCGGAATGAAACAAGGCAGCAGTACAGTTCAAGGGAAATCCAAAATACGTAGTAGCAAGGCAGAAGGCTGGTCAGAGTTACCGGGATTGAAGAGTAGTCAGGAGTCGTTATGGCAGAAGCAGGTCTGGATCTCCTGGGGCAGAAGAGTATCCAAAAATCAGGCAGGTCCGGGGTCACAAAACCAGGGTGAGCCAGAAGCGCGAGCAAACAGGTTCCGGGTGTGAGCTTTGCAGACGATCTGACACCGGAGAGCTGAAAGACAGGGCCTTAAATACTGGGAGAGGTAGTGGGTAATGCAGCGCAGCTGGCAGAGTAATTAGAGCAGAGCAGAGCAGGGACAGGTGGAGCTAGTTAGGCTGAGTAGAGAGAGTGGTGAGCAGAGTGGAAGAAAATTAAGGTGGTAACCCGGTGGAGTGAGAGGCTCATGACAATTATTAGTGGATATTGGCCTAATTCTGCACTGCATGCATTGTTTGTATTTTCCTCTGGACTTTAGGAGAGTCTTACAGAACTATGCATGCAAGGTTTCAATTGGGTGTTTGTCCCATTGGGTGAAATCTTGTTTTGCAAGTGTACCCCACACCTCGCTGCCATAAAGTGTAATTGTTCAATGACAACATTCAATTCGTTTTAACCAAATGTTAATAGGTATTTCAATTTGAATGTGTTTGAATGTGTTTTTGAATGTGTACTTTCTCTCTCAGTTCATTCACTGCCTCATTTAGGTGTCCAGCTGAGCTTATTTTAAACCTAAGTAATTGTAGTGTGTGCATTATGTTGTACCAATTGAGAACTTTGGTCTAATTCCCTTAGATCTGGATCTTCTCTGGAAAAACATAATTTTAGCTTTTTTGGGGTTTACTGCCAGGACCCAGGACTGGCAGTACTGCTCTAGCAGGTCCAGGCTCTGCTGTAGGCCATGTGTTGTGGGTGACAGCAGGCACAAATAATTTGCAAAAAGCAGGCATTTAACGTCTGAATTGTGGAGACTAAGACCAGGGGCTTAGGATATTTCGAGAATAGTGGCCAATTCATTGATGTTAATATTGAAGAGCGCGAGGCTGAGATTACAACCCTGGTGAAGGCCCCGCCCCTGGTTAAAGAATTATGTTATTTTCTTACCAATTTTTATGCCAATTTTGATTAAATTATGTCATATGTTTTACCCCATACACCACTTTCAATAACTTTGTAGAACAGTACTGTATGTCAAATAGAATCAAATGCTTTTTGGAAGTCAATAAAGCAACCATACATTTTGGTCTTATTTTGGTGGACATGTTTATCTATCAAATCAAATCAAATCAAATTGTATTTGTCACATGCGCCGAATACAACAGGTGTAGACCTTACCGTGAAATGCTTACTACAAGCCCTTAACCAACAATGCCGGGTGGCCATTTTATTAATTGTTCAGCTGTCTTATGGCTTGGGGGTAGAAGCTGTTAAGGAGCCTTTTGGACCTAGACTTGGTGCTCCGGTACCGCTTGCTGTGCGGTAGCAGAGAGAACAGTCTATGACTTGGGTGACTGGAGTCTTTGACAATTCTTTGGGCCTTCCTCTGACACTGCCTAGTATGTAGGTCCTGGATGGCAGGAAGCTTGGCCCCAGTGATGTACTGGGCAGTACGCACTACCTTTTGTAGCGCCTTACGGTCGTATGCCGAGCAGTTGCCATACCAGGCGGTGATGCAACCAGTCAGGATGCTCTCGATGGTGCAGTTGTAGAACTTTTTGAGGATCTGGGGACCCATGCCAAATATTTTCTGTCTCCTGAGGAGGAAAAGGCGTTGTCGTGCCCTCTTCATTACTTTCTTTTGTGTTTGGACCATGATTGTTTGTTGGTGATGTGGACACCAAGAAACTTGAGACTCTCGACCTGCTCCACTACAGCCCCGTCGATGTGAATGGTGGCGTGTTCGGCCCTCCTTTTCCTGTAGTCCACAATCATCTCCTTTGTCTTGCTCAAGTTGAGGGAGAGGTTGTTGTACTGGCACCACACTGCCAGGTCTCTGACCTCCTCCCTATAGGCTGTCTCATCGTTGTCGGTGATCAGGCCTACTACTGTTGTGTCGTCAGCAAACATAATGATGGTGTTAGAGTCGTGCTTGGCCATATAGTCATGGGTGAACAGGGAGTACAGGAGGGGACTAGGCATGCATCCCTGAGGGGCCCATGTGCTGAGGATCAGCGTGGCAGATTTGTTGTTGCTACCCTTACCACCTGGGGGTGGCCTGTCAGGAAGTCCAGGATCCATTTGCAGAGGGAGGTGTTTTGTCCCAGGGTCCTTAGCTTAGTGATGAGCTTTCTGGGCATTATAGTGTTGAAACCTGGTGAGAAAGGGCAGTGTGGAGTGCGATTGAGAATGCGTCATCTGTGGATCTGTTGGGGCGGAATGCGAATTGGAGTGGGTCTAGGGTTTCCGGGATGATGGGGTTGATGTGAGCCATGACCAGTTTTTCAAAGCACTTCATGGCTACCGACATGAATGCTACGGGGCGGTAGTCATTTAGGCAGGTTACTTTTGCTTTCTTGGGCACAGGGACTGTGGTGGTCTACTTGAAACATGTAGGTATTACAGACTCGGTCAGGGAGAGGTTGAAAATGTCAGTGAAGACACTTGCCAGTTGGTCCACGCATGCTCTGAGTACACGTCCTGGTAATCCGTCTGGCCCCGCAGCCTTGTGAATGTTGACCTGTTTAAAGGTCTTGCTCACATCGGCTAGCATGATCACACAGTCGTCCGGAACAGCTGGTGCTCTTATGAATGCTTCAGTGTTGCTTGCCTCAAAGCGAATATAAAAGGCATTTAGCTCATCTGGTAGGCTCGCGTCACAGGGCAGCTCGCGGCTGGGTTTCCCTTTGTAGTCCGTAATAGTTTGCAAGCCCTGCCAGATCCGACGAGCGTCAGAGCCGGTGTAGTAGGATTCAATCTTAGTCTTGTATTGATGCTTTGCCTGTTTGATGGTTCGTCTGAGGGCATAGCGGGATTTATTATACACGTCCGGATTAGTGTCCGGATGTGTATAATAGCTAGGTGCGGATGTTGCCTGTAATCCATGGCTTCTGGTTGGGATATGCACATATGTTCACTGTGGGGACGACGTCATCGATGCACTTATTGATGAAGCCGGTGACTGAGGTGGTATACTCCTCAATGCCATTGGATGAATCCCGGAACATATTCCAGTCTGTGCTAGCAAAACAGTCCTGTAGCGTAGCATCCGCGTCATCTGACCACTTCCGTATTGCGCGAGTCACTGGTACTTTCTGCTTTAGTTTTTGCTTTCAAGCAGGAATCAGGATAATATAATTATCTTCAGATTTGCCAAATGGAGGTTGAGGGAGAGCTTTGTATGCGTCTGTGTGTGGAGTAAAGGTGGTCTAGAGTCCCCCCCCCCCGGTTGCACATGTGACATGCTGGTAGAAATGAGGTAAAACGGATTTAAGTTTGCCTACATTAAATTCCCCGGCCAACAGGAGCGCCGCTTCTGGATGAGCATTTTCTTGTTTGCTTATGGCCTTATACAGCTCGTTGAGTGCGGTCATAGTGCCAGCATCGGTTTGTGGTTTGTGTCGTCAGCACAAACTTCTTTAATATTAGACATCACGCACCAGCTGTTATTTACAAACAGACACACACCCCCACCCCTCGTCTTACCAGACATAGCTGTTCTGGACTGCCAATGCATGGAAAACCCAGCCAGCTCTATATTATCCTTGTCGTCGTTCAGCCATGACTCTGTGAAACATAAGATATACAGTTGAAGTCAGAAGTATACATACACTTAGGTTGGAGTCATTAAAACTTGTTTTTCAACCACTCCACAAATGTCTTGTTAACAAACTATAGTTTTGGCAAGTCGGTTAGGACATCTACTTTGTGCATGACACAAATAATTTTTCAAAAAATTGTTTTCAGTCTGATTGTTTCACTTATAATTCACTGTATCACAATTCCAGTGGGTCAGAACTTTTCATTCACTAAGTTGACTGTGCCTTTAAACAGCTTGGAAAATTCCAGAAAATGATGTCATGGCTTTAGAAGCTTCTGATAGGCTAATTGACATCATTTGAGTCAATTGGAGGTGTACCTGTGGATGTATTTCAAGGCCTACCTTCAAATGCAGGGCCTCTTTGCTTGACATCATGGGAAAATCAAAAGAAATCAGCCAAGACCTCAGAAAAAACATTGTAGACCTCCACAAGTCTGGTTCATCCTTGGAAGCAATTTCCAAATGCCTGAAGGTACCACGTTAATCTGTACAAACAATAGTATGCAAGTATAAACACCATGGGACCACGCAGCCGTCATACCGCTCAGGAAGGAGACGCGTTCTGTCTCCTAGAGATGAATGTACTTTGGTGCGAAAAGTGCAAATCAATCCCAGAACAACAGCAAAGGACCTCGTGAAGATGCTGGAGGAAACAGGTACAAAAGTATCTATATCCACAGTAAAACAAGTCCTATATCGACATAACCTGAAAGGCCAATCAGCAAGGAAGAAGCCACTACTCCAAAACCGCCTGTCACGCTCTGGCTCCGGGACTTTGTATGTTGAGCCAGGGTGTGTTCGTTTCGTTGTGTTCTGTTTGGTTGGGTTGTCTATGTGGTTGTTTCCTTGTTTGGTCGTGTGACTCCCAATCAGTGGTAACGAGTGTCAGCTGTCGGCTCGTTATCTCTGATTGGGAGCCATATTTAAACTGTGTGTTTTCACCTTGTGTTTGTGGGTTTTTGTTCCTGTACAGTCATTGTCACTGTGGACTTCACGCATCGTCATTTGTTTTGTGGTTTTCGTGTTAGGCTTTAATTAAATAAAGTCATGTTTGCTCAACGCGCTGCGCTTTGGTCTCCCTCATTAGACGATCGTGACAGAAAAACCCACCATACAAGGACCAAGCAGCGTGTCCAGGAGCAGGCAGCCTGGACATGGGAGGATCGCCGGCCATGGAGAGAGACTGACAAGAGGCAACCCCAAAAAAAATTTAGGGGGGGGGCAAACGGCACGGACGACGGGGCTGACGGAGGCAGAAAAGGGGCAGATTCAAAAGGCCACCAGGTTACGGGGGCTACTGGTCAAAGTAGGGAAAGGAGATGTAGAGGCACGGCGAGTGGTACTGGGGTGTATTACCAGTCCGGTCCGGCCCGTTCCAGTTCCCGGGGTAGAGCCAGTGGTGTGTGTCCCCAGTACGGTCCGGCCTGTTACGACCCCTCGCACCAAATGGACGGTGCGCGTCGCCAGCCCAGCCCGGCCTGTTCCTGCTCCACGCACAAAACCTACGGTGTGCGTCGCCAGCCCAGCCCGGCCTGTTCCTGCTCTACGCACAAAGCCTACGGGGTGCGTCGCCAGCCCAGCCCGGCCTGTTCCTGCTCTACGCACAAAGCCTACGGGGTGCGTCGCCAGCCCAGCCCGGCCTGTTCCTGCTCCACGCACAAAACCTACGGTGTGCGTCACCAGCCCAGCCCGGCCTGTTCCTGCTCCACGCACAAAACCTACGGTGTGCGTCGTCAGCCCAGCCCGGCCTGTTCCTGCTCTACGCACAAAGCCTACGGGGTGCGTCGCCAGCCCAGCCCGGCCTGTTCCTGCTCCACGCACAAAACCTACGGTGTGCGTCGCCAGCCCAGCCCGGCCTGTTCCTGCTCCACGTACAAAACCTACGGTGTGCGTCGTCAGCCCAGCCCGGCCTGTTCCTGCTCCACGTACAAAACCTACGGTGTGCGTCGTCAGCCCAGCCCGGCCTGTTCCTGTTCTACATACAAAGCCTACGGTGTGCATCGTCAGCCTGGTCCAGCCCGTTCCTGCTACTCGCACCAAGCCAAGGGTGCGAGTCGTCAGCCTGGTTCAGCTCGTCCCTGCTACTCGCACCAAGCCAGGGGTGCGAGTCGTCAGCCTGGTCCAGCCCGTTCCTGCTACTCGCACCAAGCCAGGGGTACGAGTCGTCGGCCTGGTCCAGCCCGTTCCTGCTACTCGCACCAAGCCAAGGGTGCGAGTCGTCAGCCTGGTTCAGCTCGTCCCTGCTACTCGCACCAAGCCAAGGGTGCGAGCCGTCAGCCTGATCCAGCCCACTCCTGCTACTTGCACCAAGCCAGGGATGCGAGTCGTCAGCCTGGTGAGGCCCGTTCCGGCTCCACGCATCAAGCCTAGGGTGCGTATCGTCAGCCAGGTCCGGTCCGTTCCTGCCTCACGCGCCAAGCCAGGGGTGCGCGTCGTCAGTCCAGATCCTACCAGCTGGGTCAGATCGGACCGGGGGCGCTACGGGGGGATTGAAGAAGGGTGGTGGTCAAGCCCGGAGCCGGAGCCGCCTCCGAGGAGTAATGCCCACCCAGCCCTCCCCTGTTTGGGGTTTTTGAGGCGCGGTCGCAGTCCACGCCTTTAGGGGGGGGTACTGTCACGCTCTGGCTCCGGGACTTTGTATGTTGAGCCAGGGTGTGTTCGTTTCGTTGTGTTCTGTTTGGTTGGGTTGTCTATGTGGTTGTTTCCTTGTTTGGTCGTGTGACTCCCAATCAGTGGTAACGAGTGTCAGCTGTCGGCTCGTTATCTCTGATTGGGAGCCATATTTAAACTGTGTGTTTTCACCTTGTGTTTGTGGGTTTTTGTTCCTGTACAGTCATTGTCACTGTGGACTTCACGTATCGTCATTTGTTTTGTGGTTTTCGTGTTAGGCTTTAATTAAATAAAGTAATGTTTGCTCAACGCGCTGCGCTTTGGTCTCCCTCATTAGACGATCGTGACACCGCCATAAAAAAGCCAGACTATGGTTTGCAACTGCATATGGGGACAAAGATGGTACTTTTTGGAGAAATGTCCTCTGGTCTGATGAAACAAAAATAGAACTGTTTGGTCATAATGACCATTGTTATGTTTGGAGGAAAAAGGGGAATGCTTGCAAACCGAAGAACACCATCCCAACCGTGAAGCACGGGGGTGGCAGCATCATGCTGTGGGGGTGCTTTGCTGCAGGAGGGACTGGTGCATTTCACAAAATAGATGGCATCACGAGGAAGGAAAATTATGTGGATATATTGAAGCAACATCTCAAGACATCAGTCAGGAAGTTAAAGCTTGGTCGCAAATGGGTCTTCCAAATGGACAATGACCCCAAGCATACTTCCAAAGTTGTGGCAAAATGGCTTAAGGACAACAAAGTCAAGGTATTGGAGTGGCCATCACAAAGCCCTGACCTCAATCCTATAGAACATTTGTGGACAGAACTGAAAAAGGGTGTGCGAGCAAGGAGGCCTGCAAACCTGACTCAGTTACACCAGCTCTGTCAAGAAGAATGGGCCAAAATTCACCGAACTTATTGTGGGAAGCTTGTGGAAGGCTACCCAACACGTTTGACCCAAGTTAAACAATTTAAAGGCAATGCTACCAAATACAAATTGAGTGTATGTAAACTTCTGACCCACACAGCTGAAATAAATAATTCTCTCTACTATTATTCTGACATTTCACATTCTTAAAATAAAGTGGTGATCCTAACTGACCTAAGACAGGGAATTTTTACAAGGATTAAATGTCAGGAATTGTGAAAAACTGAGTTTAAATGTATTTGGCTAAGGTGTAAACTTCCGACTTCAACTGTAAATATGATCCAATTTGGCTTTTACTCAAGACATTGTATTTATTAAAGAAGTTTAGAACTCTTACATTTATAATACTACAAAAAACTTTCCCCAAGTTACTGTTCACACAAATGTATCTGTAATCGCTGCCAAAGGTGCTTCAACAAAGTACTGAGTAAAGGGTCTGAATACTTATGTAAATGTGATATTTCAGTTTTCTATGTTTAATACATTTACAAAAAATTCTAAAAACCAGTTTTCATTTTGTAATTATGGGGTATTGTGTGTAGATTGATAAGGGAAAAAACAATTCAATCAATTTTAGAATAAGACTGTAATGTAACAAAATGTTGAAAAAGTCAAGGGGTCTGAATACTTTCCGAATGCACTGTACATTTACATCTACATATTGAACTTCCATCCTCTCAGGCAAGGGGCACAATGTATGAATTTATGGTTGGCATCCATGAATACACACCACTGTTTGTACCAAATGATCAATCCTCCAGAGTCTCTGTCTCTATTGACAGAGCTGTGTTTCTCTGACGGCACGATTACTTCTCTGTAGCCAGTGGGACAGTGAGTGACAATGTCTCCTGCAGAATAATGACATCAATATCTTTCAGATTTGTTTTTCAACTCACGTGCTAAACCTTTTAGTCTAAAGGTTGACAAGTTTAGGCCCTGAATGTTCCACATTCTAACTGATCGCAATTTCATGTTGCAAAAAGAAAGAATAGCACAGTCAAACCTACAGTAACTACTACCTACTAAGTTGATAAGAGTGAGATAAACCATGGATAACAGCAAACATTCATTCTCTTTTTCTGTTTCCTATTCATTGAACAAGTAAACTTTTAGTGCAATAGATATGTGTGTGCGTGCGTGTGTTTAGTGCAGTTTAGTGCAGATGTACTGGAGAAGCTGTTTAATCTCACTCCATCCTATAGCGTTCTCCTGTCCTCTGAGGGCCTCCGCATAGCTGCGCTGGTCCTGCTGTTGTGCCCCGTGGAGGGGAGGGGAGCCAGGTCTGGGCCGGGGGACTGCCTCTGGTCTGGTAAAGGTGGTGGTCCGGTGTGGGGTAGTAGACTGGGCCCGGTCACGTCTGGCTGCACCGATGGAGCTGGTGATGCTCTGCTGGTGGGTGGGGCCTGTGGGGTGCATTGGGTCTGGCGTTGGGGGGGCCTGGGGCTCCTTGGTGGTGCGGTGGTCTGCTGGGGGTCTCCAGGTGGTCCTCTGTCCAGTGCGGCGTGTGGTATTTGTCTACCAAGTGCCACATCCTTCAGAGACTTGGCAAACATCCCTACTGTCTGCTTCCTCAGGTAGGAGGTGCTCTGGGGTGGTGAGCAACGTGCACATTCGGGAGTAGGGCACACCCTCTGGAGATTGTGATACGGGAGTTGGGCAAGGACTAAGAGGCCCAGTCTGCTTACTCTCTCCTGCTCCTCTCGCAGGTTGTTGATGCGGGTGTAAATAACTCACTCTCTCTCTCTCTCTCTCTCTCTCTCTCTCTCTCTCTCTCTCTCTCTCTCGTCGGAGTTCATGCTGGGAGTGAGTCGTGACGCAGGAGTGATTGTGAGAGCGACTGGAATTATTTTCACTCTATTGGGTTTCGGTGTGTATATATATATATATATATATATATATATATATATATATATATATATATATATATATATATAGATTAGTTTAGTTGTTTTAAGGTCATCTTGTCTAACTATCACTAAGCACGTATAGGGGTGGTGGGATCGTTGAGGTTGTTTTTCGCGAGGGCACAACCAGCGGGTGGGGCTGGTTGCAATGGCCACTCGCGGAGGTTTGGAGTTTGTGTGTCATAACCCCAGTGGGATTTTCTGATCATTGTTTAATAACAGAGGTGGTGTTCATTAACGCTGTAAAACCCAAAAGTGCATACTTACATTTTAATATAACTTTATTGAGTGATGCTCACTTCAGGAAATGTTTTAGTTTTATCTGGGAGAGGTGGAGGTCTCAAAAGGCCAGTTTTGTATCCTTTCAACAGTGGTGGGATATAGGGAATATCCAGATTCAACAATTATGTAATCAATACACGAGGAATGTCACCAAAGACATCACTAGATCAATGAAAGCCCTAGAGTCTGAAATAGTAGAACTCCTGACGTTGGTTGAGACAACAGGAAATCGAGGCCATACTCAGGACCTCAAGAGGAAAAAAGCTGCATTGGCAGAACTGCTGGGTATCAGAGCACATTGGGCATTGGTGAGAAGTACATTTCAGGGAATCTCTGAAATGGATGCCTCATCCACATTTTTCTTTGGTTTAGTTAATTATTCATTGTCTCAAATCAGCTGTTGGACAGGAGCTCACTAGCCCTAGTGAAATTAGAAAGAGGGCAGTAGAGTTCTATGCTGATCTCTCCAAGTGTGAGTACAAAGAGGATAAAACAGTGACACAGCAGTTCCTTGATGGGCTCCCACAGGTGGCTGCAGAAGCTCAGGTTGAGCTAGAGCAACCATTGCCTTTGCAGGAGCTATACACTGCATTAAAAGGCATGGAAAATGGAAGGGCACCAGGCATTGATGGGCTTCTCGTTGACTTCTTTAAGTCTTTTTGGACTATGTTGGGAGAGGATTGGCTAGCAGTAGTTAATGATAGTTTGACCGGAGGGTTACTACCGATAAGCTTCAGAAGGGCTGTCCTCACCCTACTGCCAAAAAAGGGTGACCCTAGGGAGGTGAAGAACTGGAGGCCAGTCGCTTTATTGTGCACTGATTATAAGATCCTGTCAAAGGCTTTGTCCAACAGGCTGAGGAAGGTGATGGGGCAAATCATATATACGGACCAGTCCTACTGTGTTCCCGGCAGGAAGATAGGGGATAACATTTCTCTGATTCAGGATTTTTTGGACGTCTCTAGGGCTATTGGGTTGGATGCTGGTCTAATTTCAATTGATCAGGAAAAGGCATTTGACCGATTTGAACATCAATACTTATGGCACACTTTAGAGGCATTTGGTTTCAGCTCTGGTTTCATTGCCATGATAAGGGTGATATATAGTGACATTGAAAGTGTATTGAAAGTTAACGGTGGCTTGAGTGCTCCTTTTAAAGTGTGTAGAGGTATTAGGCAGGGATGTTCTTTGTCGGGAATGTTATATGCCATTGCTATAGAGCCACTACTAAATAGCATTAGAAGTCGCATTGAAGGAATGTACCTTTCAGAGGATAATCCTCCTATTCGTCTCTCAGCCTATGCTGATGATGTAGTTATTTTAGTGAAAAATCAAGCGGAGGTGGATAGTTTGTGTCTAATGGTTGATCGTTTTAGGGGAATATCCTATGCAAAAGTAAACTGGGAAAAAAGTTGTGCTTTACAGATTGGAGAATGGTCTGGAGGGATCATGGCTTTGCCAGGGGGGCTGGAATGGTGCAAGGGAGGTTTTAAGTATCTTGGAGTGTACCTAGGAGATGAGGGGACAATGGGAAAAAAATGGAATGGGGTGGTTGAAATGGTGGAAGGGAGGAGGAGGAGATGGCGTTGGTTGTTATCTCGTATGTCATATAGGGTGCGCACTATTATAGTTAACAATGTGGTTGCCTCTGCACTGTGGCATCGACTGCCAGTTTTAGAGCCACCATCTGGCCTTCTGGCTAAGATACAGGCGATTATTGTAGATTTATTTTGGGATAAATATCATTGGGTTCCACAAAGTGTTTTGTATTTGTCAAAAGAGGAGGGGGGACAAGGTCTTGTACATCTTGCTAGAAGGGCTGCTGCTTTACGGTTTCAGTTTATTCAAAGGTTGCTTTATGGACTGGAAAATGTGGTTTGGAGAGGGGTGGCAGGTCTTGTATTACAGCAGGTTGGGGGATTAGGTTTAAAGAATGCTTTATTTTATGTTAATAGCAGACAGATTTCTAGGGAGGGAGTACTGTTTTACAGAGGCCTTCTAAGGGAGCATAATGAAGGTGTCCAGACGCACTTCAGCGGAGTCAGTGCATTGGCTGTTGGAGGAACCTCTGGTGTATGGGGCAAGACTGGATTGTACAACTGCAGCTGTTCCACATTTCTCCAAGATTCTGGTGAAGAGCAAAATCATCACCTTAAAACAGTTAATGGCCATGGCTGGGCCCACCTTAATGAATGGAAGACGGGTGGCTGAACATTTGGGGGTGAGGTCGGAAAGGATTGTCGGACAACTACTGGGAAGCTGCAGGAAGGCTCTGTCAGCAGAAGAGTGGGGTATGCTTAATAGTCACAAGAAGAGGTACAAGATGAAAACGTCTCATTTCCAAGACTAGGGATTACACCCAATATCCCAGAGTCAGAAAGAAAGGCGTTATTACTGGATTTGAGAGAGTTGGAAGAGGTGGGTTTAGATGAGGTGAATGGGAAAGACTTATATAGGGGGTGTGTCAAGGTGTTGAATAAAGATACATTGAAAAATAGAAAAGACACTCCATGGAGGTTAAAATTGGGCATCGATGACAAGGTAAAGCCAGCATGGAGAGCACTGTACAAGCCTCTGTTACAAAAGGGTACTGGTGATATACAGTGGAGGGTTTTGCATGGCATCATTGCAGTAAATGCTTTTGTATCTGTTATTAACTCAGATGTTGGAGATGGATGTCCTTTTTGTAATATAAAATAAACAATTTTTCACTGTTTTATGGAGTATGAGAGGATAAAGCCTCTCCTGGTTTAAAGCTGTAGGGGAGATTTTCAATGACACTGTTTTTATTTTGGGGTTTCAATATAGTAACCAACCGAAAATAAAATGTAAACTGTACAATTTTATTTTGGGACAAGGTAAGAGGTCAATTTTTCTGAGTAGGACACATATGAGCCCGGTGAAGCACGAGGCTAGCTAACCCACTACCTGGACTAGCTAGCGGGTAGCTACTGGTAACTATTAGCAACTGTGGATAGTTGTTTCACGCTTAAGAGTACCTGTAATTACGCCAGCTAGCTGCCTACCATTCAGCTGTTTTTCTAACCTCATTGTCTGAAGCATTAACGTTAGGTAGTAAGTAGCTTGTTGCTACCTGGATAGCTACTAAACAATAGCTGGAACGACCTAGCGAACAGACGCAAACTGGCTGAGTCGATTCAGTGGCTAGCTTTGCACTTGGCTAGCTAACAGTAGCTGCTAGGGGTAAGTTATAACCTACATTTGTGTTTTTTTTTTACAAACTGGTAGCCAGAGTCGTTCAAGGGAATTCGGGACATAGGTGACTAGTTAACGTTAGCTTGGCTCTCTCTGTGTGTTCGTGCCGTGGGAGGAGGGGTTTACTCATTGGCAGATAGCAATGGCTAGCTAGTATGCTAACTATTCTAGCTAACTAACTTGCTGAATAAGTTGACGACGGACTCGCTCAAGCTGTCGGGAACCCACAACGTTAGACACGGACACGAATGATCTGCTTGGCGTGTTGACACACTGGTGGTTTGTTGTGGCCGAGTATTGGTGCTCAACCGTGTTATTGGAGCCTGGCATGCTAGTTGGCTATGGCGTCATAGGACTAGGTGCCCTGGACGGTTTTCACGGAAGAATACTGTACCAAGTTAGTTAGCTGAATAAACTAAGTTAGTCTATTCCTAGAAAACATTGAACCGCTGTAGTTTACAACAATTATAGTTTCTGAGGTGGAAGTTGGGAGAGTTATATTTGGGTGTTTCAGTGAAACGTAAGTGAGGGAGGCCCCGCTCTCTCGCTTTCCCAGATGTTTAGTTCATTTCATTCCGATCTCCTTTGCATTATTGTAGCCATTTTCTGTACCCTGTCAACTATGCGTCTGTCTATCCCTGTTCTCTCCTCTCCGCACAGGCTATACAAACGCCTCACACCGTGTGGCTGCTGCCTCTCTAACCTGGTGGTCCCTGCACGCACGACCCACGTGGAGTTCCAGGTCTCCGGCAGCCTCTGGAACTGCCGTTCTGCGGCCAACAAGGCAGAGTTCATCTCAGCCTATGCTACCCTCCAGTCCCTCGACTTCTTGGCGCTGACGGAAACATGGATTACCACTGAAAACACTGCCACGCCTACTGCTCTCTCCTCGTCTGACCATGTGTTCTCGCATACCCCGAGAGCATCTGGTCAGTGGGGTGGTGGCACAAGAATCCTCATCTCTCCCAAGTTGACATTCTCTCTTTTTCCCCTGACCCATCTGTCTATCTCCTCATTTGAATTCCATGCTGTCACAGTCACTAGCCCATTCAAGCTTAACATCCTTGTCATTTATCACCCTCCAGGTTCCCTTGGAGAGTTCATCAATGAGCTTGATGCCTTGATAAGTTCCTTTCCTGAGGATGGCTCACCCCTCACAGTTCTGGGTGACTTTAACCTCCCTACATCTACCTTTGACTAATTTCTCTCTGCCACCTTCTTTCCACTCCTCTCCTCTTTTGACCTCACCCTTTCACCGTCCCCCCCTACTCACAAGGCAGGCAATACGCTTGACCTCATCTTTACTAG
Organism: Coregonus lavaretus; assembly: GCF_964263955.1. Classification (NCBI taxonomy): domain Eukaryota; kingdom Metazoa; phylum Chordata; class Actinopteri; order Salmoniformes; family Salmonidae; genus Coregonus; species Coregonus lavaretus. The sequence continues at coordinate 31,577,561 of NC_140023.1, read as the reverse complement.
ATGCTGTTCTTCTACTAATCTCACTGCAACTCCCCTCCATGTCTCCGACCACTACTTTGTATCCTTTTCTCTCTCGCTCTCCTCCAACACCAGTCTGCCTCTACTCAGGTGGTAATGCGCCGTCGCAACCTTCGCTCTCTCTCTCCCGCTACTCTCTCCTCTTCCATCCTATCATCTCTTCCCTCTACTCAATCCTTCTCCCTCCAATCTCCTGATTCTGCCTCCTCAACCCTCCTCTCCTCCCTTTCTGCATCCTTTGACTCTCTATGTCCCCTATCCTCCCGGCCGGCTTGGTCCTCCCCTCCTGCTCCGTGGCTTGACGACTCATTGCGAGCTCACAGAACAGGGCTCCGGGCAGCCGAGCGGAAATGGAGGAAAACTAGACTCCCTGCGGACCTGGCATCTTTTCATTCCCTCCTCTTTACATTTTCTTTCTCTGTTCCTACCCCCCCCCTGTGGATGACTTTGTCAACCATTTTGAAAAGAAAGTTGACGACATCCGATCCTCGTTTCTCGTTTGTTAACCCTCCCGTTGTCCTAGGGTCAAAATGACCCGCCACTGTGTTGAACCAACTTTATTTAATTTTTATATTTTTTGGATCATTTGTGAGAAGGAGGCAGTGATACTTTCTTTAAAGTCTCACTGCCTCCTTCTCACAAATGATCCCAAAAATATAAAAATCAAATAAAGTTGGTTCAACACAGTGGCGGGTCATTTAGACCCTAGGACAACGGGAGGGTTAAGTTAAATGACACTGCTGGTCCTGCTCACACTGCCCTAACCTATGCTTTGACTTCTTTCTCCCCTCTCTCTCCAGATGAAATCTTGCGACTTGTGACGGCCGGCCTCCCAACAACCTGCCCGCTTGACCCTATCCCCTCCTCTCTTCTCCAGACCATTTCCGGAGACCTTCTCCCTTACCTCACCTCGCTCATCAACTCCTCCTTGACAGCTGGCTATGTCCCTTCCATCTACAAGAGAGCGAGAGTTGCATCCCTTCTCAAAAAACCTACACTCGATCCCTCCGGTGTCAACAACTACAGACCAGGATCCCTTCTTTCTTTCCTCTCCAAAACTCTTGAGCGTGCCGTCTTTAGCCAACTCTCTTGCTATCTCTCTCAGAATGACCTTCTTGATCCAAACCAGTCAGGTTTCAAGACAGGTCATTCGACTGAGACTGCTCTTCTCTGTGTCACGGAGGCTCTCCGCACTGCTAAAGCTAACTCTCTCTCCTCTGCTCTTGTCCTTCTAGACCTGTCTGCTGCCTTTGATACTGTGAACCATCAGATCCTCCTCTCCACCCTCTCCAAGTTGGGCATCTCCGGCGCGGCTAACTCCTGGATTGCGTCCTACCTGACAGGTCGCTCCTACCAAGTGGCGTTGCGAGAATCTGTCTCCGCACCACGTGCTCTCACCACTGGTGTCTCCCAGAGCTCAGTTCTAGGCCCTCTCCTATTCTCGCTATACACCAAGTCACTTGGCTCTGTCAAATCCTCACATGGCCTCTCCTATCATTGCTACGCAGACGACACACAACTAATCTTCTCCTTTCCCCCTTCTGATTACCAGGTGGCGAATCGCATCTCTGCATGTCTGGCAGACATATCAGTGTGGATGATGGATCACCACCTCAAGCTGAACCTCGGCAAGACGGAGCTGCTCTTCCTCCCGGGGAAGGACTGCCCGTTCCATGATCTCGCCATCACGGTTGACAACTCCGTTGTGTCCTCCTCCCAGAGTGCAAAGAGCCTTGGCGTGACCCTGGACAACACCCTGTCGTTCTCCGCTAACATCAAGGCGGTGACCCGATCCTGTAGGTTCATACTCTACAACATTCGGAGAGTACGACCCTGCCTAACACAGGAAGCGGCACAGGTCCTAATCCAGGCACTTGTCATCTCCCGTCTGGATTACTGCAACTCGCTGTTGGCTGGGCTCCCTGCCTGTGCCATTAAACCCCTACAACTCATCCAGAATGCCACAGCCCGTCTGGTGTTCAACCTTCCAAAGTTCTCTCACGTCACCCCGCTCCTCCACACACTCCACTGGCTTCCAGTTGAAGCTCGCATCTGCTACAAGACCATGGTGCTTGCCTACAGAGCTGTGAGGGGAACGGCACCTCCGTACCTTCAGGCTCTGATCAGGCCCTACACCCAAACGAGGGCATTGCGTTCATCCACCTCTGGCCTGCTGGCCCCCCTACCTCTGCGGAAGCACAGTTCCCGCTCAGCCCAGTCAAAACTGTTCGCTGCTCTTGCACCCCAATGGTGGAACAAGCTCCCTCACAACGCCAGGACAGCGGAGTCACTCACCACCCTCCAGAGACACTTGAAACCCCACCTCTTTAAGGAATACCTGGGATAGGATAAAGTAATCCTTCTACCCCCCCCCCCCCCCCCCAAAAAAAAAAAAAACATATTGTAAAGTGGTTATCCCACTGGCTATAAGGTGAATGCACCAATTTGTAAGTCGCTCTGGATAAGAGCGTCTGCTAAATGACGTAAATGTAAAAGTAAATGTAAATATGATAGACACAGGATATGGGAAGGATGTAAGATGTGTTCTTAAAGGATTAGTGAATGTGAGAATAAAAGTGGATTTTGAGTTCTTCTCAGCTGTAAAAGATCTCCCGTTGTTTGAGGAGAAGTGGGCTTACGAAGGAGCGGTTTGTTTTGTGAAGGAGGGGAAACTCTTTTTTCTTGACGAAATGAGTTGAATGTGTATATATATATATATATGCTTTTTTGTATTTTTATTTAATTTATTTTTATGTTTACATTTTTCATTTAGGAATAACATTTGTTGTTTCATTTCTGAAAAGGCAGTGTGACATTATTTGTGTTAACACTTGAGTATAAAATAAAGGTTTTATAAAAATAAAATAAAACACGTGCTACCTTGTCCCGGACCTGCTGTTTTCGACCCTCTCTCTCCATCCTGGACTGTCGTTTCTCTTTACTTATTTGAGCTGTTCTTGCTATAATATGGACTTGGTCTTTTACCAAATAGGGCTATCTTATGTATACCTTGTCACAACACAACTGACTGGCTCAAACACATTAAGAAGGAAAGAAATTCCACAAATTACATTTTAAGAAGGCACACCTGTTAATTGCAATGCATTCCAGGTGACTACCTCATGAAGATGGTTGAGAGAATTCGAAGAGTGTGCAAAGCTGTCATCAAGGCAAAGAGTGGCTATTTGAATAATCTCAAATATAAAATATTTGTTTATTTGTTTAACACTTTTTTGGTTACTATATGATTCCATATGTGTTATTTCATAGTTTTGATGTCTTCACTATTATTCTACAATGTAGAAAATAGTAAAAAATAAAGAAAAACCCTTGAATGAGTAGGTGTTCTAAAACTTTTGACCACTAGTGTATTTTATAATCTAAAGGTTCTTCCTAGAACTGCCTATGAAGGGTTCTACCAGCCTGATTAGCCTTTAAAATTGTATTATTTATGACAATACATTACATATATCATAAGGCCTTTCTTTGAGGGCCTAGTTATACACTAACATAGTGGTGTTAGGAATCTCCTGGTTTGCAGGCCACATCAGGCCTGCAAGTCACATTTTGCTGGCTGGCAAAGTGATGTGTAATTTCTATTGGAATCCAGCCAGAGTTAGGATATCCAACGGTTTGCAGGCCACAACCTGTATTCAGAATGACTGACAGGGTGGGGAAGTTTGAATACTCAGACTACCTCAATCATCTAAACTGGAACAATCTTCTAAGTAACGGGTGCAATAAATTCAACAGATTGGATTAGTTTAGAAAACTGTATGTTATTTATTTTTGTGTAGCATAAAATATACAACCAATCAATGTAAATGCAAAAACACAGAAATTACATAAAAATCTCACTGTAATAGAGCATGCTGGGAAATATTATATATGGTTCTATGTAGAACCCTTCTTGCCTTCCAAAGAAACCTTCTTGCCTTTCAAAGAATCATCAAAAAACCCTTTCTTCCAAAAATGGTTTGTACAATGTTAAATGTTCTAGGTAGAACCCTTTGCATTACAAAGAACCCTTGTCTTCCAAAAAGGGTTATTCTGATCAAAAAGGTTATTGGTAGAACCCTATCCCTCTGCAAAGAACCCTATTGGAACCTTTTTTTCTTAGAGTGTACACAGGACTGTACCAGGATGCTACTTTCCAAGATGGCGTAGCAGTGCGGTCGTGTTCTCTTGTGTGTCCATGTAAATAGCCTGTTTTTTTTGTATTTTTTTGTATTTTACGTATATATTTCCCTATCACACTTTTCATCCTTCTACTAAATATACTTTCCTGCAACCCGCCTCACTCAATGTGGAACGGATTCTATTATTTACTCACCTTTATCTAGAATCTCCAGTTGAAACTAGCCAGCCAGCTAACTAGCTAACTAGCTACTTGCTATTAGCCACTGTTAGCGGTTTTCACCCAGAATATCGGATTTTCTGCTGGAATAACTGAATCACTGGACCTTAACACCGGATCGCAACTAGCTAGCCGCAACCGAATGGATGTCGAATGGATGTTGCTGTAGGCTAATCACCACTGCCCCCGAAACAAGCACCAGTTAGCCTTGAGCTAGCCTCGAGCAGGCCCATATCCCGGCTATCTACCTCGCTGTCTACCGGACGGGAGTAGCCATCTAACCAGCTAACTAGCTACTTGCTATTAGCCACCGTTAGCGGTTTTTCACCATTGTCCGTGGCCTGCACTACCTACCAGCCAGCTCTAGCCTGGACTATTATCGGCCAGGCTGCACTGTCTGCACAGCGCGTTATCGACCCACAACCTCTCGGATTTCCTGCCGGAATCACTGAATCACTGGACTTTTAACACTGGATATTCTCAACTAGCTAGCTGCAAACAAAATGAACGTTGTTGTTGGCTAATCAGCCTTGAGCTAGCCTTGAGTCAGGCACATCTCCCGGCTATCTACCTCTCTGTCAACCAGACGGGACCTTCTAGAGTCGACAAGGAGCCCCGCCGATCCATCATGACTGGTCTGCCGACGTAATCGTCTGTGGTTTCAACAGGCTTCCCATTGCGACGACCACGATTATCCATCTGCTAGCCCCGGCCCGCTAACACACACAAACAACAGCCGTGCTTCTTGCTCGCTGTGATGTAGCACCAATTCGAACTGCTCTCGGACTCACATATTGCTTTTCACTGGACCTTATGATCACTCAGCTGCACAGCTGATGCCTGCTGGACTGTTCCTTTACACGGTACCCTGTCCTGTTTATCTGTTTAGCCTCAGCTCAAACTTTATCGCCATTACCAGTTGTTGTCTTAGCTCTCTCTAATAACACCTGTGAGTGCTTTATGCATCTCTCCCATGTCAATATGCCTTGCCTATTGCTGTTCCAGTTAGTTCTTATTTTACAATTTCACTGTAGAACCACAAGTCCCTCTCAAACTGCCTCAAATAGTTCCTTTGTTCCACACCCCATACACACCAAGACCGGCTCAATCGGTGCCTCCAGTGATGCTATCACTTTCATTGTTACCCAACGCTTAGGTTTACCTCCACTGTACTCATATCCTTCCATATCCTTGTCTGTACATAATGCCCTGAATCTATTCTACAACGCCTGGAAATATGCCCCCTTTATTCTCTGTACCCAACGCACTAGAAGACCAGTTCTTAAAGCCTTTAGCCGTACCCTTATTCTAGTCCTCCTCTGTTCCTCTGGTGATATAGAGGCTAACCCAGGCCCTGCAGCCCCCAGTATCCCTCCTACTCCCCAGGAGCTATCATTTGTTGACTTCTGTAACCGTAAAAGCCTTGGTTTTCTGCACGTTAACATTGAAAGCCTCCTTCCTAAGTTTGAGTTATTCACTGCGTTAGCACACTCCGCCAACCCTGATGTTATAGCAGTGTCTGAATCCTGGCTTAGGAAGGCAACCAAAAATTCTGAAATCTCGAACCCCAACTACAACATTTTCCGTCTAGATAGAACTGCCAAATCAATCAATCAATCAATTTTATTTTATATAGCCCTTCTTACATCAGCTAATATCTCGAAGTGCTGTACAGAAACCCAGCCTAAAACCCCAAACAGCTAGTAATGCAGGTGTAGAAGCACAGTGGCTAGGAAAAACTCCCTAGAAAGGCGAAAGCCTAGGAAGAAACCTAGAGAGGAACCAGGCTATGAGGGGTGGCCAGTCCTCTTCTGGCTGTGCCGGGTGGAGATTATAACAGAACCATGCCAAGATGTTCAAAAATGTTCATAAGTGACAAGCATGGTCAAATAATAATCAGGAATAAATCTCAGTTGGCTTTTCATAGCCGATCATTAAGAGTTGAAAACAGCAGGTCTGGGACAGGTAGGGGTTCCATAACCGCAGGCAGAACAGTTGAAACTGGAATAGCAGCAAGGCCAGGCGGACTGGGGACAGCAAGGAGTCACCACGGCCGGTAGTCCCGACGTATGGTCCTAGGGCTCAGGTCTCTCAGTTGGCTTTTCATAGCCGATCATTAAAGAGTTGAAAACTCTGCAGGGGGTGGAGTTGCAATCTACTGTAGAGATAGCCTGCAGAGCTCTATCATACTATCCAGTTCTGTGCCCAAACAGTTTGAGCTTCTACTTCTAAAAATCCACCTTTCCAGAAATAAGTATCTCACTGTTGCCGCTTGCTACAGACCCCATTCAGCCCCCAGCTGTGCCCTGGACACCATATGTGAATTGATTGCCCCCCATTTATCCTCAGAGTTCGTACTGCTTGGTGACCTAAATTGGGATATGCTTAACACCCCGGCCATCCTACAATCCAAAATAGATGCCCTCAATCTCACACAAATTATCAACGAACATACCAGGTACAACCCTAAATCCGTAAACATGGGTACCCTCATAGATATCATCCTGACAAACTTACCCTCTAAATACACCTCCGCTGTCTTCAACAAGGATCTCAGCGATCACTGCCTTATTGCCTGCATCCGTAACGGGTCCACGGTCAAACGACCACCCCTCATCACTGTCAAACCCTCCCTAAAACACTTTAGCGAGCAGGCCTTCCTAATTGACCTGGCCCTGGTATCCTGGATGGATATCGATCTCCTTCCGTCAGTAGAGGATGCCTGGTTGTTCTTTAAAAGTGCTTTCCTCTCAATCTTAAATAAGCATGCCCCATTCAAAAAATTTAAAACTAAGAACAGATAAAGCCCCTGGTTCTCCTCAGACTTGACTGCCCTTGACCAGCACAAAAACATCCTGTGGCGTACTGCATTAGCATCGAATAGCCCCCGCGATAAGCAACTTTTCAGGGAAGTTAGGAAAGCAAAGGCTAGCTTTTTCAAACAGAAACTAACTAACTCCAAAAAGTTTTCGGACACTGTAAAGTCTATGGAGAATAAGAGCACCTCCTCCCAGATGCCCACTACACTGAGGCTAGGAAACACTATCACCACCGATAAATCTACAATATAATCGAGAATTTCAACAAGCATTTTGCAACGGCTGGCCATGCTTTCCACCTGGCTACCACTACCCCGGCCACCAGCTCTGCACTGTCACGCCCTGACTCTGGGGACTCTTATTTGTTGAGTCAGGGTGTGATGTTCTATGTTGTGATTGTCTATGTTGTATATTCTAGTATGTCTAGATCTATGTTGGCCGGTGTGGTTCCCAATCAGAGGCAGCTGTCGCTCGTTGTCTCTGATTGGGGACCATACTTAGGCAGCCTATTGGCACTAGTGGGTTGTGGGATCTTGTTCCGTGAAAGGTATGTTGTTTGTGTCTACCTTGGACTTCACGTTTCGTTTCGTATATTGTTTTGTCGTTGTATTTATTCGGTTCAAATAAACATGTATGCATATCACGCTGCGCCTTGGTCTGACCCGTTGATGAACGAGCGTGACATGCACCCTCCACTGCAACTTGCCCATGCCCACCCCCCCGCTTCTCCTTCACACAAATTCAGACAGCTGATGTTCTGAAAGAGCTGCAAAATCTGGACCCCTACAAATCATCTGGGCTAGACAATCTGGACCCTTTCTTTCTAAAACTAGCCGCCAAAAATGACGCAACCCCTATTACTAGCCTGTTCAACCTCTCTTTCGTAACGTCTGAGATCCCCAGAGATTGGAAAGCTGCTGCGGTCATCCCCCTCTTCAAAGGGGGTGACACTCTAGATCCAAACTGTTACAGACCTATGTCCATCCTGCCCTGCCTTTCGAAAGTTTTTGAAAGCCAAGTTAACAAACAATTCACCGACCATTTCGAATCCCACCGTACCTTCTCCGCTATGCAATCCGGTTTCCGAGCTGGTCATGGGTGCACCTCAGCCACGCTCAAGGTCCTAAATTATATTATAACCCGCGATCGATAATAGACAGTACTGTGCAGCTGTCTTCATCGACCTGGCCAAGGCTTTCGACTCTGTCAACCACCGCATTCTTGTTGGCAGACTAAATAGCCTTGGTTTCTCAAATGACTGCCTCGTCTGGTTCACTAACTACTTCTCAGATAGAGTTCAATGTGTCAAATCGGAGGGCCTGTTGTCTGGACCTATGGCAGTCTCTATGGGGGTGCCACAGGGTTCATTTCTTGGGCTGACTCTTTTCTCCGTGTATATCAATGATGTCGCTCTTGCTGCTGGTGACTCTCAGATCCACCTCTACGCAGACGACACCATTTTGTATACATCTGGCCCTTCATTGGATAATGTGTTAACAAACCTCCAAACGAGCTTCAATGCCATACAACACTCCTTCAGTAGCCTCCAACTGCTCTTAAACACTAGTACAACTAAATATATATTTCGCAACAAAGCCTCCTTCACTCATGCTGCCAAACATGCCCTCGTAAAACTGACTATCCTACCGATCCTTGACTTCGGCGATGTCATTTACAAAATAGCCTCCAACACTCTACTCAGCAAATTGGATGTAGTCTATCACAGTGCCATCCATTTTCTCACCAAAGCCCCATATACTACCCACCACTGTGACCTGTACGCTCTTGTTGGCTGGTCCTCACTACATATTCGTAGCCAAACCCACTGGCTCAAGGCCATCTATAAATCACTGCTAGGCAAATCCCTGCCTTATCTTAGCTCATTGGTCACCATAGGAACACCCACCCATAGTATGCGCAGGTATATCTCACTGGTCATCCCCAAAGCCAACACCTCCTTTGGCCGCCATTCCTTCCAGTTCTCTGCTGCCAATGACTGGAACGAATTGCAAAAATCTCTGAAGCTGGAGACTCTTATCTCCCTCACTAACTAAAAGCATCAGTTGTCAGAGCACCTTACCGATCACTGCACCTGTACACAGCCCATCTGAAATTAGCCCACCCAACTACCTCATCCCCATATTGTTATTTGTTTTGCTCATTTGCACCCCAGTATCTCTATTTGCACATCATCTCTTGCACATCTATCATTCCAGTGTTAATACTAATTGTAATGATTTTGCACTATGGCCTATTTATTGCCTTACCTCCATAACTTGCTACATTTGCACACACTGTATATATATTTTCTGTTGTATTTTTGACTTTGCTTTATCTTGGCCAGGTCACAGTTGTAAATGAGAACTTGTTCTCAACTGGCTTTCCTGGTTAAATAAAGGTTAAATAAATAAATAAAATAAAAAACGGCACCAAATCAGCACTAAATGACTGGGGGAAAAGAAAGTAATGATGATGCTCTTTTCACACAACTTTTCTGATATCAAAATGGGGTTGTGGGCCCAAAAAGTTTAGGAACCCCTGCAATACGGATCTCTTTCAAGTTTGGATGATTATGATATGACTAAACGATCCTTAGTCAAAATCTCTCCCAATATTACTTACTGTCAGGAAAACAAACAACTGTTATAGTCAGGGATCATGTTTTGTTTATAAAATTATCTTGTTTTTGCTTGTGATTATCCCTCAAGTGATTTTTTCTTACGTTTTTTTCTTCCATTTGTACTTTGAGATTGTGCATGGTGAGCGCTTAGACAATCCTGATCTGTTTATGCGGGCAGAGTTGATAAGTTGCAAGGCTACAAGTGAGAAGGCCCCAGAACGACCCAAGGCTTCCTTTAAACTGCCTGCCTGATATTTGTGAAAAGCAAAACAGAGGAGGTGAGGGCCCTGGCGGAGTGGTGCCAGTAATATAACCTCAACGTCAACAAAATGAAGGAACCAATCATGGACTTCAGGAGAAAGCAGAGGGAGCATGCCCCCATCCACATCAACGGGGCCGCAGTGGAGAAGGTGAAAAGCTTCAAGTTCCTCAGCGTACATATCACTGACAATCTAAAATGCTCCGTCCACTCACACAGACAGTGTGGTGAAGAACACGGCTGAAGAAATTTGACTTGGACCCTAAGACCAGGGTCCAAGGGAGGCAGGTAGCTTAGTGGGTAAGAGCGTTGTGCCAGTAACCGAAAGGTCGCTGGTTCTAATCCCCGAGCCCACTAGGTGAAAAATCTGTCGATGTGCCCTTGAGCAAGGCACTTAACCCTAATTGCTCCTGTAAGTCGCTCTGGATAAGAGCGTCTGCTAAATGACCAATTATTATTATTAATTATTACCTTCACAAACTTTTACAGATGAACCATTGAGAGCATCCTGTCCGGCTGTATCACCGCCTGGTACAGCAACTACACCGCCCGCAACCGCAGGGCTCTCCAGAGGGTGGTGCAGTCTGCCCAACGCATCTCTGGGGCACACTGCCTGCCCTCCAGGACACCTACAGCACCCGATGTCACAGGAAGACCAAAAAGATCATCAATGACATCAATCACCCGAGCCACGGCCTGTTAACCCTGCTATCATCCAGAAGGCGAGGTCAGTACAGGTGCATCAAAGCTGGGACCGAAAGACTGAAAACAGCTACTATCTCAAGGACATCAGACTGTTAAATAGACTAGCGAGCTTCCTCCCAGTGCCCTGAACTTAGTCTCTGTCACTAGCAAGCTACCACCCGTTTACTCAACCCTGCACCTTAAAGTATTCAGACCCCTTGACTTTTTCCACATTTTGTTAGGTTACAGCCATATTCTAAAATGGATTAAATATTTATTTTTTCTCAGCAATCTACACACAATACCCCATAATGACAAAGCGAAAACAGGTTTTTCATTTTTTTTGCAAATGTATGAAAAAATAATAAACAGAAATACCTTATTTACATAAGTATTCAGACCCTTTGCTATGACACTCAAAATTGAGCTCAGGTGCATCCTGTTTCCATTGATCATCCTTGAGATGTTTCTACAACTTGATTGGAGTCCACCTGTTGTAAATTCAATTGATTGGACATGATTTGGAAAGGCACACACCTTTCAATATAAGGTCCCACAGTTGACATTGCATGTCAGAGCAAAAACCAAGCCATGAGGTCGTAGGAATTGTCCGTAGAGCTCCGAGACCAAGAACCTGATGGTCACTCTGAGAGCTCTAGAGATCCTCTGTGGAGATGGGAGAACCTTCCAGAAGGACAACCATCTCTGCAGCACTCCACCAATCAGGCCTTTATGGTAGAGTGGCCAGACGGAAGCCACTGCTCAGTAAAAGGTACATGACAGACCGTTTGGAGTTTGCCAAAAGGAACCTAAAGACTCTCAGACCATGAGAAACAAGATTATCTTGTCTGATGAAACCAAGATTGAACTCTTTGGCCTGAATGCCAAGCGTCACATCTGGAGGAAATCTGGCACCATCCCTACGGTGAAGCATGGTGGTGGCAGCATCATGCTGTGGTCATGCTGTGGGGATGTTTTTCAGGGGCTAGGACTGGCAGACTAGTCAGGATTGAGGCAGAGATGAACGTAGGCAAGTACAGGGAGATCCTTGATGAGAACCTGCTCCAGAGTGCTCAGGACCTCAGACTGGGGCGAAGGTTCAACTTCCAACAGGACAACGACCCTAAGCACACTTCAAAGATAACGCTGGAGTGGCTTCGGGACAAGTCTCTGAATGTCCTTGAGTGGCCCAGCCAGAGCCCGGACTTGAACCCGATATAACATCTCTGGAGAGACCTGAAAATAGCATGTTAAGCAACGCTCCCCATCCAATCTGATAGAGCATGAGAGGATCTGCAGAGAGGAATGGGAGACACTCCCCAAATACAGGTATGCCAAGCTTGTACCGTCATACCTAAGAAGACTTCAGGCTGTAATCGCTACCAAAGGTGCTTCAACAAAGTACTGAGTAAAGGGTCTGATATTTCAGTTTTTTATTTTTAATACATTTGCACAAAAAAATCAAACCCTGTTTTTACTTTGTCATCATGGGGGGGGGGGGGGGGGGGGGACAATGTAATCAATTTTAAAATAAGGCATAACAAAATGTGGAAAAAGTCAAGGGGTGTTAATACTTCCAGAAGGCACTATAAAGTGGGGAGAAAAAGTATTTGATACACTGCCGATTTTGCAGGTTTTCCTACTTACAAAGCATGTAGAGGTCTGTAAAAAATCCAGAAAATCACATTGTATGATTTTTAAGTAATTAATTTGCATTTTATTGCATGAAATAAGTATTTGATCACCTACCAACCAGTAAGAATTCCGGCTCTCACAGACCTGTTCATTTTTCTTTAAGAAGCCCTCCTGTTCTCCACTCATTACCTGTATTACTGCACCTGTTTGAACTAGTTACCTGTATAAAAGACACCTGTCCACACACTCAATCAAACAGACTCCAACCTCTCCACAATGGCCAAGACCAGAGAGCTGTGTAAGGACGTCAGGGATAAGATTGTGAACCTGCACAAGGCTGGGATGGGCTACAGGACAATAGGCAAGCAGCTTGGTGAGAAGGCAACAACTGTTGGCGCAATTATTAGAAAATGGAAGAAGTTCAAGATGACGGTCAATCACCCTCGATCTGGGGCTCCATGCAAGATCTCACCTCGTGGGGCATCAATGAACATGAGGAAGGTGAGGGATCAGCCCAGAACTACACAGCAGGACCTGGTCAATGACCTGAAGAGAGCTGGGACCACAGTCTCAAAGAAAACCATTAGTAACACACTACGCCGTCATGGATTAAAATCCTGCAGCGCACGCAAGGTCCCCCTACTCAAGCCAGCGCATGTCCAGGCCCATCTGAAGTTTGCCAATGACCATCTGGATGATCCAGAGGAGGAATGGGAGAAGGTCATGTGGTCTGATGAGACAAAAATAGAGCTTTTTGGTCTAAACTCCACTCGCCGTGTTTGGAGGAAGAAGAAGGATGAGTACAACCCCAAGAACACCATCCCAACCGTGAAGCATGGATGTGGAAACATCATTCTTTGCGGATGCTTTTCTGCAAAGGGGACAGGACGACTGCACCGTATTGAGGGGAGGATGGATGGGGCCATGTATCGCGAGATCTTGGCCAACAACCTCCTTCCCTCAGTAAGAGCATTGAAGATGGGTCGTGGCTGGGTCTTCCAGCATGACAACGATCCGAAACACACAGCCAGGGCAACTAAGGAGTGGCTCCGTAAGAAGCATCTCAAGGTCCTGGAGTGGCCTAGCCAGTCTCCAGACCTGAACCCAATAGAAAATCTTTGGAGGGAGCTGAAAGTCCGTATTGCCCAGCGACAGCCCCGAAACCTGAAGGATCTGGAGAAGGTCTGTATGGAGGAGTGGGCCAAAATCCCTGCTGCAGTGTGTGCAAACCTGGTCAAGACCTACAGGAAACATATGATCTCTGTAATTGCAAACAAAGGTTTCTGTACCAAATATTAAGTTCTGCTTTTCTGATGTATCAAATACTTATGTCATGCAATAAAATGCAAATTAATTACTTAAAAATCATACAATGTGATTTTCTGATACCTGCAAAATCGGCAGTGTATCAAATACTTGTTCTCCCCACTGTATATATATATATATATATATATATATATATATATATATATATATATATATATATATATACAGTACCAGTCAAAAGTTTGGACACACCTACTCATTCAATAGTTATTCTTTATTTTATAGAATAAATTACTACATGATTCCATATGTGTTATGTCATAATTTTGATGTCTTCACTATTTTTCTACAAAAATAGTAAAAATAAAGATTAACCCTTGAATGAGTAGGTGTGTCCACATTTTTGACTGGTACTGTATATACATACTCCGTACTCCAACATTGCTCGTCCTAATATTTATATACTTCTTATTTCCATTCTTTTACTTTTAGAGTTGTGTGTATTTCTGTGAATTGTTCGATATTAATACACTGTTGGAGCTACACCCGCGATAACATCTGCTAAATATGTGTATGCGACCAGAAAAATTTGATTTGATTTTGATTTGGAATAAATCCGACAATAGGGCTGAATATTCAATTTTTTATTCATATTCCTTATGGGCAAAATATTATACAGAAATTTAACAGCAATTTCTCTCCCAGTGCCCGCTGGAACTGTGCCATGTCAGAACGGCTCTTTTCATGTGAAAGATAAATTGCATCTTTACCAAGGCCATTCTCTTTGGTATAAATCTAACAGGCAGCTTATATTACGTTTTAATGCTGCATAGTTCTGGCTAAACATGCTTTGAATACCTCTCTGCCCGTCTTTCTTTCAGTCTGTCTGTCAGCATCTCTCTCTCCCTCTCTCTTTTTCTCCCTTTGGGGTCAGTAGGATGACGACTTGTGATGACATCATAATGGCCTTCACTTACTGTTGTCTTCTCTTGGTGAGAGATTCCATGAGGGTTCTTTCTTGCTATGCGCTGAGAGGTGCAGATAATCTTAATGGAATGTGCTCGTAAAGTAAATAACCAGGGTGGTTATGGCTTTCAGACCCCACAAATGACAGAATATAAATACATTAGGGGAGAGGTAGGCCTACTATGCTGACTGGCACTAGTCCCAGAGAAATGGTGGTGGTGGCCGTCCAGGAATGTCCCTCTAAAGGGCCCCTAGCCTGATAACAGGATCTCTGTAATGTGGTTTATTATAGTTAGCTAGATGGAGAACAGGTTCTTGTCTTCTCATTCTCAGCATAAATGCGACTGACCGCCGACGGTTGCACTGTGCAGCAGAAGTGAAAAGTGAAACCTACCTTGAAATCCTGTCACCAGAACATTTTCTGACTGGAATAGCTGGATCAAATGTAAAACGTGAAATAGACTTCTGCTTGTGTTTCTCAACAGTACTATATTGAGCATGTGAGCTCAGAGATGTCTGCACTGTTAAAAAGCCAATTTAACCAATTGCTTAATCAGCGTTATTCTTTGAGTTGAGTGGACTTCAAAGGGACACGAAATTGAGCTAATGTGTTAGTTTGTTTACTCAACAAACCCTGCTCGAAGTGAGCTGAATTTGAAAAGCGTTGAGTAAAATTACAAATTCATGTTTACTCAAAACCACTCAAATTATTTATTTCAATACCTGTGTTTTTGCATGTACGGGGGGCCAATATGAAAAATGTATGCACTCACTAATTGGAAGTCGCTCTGGATAAGAGCGTCTGCTAAATGACTAAAATGTAAAATGTAAATTGATTAATTTTATGCTACACAAAGACACATAACATGCATTTTCTAAACTAATCCACTCTGTTAGTAGTTGGACTTATTTCACCAGTTACTGAGATGGCTGTTCCAGTTAAGATGATTCACATAGTCTCCTTAATCCATTTTCCTACCCCGGCAGTCATTCTGAATGCAAGTTGCTGGTGATTAAAAGTTCAAATTGTTGGATATCCTCACTATTGCTGGATTCCAATAGGAATTACACATCACTTTGCAATCCAGCATAATGTGACTTAATGTGGCCTTAAACCAGGAGTTTCAAACCATTTGGTTAGGGTGTAACTATAAGCCCTCAAAGAAAGGCCTTATGATATATGTAATATATTGTCATAAAGAGTTACATTTTAAAGAAAACATATTCACTTAAACATTCATTTTTTACATTTTAGTCATTTAGCAGACACTTTTATCCAGAGCGACTTACAGTTAGTGAGTGCATACATTCACTTGGTAAAGGCTACAGGACTGAAAGCCATCGAATGCAACAGCCGTGTCTCTGTCTCTAACAAATACAGTCATGGGTGGTTACTAAAATTCACTCGAAAGACAAGGCACACTGGGAATCATGTGAATAAGGTAGAATAAATTCCTACAATTCGAAGTTGAGTGAACATACAACTTGAGAATGTATGTTGGGTCAGCTAATTTGCCCAAATGTCAGTAAAAAAATCAGAAAACGTATTCAGATTATGGAATTTTAACAATGCCCACGAATTACAAAATTTCCAAACATTTCAAAAGAGCATGTTGAAACGTGGCCATGTCTCTCTTAGGGTTATATCTAGGACACAAAATCTACTGTGACCAAAATATTATTGCAGATCATTTTATGATGTATTTAGCTGTTTTATAAAGAGCGGTCCTTTAAAGGTGCAATATGTAGGTAGTTTACTACCTACATATTTTCTGGTCTTGTCCTAGAATAATGAAATTCTGGAATGATGTTTTTGACTTTGTAAACAATGTATTTAAATGCTTCCTTGCAAAGAACCCAAAAAGTGCCATTCTTAGAGTAATCCCTGAAGGGTTTCAAATGCCTATCTATTAAATATACTGTTGTCTGCAGCAAATAAATGTATTACAGCACATTGGTTAAATAATGACATTCCTAATAAAGAAGAGTGGATTGGGAGAGTGAAATATATATATTTAATGGAAAAGATAACTCATATTATAAAACTGCAAACAGATGTATGTGTAAAAAGATGGGAACCACTCCTTGTAAATAATATTGTGTGACTCATTTGTCTTATTTTTGTATGTATTAATTTTTCCTAAATGTCATTTATTTTGGTGTTTAATTGTATAGTTATTTGGTTTGGTGTATACCTGTTTGTATCTCAGAAGAACACTAATTATACTAGTTGACTGCACATAGCACCGACACATACTACTGACACTCACTCCGCAGTGGTTGGGAAGGGTATGGTAGGAGGACACGCAGCAACTCCGCTGCTGTCGGAGATCACACATACTGACTCAAGGTAGCTGGGAAATGGGTAGGGGATTCGAAAAATAATAATGATAATGCTGATAATCATGTTCCCACTACCTCTATAATTAATTGCTGTGCTATAAACCATGCTTGAAAAATAATAAGAATATAAGTATAAAAAATAAAAAATAAAGTGCAATATGTAGAAATCGCTCTACCGTTATCTGGTTAAAAACTGATATATTGCTTATCAGACTTGCTTTCAATGAGGATGCCAGATCTATAACTCACATTTCTATGTGAATTTGGTCGGGTCACCCACAATGTCACGCCCTGGCTCTGGGGACTCTGAAATGTTGACCAGGGTGTGTAGTTTCTGTGTTATATTTTCTATGTTGATGTGCTAGATCATTTAGATCTATGTTGGCCAGGGTGGTTCCCAATCAGAGGCAGCTGTATCTCGTTGTCTCTGATTGGGGACAATACTTAGGCAGCCTGTTTGGCACTAGTCGGTGTGGGATCTTGTTCCGTTAAGGTTTGTTTTGTGTAACCTAGGACTTCACGTTTCGTTTGTTGTTTTGTCGTGAGTTTAGTACTTAATAAAATGTACGCTTATCACGCTGCGCATTGGTCCGTATCTTCCGTTAACGGTCGTGACAGAAGATCCCACCAAAAGAGGACCAAGCAGCGTGTCCAGGAACAGACAGCCTGGACCTGGGAGGAGATCCTGGACGGGAAGGGATCCTGGACTTGGGAGGAGATTCAGGCCGGAATGGATCGCCGTCCTTGGGAGGAGACTGTGGAGGCGCGCTATGGAGAGGAGCAGCGGCAACGCAGAGGGTACCGGCCGAGGAGGAAGGCCGAGAGACAGCCCCAATAATTTTTTTTGGGGGGGCTAAAAGGGTGGTTGGCGGAGCCTAGGGTTAGAGCAGAGCCAACTCCCCGTACTCAGGCTAGGAAGCGTGTGACTGGGCAGGCTCCGTGTTATGCGGAGCCACGTACTGTGCCGCGAGTGTTCCGGCACAGTCCTGTACGTCCTGTGCTAGCACCACGCACGTGTCGTGCAAAGATGGGCATTCAGCCAGGACGGGGTGTGCCGGCTCAACGCTCGTGGTCTCCAGTACGCCTCCTCGGTCCCGTATATCCTGCGCCAGTGCCACGTGCTGTAGCGCCAGTACGATTGCACAGCCCCGTACGTCCTGTGCTGATGCCTCACACGTATTGTGTGGAAGTAGGCATTCAGCCAGGATGGGTTGTGTCAGTTCTCCGCTCCAGACCTCCAGTCCGCCTCCACAGTCCAGCCCGGCCCGTTCCGGCTCCCCGCACCAAGCCAGTGGTGCGTGTTCCCAGTCCAGCCCGGCCTGTTCCTGCTCCCCGCACCAAGCCAGTGGTGCGTGTTCCCAGTCCGGTCCGGCCTGTTCCTGTCCCTCGCTCAAGCCAGTGGTGCACATCGCCAGCCCAGTCCGGCCTGTTCCTGTCCCTCGCGCCAAGCCAGTGGTGCGCGTCGCCAGCCCGGTCCGGCCTGTTCCTGTCCCTCGCACCAAGCCAGTGGTGCGCGTCGCCAGCCTAATCAGGCCTGTTCCTGCCCCTCGCACCAAGCCAGTGGTGCGCGTCGCCAGCCCGGTCCGGCCTGTTCCTGCCCCTCGCACCAAGCCAGTGGTGCGCGTCGCCAGCCCGGTCCGGCCTGTTCCTGCTCCCCGCACCAAGCCAGTGGTGCGCGTCGTCAGCCTGGTCCGGCACCGGTCAGCTGCTCCACTCAGGAGCCAGAGCAATCCGCTCCACCGGGGTCCGGTCCAACTTCATCCAGCGGATCCACTCCGGAGCCAGAGCAATCCGCTCCACCGGTGTCCAGTCCAGCTCCGGCCAGCGGCTCCAGTCCGGAGCCTGTACGGTTTGATCCACCATTGTCGGGTCCAGCTCCAGTCAGCGGTGCCAGACCAGATCAGGGGCGCAATGAGAGGTGGAGAGAAAGTGGTGGTCACGCCCGGATCTGCCTCCGAGGCGGAATGCCCACCCGGCCCCTACCCTGTTGTGTTTGTGTGTCGCGGTCGCAGTCCGCGCCTTTGGGGTGGGGTGCTGTCACGCCCTGGCTCTGGGGACTCTGAAATGTTGAGCCAGGGTGTGTAGTTTCTGTGTTATATTTTCTATGTTGATGTGCTAGATCGTTTAGATCTATGTTGGCCAGGGTGGTTCCCAATCAGAGGCAGCTGTATCTCGTTGTCTCTGATTGGGGACCATACTTAGGCAGCCTGTTTGGCACTAGTCGGTGTGGGATCTTGTTCCGTTAAGGTTTGTTTTGTGTAACCTAGGACTTCACGTTTCGTTTGTTTGTTGTTTTGTCGTGAGTTTAGTACTTAATAAAATGTACGCTTATCACGCTGCGCCTTGGTCCGTATCTTCCGTTAACGATCGTGACACACAAAGCTACATACTGGACCTTTAATCAGCAGGTCCCCAGTAGGGCTCCTGAGATGTAAAACATTAAGCATTGGAGAACATTGCTGTTATTTTGAAGGCCATGAAATAATATTATCTTACTAGAAAAACGACATATCCTGAAGTAAATGTGTGTGCTTGCTTGTTTTGAAGTATTTATGTGGCAGCCTGGGAAAACCGTTCACATGGTGATTTTTTTCTTCAAATATTCATAGTTCTGAAAACTACAAACTGTCCCCAATCCAGATCTGCTTCATCACTGAGATATCTTTATAAGAAGCCAAGTTATGAGCTTTTAATGTTTACTTCATTCAAAAAGTAATAACGGAGAAAACTGCATTCAAAGATTCCATTCCGTTTCATTCTAATTCCATTGAGAGACATTCACCAACATTCAGTTTGATTGTTTTAAAAGAGATTGTCTATGTATTCATTATTCTTAAAACAGCAACTGCTGTTTTTTTTTGTTTGCATTAAATAATCATTACTAGAACTAATTATTATACTGTACAATAATAGATCAATATATTTGAATAGGAGCTAAAGTAATTTACAATTAAGCAATTATGAACAGTAAACAACACATCTTTAAAAATAAATATCTGTTAAAAATTTAAATTCAGCTTGCAGGAACAGATACTGGAACTAGTTGCCGACCTCTCCATATTGCCAGGAGGAACAATTTCATCTGCTGAGAGATTAGATTAAATTAGTTTGTCATAAAGGCATAGTAAAAACAATACAAATATTCACAACACGACAAGACAAGACAATCTCACAAAACAAAAATATAACTACACTACATGACCAAAAGTATGTGGACACATGCTTGTCGAACATCTCATTCCAATATCATGGGCATTAATATGGAGTTTGTCCCTCCTTTGCTGCTATAACAGCCTCCACTCTTCTGGGAAGGTTTTTCACTAGATGTTGGAACATTGCTGCGGGGACTTGCTTCCATTCAGCCACAAGAGCATTAGTGAGGCCGGACAATGATGTTGGGTGATTAGGCCTGGCTCGCAGTCGGCATTCCAATTCATCCCACACTGATCTCGACAAACCATTTCTTTATGGACCTCGCTTTGGGAACGGCGGCATTGTAATGCTGAAACAGGAAAGGGCCAAAACGATACCACGGATTTTCACTGTCAAAGCACACTTTTTTTAATAGAAAAGCAACACAATTTGATGAAAAATTCGAACATAAGATACGTATTCAACCCCATGAGTCTGTAAATGTTAGAATCACCTTTGACAGGGATTACAGCTGTGAGTCTTTCTGGGTAAGCTTTAAGAACTTTACACACCTAGATTGTACGATATTTGCACATTATTCTTTTTAAATTCTTTAAGATCTGTCAAGTTGGTTGATCATTGCTAACAGCAATTTTCAAGTCTTGCCAATAGATTTTCAAGCCGATTTATGTCAAAACTGTAATTAGCCTACTCAGGAACATTCAATATCGTCTGTGTAAGCAACTCCAGTGAATATTTGTCATTGTGTTTTAGGTTATTGTCCTGCTGAAAGGTGAATTTGTCTCCCAGTGTCTGTTGGAAAGCAGACTGAACCAGGTTTTCCTCCATGATTTTGCCTGTGCTATTCTATATATTTTTATCATAAAAATGACAAGCATACAGATAACATGATGCAGCCACCACCATGCTTGAAAATATGAAAAGTGGGACTCAGTGATGTGTTCTGTTGGATTTGCCCCAAACATAGCGCTTTGTATTCAGGACATGAAGTTAATTTCTTTGTTAAATTTTTTGCAGTTTTACTTTAATGTATACAGGATGCATGTTTTGGACTATATTTATTCTGTACAGGCTTCCTTCTTTTCACTCTGTCAAGTAGGTTAGTATTGTGGAGTAACTACAATGTTGTTGATCAATCCTCAGCGGTTTCCTTCCTCTCTGGCAAGTTAGGAAGGACACCTGCATCTTTGTAATGACTGGGTGTATTTATACATAATCCGAAGTGTAATTAATAACTTCAACATGCTCAAAGGGATTTTCAATGTCTGCTCTTTTAATTTTTTACCAATCTACCAATAGGTGACCTTCTTTGTGAGGCACTGGACAACTTCCCTGGTCTTTGTGGTTGAATCTGTGTTTGAGATTCACTGCTCGAATGAGGGACCTTACAGATAATTGTATGTGTGGGGTACAGAGATGAGGTAGTCATTCATTATTGCACACAGGGTGAACAAATTATGTGACTTGTTAAGCACATTTTTACTCCTGAACTTATTAAGGCTTGCCATAACAAAGCTTTTCATTTTTTATTAATTTGTAAAATATATGATAATCATACTTCCACTTCAACATTATTGGGTATTGTGTTTAGGCCAATGACAAAAAATCTAAACTTAATCCATTTAAAAATCAGGATGTAACACAAATAAATGTGGAAAAAGTCAAGGGATGTGAATACTTTCTGATACTTTCCATTATGACCAGTGGCGATTTTAGCATGTAAATCTTGGTGCGGCAAACATTTATTTTAATTTTTTATGCATGCCAGCAAAGCCACTACACAACACATCACAACACTAAACAATACATTAATTGCACTATAACAGTGACAAACGGTGCCGACACACTGTTAGGGCATACAGCAGAGCTTTCTTTTCAGCACCATGGAGTAAATCCTTACCACTGCTACACCTGCCTATCAGCGGAGCCTTGTCTGGCTGACTTGCTTAAACAAATGTGGTTTCTACTGACAATTGAGATGTACAAACTATGGCATAAGGGGATGACGATCGGATAAGAGGCAATCCGTAATTTCGATTAAGACTTGAATGAGCGAGCTAGGACAGACGTAGTCAATATAACTATTTGTTCAGCACTTTTGAAATGTACAGCGACAGAATTGAGAACATGGGCCGTTCTTACAGTTTTCTCCCTGTACACCAAGTCAGAACTGTAGGATAAATAAAGGGGGCATATAAGCAGACAATGAAAGCTCTTCCAATTTTCGATGATGACATTTCTCTAAAACAGGCTATAGGCTACATGTGTACCACCAAGTCAGATCAGTAGGCTAAACTATGAGGGGGAAAGGGACCAAATTATTAGGGTGAGGCACATGGGCTACTAACAGCTTACTAAACAACATACACTTCATATTACTTTCTTAGCTACATTATACATATCTCCCTGGCATATTACATAATTTATGCAGCAGCATACAATACATTTTTGGACTCACCTTATAGTGCTGTGCTCACTTGAACAAGAAGGTGGCGCGGCGGTCCTTTGTGGGCAAATTTTGTCATCAAACTTTGTCATCAAAGTCAAACAAGGTCGAATCATGACATCAGTGATCTTCAGGTCAGAGCTCTAGAAAGAGGCTTGAGTTCCAAACGTGGAATTCCGAGTTGGATGACCGTTCAAAAAGTATTTTCCCAGTCGGAGCTCGTTTTTTTCAGAGTTCCCAGTTGTCTTGAACTCACTGAAGTCTGAGATTTCCCAGTTCTGAGTTTCCAGTTGTTTTGAACGCGGCAGAAGCCATGCTGGATTGACAGCATTGCCAATGTTGAATGTTTATCCTTTTAAGCTTGGAAAAGAGACCCTTAAACCCAGACTTGGACCCCACACCCACTCCACTGAATAGCAGGCTAGAGATTGCTTTGCAACGCTTGCAGTTAGCCACTGATTCCTTCCAAACCACTCATTGTTGAATTTGCGATTTCCAACTTGTTGTGTAATGTTTATGCCCAATGGCCGATGAGTACCGATATGTTTTATCTATAATTTGTCTTCATAATTTGTCTTCATATGACAAGGATTGAAAAGGATTTGCCAGTAGATTGTTGACTTGATTCATGATGATGACTGCTAGCTTGCTAGCTAATATTTTGAAAGTATGACGTTGACATGATAAGTCCAATCAAAGCTACAGTAGATATAACATGATTTTATGTAATATTATCTGTGGCCAATGACCTTGAGCCTTCTTGGATGGGCACTTCGATGGGCACTTCTATGGCATCACCCAAGGGGCTTGAATTTTCGAGCTCTCCCTGTAGATTTTGCGGTGACGTAGTGTCCCCATGAGTGACAGAATACTGAGCCAATCACGGCGCAACTAGAGAATGTTACCAATCCCTACGCTCCGTGGCTGCCCCACCACAACAGAAAGCACTGTCTTACTGCCTTACTCAAGAAAGCAAAAAAGAGACCATGTTTTTATTTTTATTTTATTGTTTGCAAACTAATATGTGATACGTATTAATGCCAAAATATCATGCCCCACCTGCCCTGATGACTGAATTGTGCATTGCAAATATTCAACCAAGACTTTGAACTTTTTAAATACCTGGTTTAAATTGACTGGTACATATCATAACTTGGAATATCTTTCCTACCCCTACCGCTGTCAGTCTTTGCTCAATGCAACAACCAGCTGTTTGAGAGCTGTGTTCTCTCTCTGCCCGACAGATTATATATAGCCTATAGGCCATATGTGTGCGTGTGTGATAAATAATCTGTATAACGAATGACCAACTTTGGGAATCGATCTATTTTTTTATCAATTATATAGCCTAGATTAAAAATAGCATTTTCACAATATTGATCGACTAGCCCAGAGTGTTTCCAAAACCTCCCTTGTATGTCGAACCCTAACACACAGACAGGGGCATTCCCGTGACATTGTTGACTCTTCAGAAAGTTGGTTTATTTTTGGTCAATTGCACATTACTGTCTGAAAAAATCATGATGATAAACAACGCAAATTGTGAAACAAAAACTAACATGACCAGGCAAATTTTTTTCACTGGCACCCTTGAAACCAATAAAAATAAAATGTGTGTCGCACTGCCAAGTCAAATGTTCGGCAAATGTGACTGTTTTGGTCGCAGTATCAGACCCTGCACACATACACCTTAGATCCAGCTCTGGCCACCAGATCCATGAGCCTGCCCATTCCATTCACCATTTCAGTGCTTTATCAGTCTTACTTATGTGGGTCCACAAGAAAGTAAATTATCATAGATACCCAAATGTAAAAACAAACACACACACATACAAAGAAGGGTCTCTCTCTCTCTCTTCACACGTGTGTGTCTCAAATCTCTCCCTCCCTCTCTATCTCTCTCTCTCTCTCTCTCTCTCTCTCTCTCAATCAATTAAATGTAACTTGTTAGATAACTTTTTTGGTGGGATACAGGGATGAAAAATAACATGGCTGGTACACATGGTATACACTGTCCAATGAAATGCTTACTTGCAGGTTCCTTCTCGACAATGCAACAACAATAAGAAATAATAAAATATGAACATAAAGTAAATGGCTCAGTAGACTGGAATAAACAATGTTGCATAAGTATAATACAGAAAGGCAAAATATATAGTCCAATATTTACACGTGTTTTGGGCAAGTTTTTAAATTGTGCAGTATTTAGCAATCTTAATAAGTTTTGTAGCAGCAGTTGTGATGTGTGTGTAGCATGTGTATGTGTGTGTGTGTGTGTGTATATCTGTGTGGGTGTGTGCATGAGTGCATGTGTGCTAAGGAATCGGAGAGTCATTGCAGGTGGTCAGTCCAGTTCAAGTGCTCAGCAGTCTGATGGCGTGTAGATAGAAACTGTCTCTGAGCCTGTTGGTATCAGACTGTGGAGTCCTTGATGATGCTGCGGCCCTCCCTCAGGCACCATTTCAAGTAGATGTTCTGGATGGGTGGGAGCATGGCCCCAGTGATGTACTGGGCCGTCTTCACCACCTGCTGGAGGGCCTTGCTGTTGTGAACGGAGAAATTCACATACCAGGCTGTGATGCAACCGGTCAGGATGCTCTCAATGGTGCAGTGGTAGTATTTGGAGAGAATTTCTTCAGCCGCCTTAGGAAGTATAGACTCTGTTGCGGCCTCTTGACAAGTGTGGTGATGTTGTTGGTCCATGTCAAGTCCACGGTGATGTGGACACTGAGGAACTTAAAATTGCTGACTCTCTACTGCAGTCCCGTTGATGTGGATTGGGGCATGTTCTCTTCTCTGCTTCCTGAAGTCAACAATCAAACCACTTTCTTTTGCTGATGTTGAGGGAGAGGTTGTTGTCCTGGCACCACAATGCCAGTTCACTTACCTCCTCCCTACAGGCTGACTCATTATTGTTGGTGATCAGGCCTACAACCGTGGTGTCGTCAGCAAACTTGATGATGGAGTTGGTGTCGTGCACAGCCACACAGTCGTGGGTGAGAGGGTAGTACAGCAGAGGGCTGAGGATACACCCCTGGGGGGGCCCTGTGTTAAGAGTCAGTGTGGAGGAGGAGTTGTTACCAATCCTCACAGCATGTGGTCTGCCCATCAGGAAGTCCAGGATCCAGTTGCAGAGGGTGGTGTCCAGACCCATGGCTCTGAGCTTGGTGTCAAGCTTGGAGGGAACAATAGTGTTGAATGCTTAACTGTAGTCAATGAACAGCATTTGCTTTAAAGCAGTATCCAAATCCATAGGATGCAGTGATCACAATATAGTAGCCATATTTAGGAAAACCGAAGTTCCAAAGGCTGGGCCTAATAAGAGGTTATACAATACGTTTTGTAGTGATTCATATGTTGATGATGTGAAGAATATTTGCAGGTCTGTGGTGTGGAATGAGGAGTAACCAGACGCTGCACTTGATACATTTATGAAATTGTTTATTGCAGTTATTAATAAGCACGCACCCTTTAAGAAAAGGACTGTAAAAACGGTTAAATCCCCTTGGATTGATGTGGAATTGAAAAACGGTATGGTTGAGAGGGATGAGGCAAAAGGTATGGCAAATAAGTCTGGCAGCCAAACTGATTGGCAAATGTAATGCAAATTAAGAAATCATGTGACAAAACCAAATAAAAAAATTAGAAAACTATACTATGAAACAAAAAAATGCTTTGGAGCACCTTAAATGAAATGTTGTGAAAAAAGGCAAACAAGGCTCCATCATTCATTGAATCAGATGGCTCATTCATCACAAAACCCACCGATATTGCCAACTACTTTAATAACTTTTTCATTGGCAAGATAATTAAACGTAGGTATGACATGCCAGCAACAAACGCTGACACTACACATCCAAGTATATCTGACCAAATTATGAAAGATAAGGTTTGAATTCTGTAAAGTCAGTGTGGAAGAGGTGACATTATTTGTTGTTGTCTATCAACAATGACAAGCCATCGGGGTCTGACAATCTGGATGGAAAAATACTGAGGATAATAGCGGACGATTTTGCCACCCCTATTTGCCATATCTTCAATTTAAGCCTACTAGAAAATTTGTGCCCTCTGGCCTGGAAGGAAGCAAAAGTCATTCCACTACCTAAGAATAGTAAAGCCCCCTTTACTGGCTCAAATAGCCAACCAATCAGCCTGTTACCCACCCTTTGTAAACTTCTGGAAAAAATTGTTTTTGACCAGATTCAATTCTATTTCACAGTAAACAAATTGACAACAGACTTTCAGCATGCTTATAGGGAAGGACACTAAACAAGCACAGCACTTACACAAATGACTGATGATTGCCTGAGAGACATTTATGATAAAATGATTGTGGGGGCTGTCTTGTTAGACTTCAGTGCAGCTTTTGACATTGTCAATCATAGTCTGCTGCTGTAAAAACATATGTGTTATGGCTTTACACCCCCTGCTATAATGTGGATAAAGAGTTACTTGTCAGAACACAGAGGGTGTTATTTAATGGAAGCCTATCCAACATAATCCAGGTAGAACCAGGAATTCCCCAGGGTAGCTGTTTAGGCCCCTTAATTTTTCTATCTTTACTAACGACATGCCACTGGCTTTGAGTAAAGCCAGTGTGTCTATGTATGCGGATGACTCAACACTATACACGTCAGCTACTACAGCAACTGAAATGACTGCAAGACTTAACAAAGAGCTGCAGTTACTTTCAGAATGGGTAGCAAGGAATAAGCTAGTCCTAAATATTTCCTAAACTAAAAGCATTGTATTTGGGACAAATCATTCACTTAACCCTAAACCTCAACTACATCTCGTAATTAATCATTTGGAAATTGAGCAAGTTGAGGTGACTAAACTAATTGGAGTAACCCTGGATTGTAAACAGTCATGGTCAAAACATATTGATACAATAGTAGCTAAGATGGGGAGAAGTCTGTCCATAAAAAAGTGCTGCTCTGCCTTCTTAACAACACTATCAAAAAGGCAGGTCCTACAGTTCCTAGTTTTGTCAAACCTAGACTACTGTTCAGTAGTGTGGTCAGTTGCCACAAAGGGACTTAGGAAAATTGCAGTTGGCTCAGAACAGGGCAGCACGACTGGCCCTTAAAAGTACGCGGAGAGCTAACATTAATGACATGCATGTCAATCTCTCATGGCTCAAAGTGAAAGAGAGATTGACTTCATCACTACTTGTTTTTTTAACAAGCTGTCTGTTTAAAATAATAGCACACAGCTCGGACACCCATGCATACCCCACAAGACATTCCACCAGAGATCTCTTCACAGTCCCCAGGTCCAGAACATACTATGGGAGGCACACAGTACTACATAGAGCCATGACTACATGGAACTCTATTCCACATCAGGTAACTGATGCAAGCAGTAGAATCAGATTTAAAAACTGGTAAAAATACACCTTATGGAACAACGGGGACTGCGAAGAGACACACACAAAGGTAGAGACACATGCATACACATACATTGTGATCTTATTGTATGGTGGTATTAAACATTTTGTATTGTTGATATGTTGCCATGTAATAATGTTATATGATGTACTGTTTTATCTCTTGTTTTATATGTAATGAAAGTGCTTTAATATGTTTGGACCCCAGGAAGAGTAGCTGCTGCCTTGGCAGCAGCTAATGGCGATCCCTAATAAATACAAATACAAATACATAGGTGTTCCTCTTGTCCAGATGTGTTACGGCCGTATGAATAGCGATGAAAATGGCATCTTCCGTGGATCAGATGGAGCGGCAGGCAAATTGGAGTGGGTCCAGTGTGCCTGGCATTCTGGCCTTGATGTGAGCCATGACCAGCCTCTCAAAGCACTTCATGATGACCAGGGTCAGTGCGAAGGGGTGATAGTCATTTGGGCATGTCACCTTTTTTTCTTGGGCACTGGGACTATGGTGGTGTCCTTGAAGCAGGTTGGGACTAAAGCCTAGGACAGGGACAGGTTGGGATGCTATCTGAGCCGGTGGCTTTGTGACTATTCACTTTTTTGAGAGTTTTCCTCATGTCCGCTTTGAAGAGTGAAAGCAGCTGGTCGTCTGGAGCAGCAAGAGTCTTCCTGGATGGCTCGGTATTGTCTGCTTCGAAGCGAGCATAGAATGTGTTAAGCTCGACTGGGAGGGAGAATTCGTTGGGCACAACATAGCTGGATTTGCCTTCGTAGACTGTGAAAGTCTGTAGTCCTTGCCACATGTGTCGCAACTGTGATTTGTCGAACATCAATTCAAGTTTGAGTCTGTATTGTCTTTTTGTATCCCTAATGAATTTGCAGGGCTCGTACCTGCTTGCATTGTACGTGTCGTGCGCCACCGAGTCATAGGGGTTCTCATGATATATGTATATATAATTACAAGATATCTTGTTCCAAATGTTACTAACATGTTCCGTGAAAGTGAAATGTTGTTTCAAATAATATAATGTATAATGTTAATGTAGGTACTCATGAGCAAGCAGCTTCAAGTAAAGTGAAACTCAGTAGGGTAACCTTTAAATTACAATCATTGGGAAAATACACTTCAATGTAGAATACATGTTGTTACAGCACCTGTAAATGTAATTACAATGTACTTTCAATGCAATTACATATTTCACAGGCTATATCAAAATGTCAGTTTTTACAATGTTGTTACAGGAACAAGCAACTTAATGTAAAGTGAAACACATTGTGAATAATCATATAATTACTATGTAGTTACTATGTTACAACGATGGCAGACACCCAATACAGTACTTGTAGTTGTGATCAATGGGAATCCATCTCAATCTAGGAAAAACATTGCTACAGCACCTTAAAGTGTAATTACCATGTATTTTCAATATTATTAAATATTTCGCAGGGTACATCAAAAGTTTACTTATTACAATGTCGTTATAAAGAAAAGTATTGTAAATACAATGTTTCTATGCAGGAACAAGCAACTTAATGTCAATTGAAACGCATTGTTAATTACTCATTCAATTACTATGTAGTTATTACTATGTTACAACTATGGCAGACACCTTATACAGTATTTCTAGTTGTGATCAATGGGAATCCATCTCAATCTAGGAAAAATGTTGTTACAGCACGTTTAAGTGTATTTACTATGTACTTCAATATTATTAAACATTTTGCAGGGTATATCAAAATATGTTATCACAATGTCATTTTAAAGAAAAGTATTATAACTACAATGTTTCTACACAGGAACAAGCAACTTAAAGTAAAGTGAAACGCAATATAATACTATGTTACAATGTGTTTTTGTGTTTTTGATTGTAGTTGGTGAAGTTTGGTAATACACTTTCTTGAGGGTTGGTTGATCGGACAGTGATATGTTTGGAAGCAATGGAATCCATAATCTCCCGTTTCATGTGATCAAACATTTTTAAGGAGAGTGACCCACAAAACACTGAGAGCAACAAAACATGCTTACAATCCTGTCAAAAGAATGACACACATTAATTTGATGAAGGATAGTAGTTACAAAGACATTGTATTGGTTGATATAAATGAATATTTGAGATTCTGTTGTTTTCGGCAATATAGAGCTTGCAGGGGTTGCGTGCATTTAAAGAGACAAGGCACACTGTACTCCCCGCTCCTTCTGGCAAGTGTTTGTCATGTTTTCACAAATGCAACCACACTTGAAATTAGTGATGGTTGGATGTTTTTATTTAAATTTTATAAACATTACAAAATATTTGGAATTGGATGTCCTTCTTGAGGCACTGTGCAACAAAAACTCACTAATCTGTAAGTGTTCTATTCACATTGAAAGGAAATGGAAAGGTCTCAGTTATAACTCGGAGAGTTAATCACAGTAGGCTCTTTTTTGAAAGATAACATTGATCAGACATACAGTACAAGTCAAAGGTTAGGACACAACTGCTCATTCAAGGGTTTTTCTTTATTTTTACTATTTTCTACATTGTAGAATAATAGTGAAGACATCAACACTATGAAATCACATATGGAATCATGTACTAACCAAACATATATTTTATATTTGAGATTCATCAACGTAGCCACCCTTTGCCTTGATCACAGCTTTGCACACTCATGGCATTCTCTCAACCAGCTTCATGAGGTAGTCACCTGGAATGCATTTCAATTAACAGTTGTGCCTTGTTAAAAGTTAATTTGTGGAATTCCTTTCCTTCTTAATGAGTTTGAAACAATCAGTTGTGTTGTGACAAGGTAGGTGGGTGGTATAAAGACGATAGCCCTATTTGGTAAAAGGCCAAGTCCATATTATGGCAAGAACAGCTCAAACAAGCAAAAAGAAACGACAGTCCATCATGACTTGAAGACATGAAGGTCAGTCAATCCGAAAAATTTCATGAACTTTGAATGTTTCTTAAAGTGCAGTCACAAAAACCATCAAGCACTATAATGAAACTGGCTCTCATGAGGACCGCCATAGGAAAGGAAGACCCAGAGTTACCTCTGCTGCAGAGGATAAGTTCATTAGAGTTAACAGCCTCAGAAATCGGCAATTAACTGCACCTCAGATTGCACTTCACAGAGTTCAAGTAACAGACACATCTCAACATCAACTGTTCAATTGAGATGGTTTGGGATGAGTTTGACCGCAGAGTGAAGGAAAAGCAGTCAACAAGTGGCTCAACATATGTGGGAACTCCTTCAAGACTGTTGTAAAAACATTCCTCATGAAGCTGGTTGAGAGAATGCCAAGAGTGTGCAAAGCTGTCATCAAGACAAATGGTGGCTACTTTGAAGAATCTAAAATCTAAAATATATTTTGATTTGTTTAACACTTTTTGGGGTACTACATGATTCCATATGTGTTATTTCATAGTTTTGATGTCTTCACTACTTTTCTACAAAGTAGAAAATAGTAAAAATAAAGAAAAACCTTTAATGAGTAGGTGTGTCCAATCTTTTGACTGGGACTGTATGTGACAAACAATGTCTGATCTTTCAGCTTGGAATGGTCTTGACAAAACAGTTCCTCTAGGGGGTGCATGCTAAGACTGAAAATCTTACAGCTGGTATAGTAATTGGATGTCTTTGAAGAGTTGAGAGAGTACTCCTTTCTTATTTTCTTTACCCAACCAGTATATCCACTTAAGTCCGATTGCCCCTTAGCCTCCAGACTTGTCCCTTTATTGTCTGCCACACTCTTTCAATGTGTTGTGTATGACCTCCAGTGTGAGGACCACAAAGTTGTTTGTGTGGTTGACTGTCTGGTGATTGTAACCCAGTCTATTCAGAGACCTGACATAATCTCTCCAGCAGTCACTCAGAATGGTGGAACCTCTTCGCACATGGTATCTGATGAAAGGGATTAAGGTTTCCTGTGAACAGTTTTCCACCATTCTGTTGTGTTTGACCTCCATCATCCCAAACACCCAACCCTGTCTTCTCCAAGTTGGCCCCATCCTTCTACTATTGTACTGAAAGATAGGAACAACTGCATATCGTTATTTTGTGATAGGGAGTTGGCCAGTGGTTTGTCTCGCCTTGAAATGGCGGGGGATCAGTTAACTCCATGCGAACTAACATAAATGTCACTTATGACCAGAGGTGGGACAAAGTCATTGTTATGCAAGTCACAAGTAAGTCTCAAGTCTTTGCCCTCGAGTCCCGAGTCAAGTCGAGTCAAAGATGAGGCAAGTCCCAAGTCGAGTCAAAAGTCAAAGCCATCAAGTCTCAAGTCGAGTCCAAAGTCCTACCATTTTAGTTTCGAGTCATTTCAAGTCCTCTTACCACAGAAATAAAATGTATACAAATCATGTATGTCTGTAAGATTTGTATTTATTTAAACCTTTTTATACAATAACATTAATCAAATACAGCAAAAAACATAACATTTAATTTTCACAAAAAAAATGCTTGTATTTGAACAGCATATTGCACTAGAACAATGCAGAGAGAGAGAGAGAGAGAGAGAGAGAGAGAGAGAGAGAGAGAGAGAGAGAGAGAGAGAGAGAGAGAGAGAGAGAGAGAGAGAGAGAGAGAGAGAGAGAGAGAGAGAGAGAGAGAGAGAGAGAGAGAGAGAGAGAGAGAGAGAGAGAGAGAGAGAGAGAGAGAGAGAGAGAGAGAGAGAGAGAAAATGGTTTACGGGGAAGGACAAACACCAAAGCTCTGGAAGTAAAAACAGTGTGGGAACCTGCACTGCAAATGAACAGATCTTACTCCATGTGAAACTCCTACCACAGGAGAGAGAGAGCTGTGTGGACAGGTGATGAGCAGAGAGTGAGTGTGTGTGCGCGCATGCGTGCTGTGGACAGGTGGAGGGAGGCCCCTATACTGCATTGCATTTGCAAAAGATCAAATTGGCCAAAAGTCTGTCAGTCATTTGTGCACGATGGGGACGCAGAATGATGCCACCATGGCTGAAAACTCGCTCCACTGGAGCACTAGAAGCAGGCACTGCCAAGACTCGGATGGCTACTTGAAAGAGTGAAGGAAGAGTCTTACTGTTCAGTGCCCAGAACAAAAGGGCATTCTGTCCTTCTGCCATGTCAATGTAGTGACTTAGCTGTACTGCTGGTGGGGTCCCAACATCCCTTTTCTGCCTCTTATGGTATGCAGCAAACAGCCCTTCTCCTTCCATGTCCTCTAGTTCTTCTTCAGCAGGCACCGGCACAGGCTGCTCTGTCTCTGCAGCATCTTGCAGGATCAATTCTAAAAATAAAAATAAAAACGTGTCACAACAGCAGAAACAAAAGAGCCCTTATTTCTGATGTTGATGATACTGTTCAAGACTGAAATTTTTTATTATTGTTAAAGTCAGATTAATATCACATTAGATCCTATATCAGATTAAGATCAAATTATTGTACGTTGCATTTAAGTTGCATTGCAAGTCAATAATATTTACCTTTAACTCGTTGTGCCACCTCTGCCTTGATGTCACGGTTGACCAGCACATGGGGCTCAATCCACAGCAGACAAAAGGCTGGATCCAAGGCAGCTGCTTTCAGGTAGACTGTGTCTGAAAAGGGGGCAGTGATCCCTTCTTGAGACTGGGCCATTTTTACATTAATGAAGATCCCAATAAATCTTTTTTTCAGGGATGCCTGCAGACCTCTGACCAGGCCACTCAGGAAACGAACTTGAGGCTTCAGCTTCTCAAGATGGTGATTGAGGGACAAGATGGATGGAACAACTGCACTGATTGTAATGACTTTCTCCCCCTGTGTCAAATCAGTTGCTTCTCCGAACGGTTTTAAGATGTCCACCAACTCCTTCAGCAGATTCCACTCTCGTGGTGTGAATGACAGTTCTTTATGCCCGGCCTTCTCAAGAACTGCGCAGAGCTTTTGCTGATCACAATGAAGGACTGCTTTTACCTGCCGCAGTGTGGAATTCCACCTCGTGCTCACTGCAGCAGGGATGCCTCTGTGCTCCCCAAATTCACCATCGAAGATGTCTTTAAACGTTGTGCTTGTGTGGAGCAGGGAGCTAAGTTTTGATAACTTGGAGAGAGAAGGACATGCCGCTTTTGTTTCTTTCAAACCGTCTCCCACAACCAGCTGCAATGTGTGTGCAAAACACTGCAGGCGCTGTTTCTTTGCCATAGCAGCATCGACGGTTTGCTGGTATTCTTGGGTTAAGTCATGCCATAGCTCAGGATCATCAAGATTATCTCCAGCATCTTCATCTTCCTCCTGTTCGCTGGGGAAGCAGACTGTAAATGCCTTGCGCATGTTAGCAGCATTGTCACTAATTATATAGTCCAATTTAGCTTTGATGTTGTATTCATCACATATTGCCTCAAATTGGTCACAGATTCGCTCTGCTGTGTGAGAGCCTTTGAAGCGGTTGCAGGCCAAGAGATTAGTCTTTAGCTGTACCCTCTCTGCATCTCGCTCCATCCAGTGCACAGTGACACCAAGGAATCCCCTCATCTTTCGATCAGACCAAATGTCCACAGTGACTGAAACATGGTCAGTGTTGCTCAATTGAGTTTTTAACTTTGACCGTCTCTCCTCAGCAAGGCTCTCTGTTTTAGTGGTCAGCGTTCGGCGACATACTGGGGTATACTTGCTGTCCAGCACAGCCAGAAAGTGACGAAAGCTCTTATTTTCCACAATAGACAGAGGGAAATTGCAATCAATAATCAAGTCAGACAGTATCACATTGGAGATGGCCTTCTGCTGTGGATGGGTCAGGCTGTAACGCCCTACACGAGTGTCAAGGAATTGTGAGATTGAAGGCTGTTGTGGTTCATCTACGATGATTTTGTTCATCTGGTATTCTTCATACCTGTAACAGAGAAGAATATGAAACAGATGTCATAAAATCCTTTACAGCCACACATGTTGTATTTGAAACTACTCTTTACTC
Organism: Coregonus lavaretus; assembly: GCF_964263955.1. Classification (NCBI taxonomy): domain Eukaryota; kingdom Metazoa; phylum Chordata; class Actinopteri; order Salmoniformes; family Salmonidae; genus Coregonus; species Coregonus lavaretus. The sequence continues at coordinate 31,542,697 of NC_140023.1, read as the reverse complement.
ATATCAATGTTGTTGTGTTAATATTCATTGCCTATTGTACACTACGGTTTACGATAATACATTTCAGTGTCAGTGTATGCAATATTAAGAATATTTTCACTGCTTCAAAATTCATAAGAAAGCCCTTTCCCTCAAGAAACTGAAGTCATATGCTTTATAGCAGTGGTTTTCAAAGTGGGGACGGGGACCCTTGGGTGCCGCGAGGGGGTTCTAGGGGGGCCATGGCAAGTTGGCATGAAAAGTATAGAAAAACAAAATAATTGAATAAATTAAATAACTAAAGTAAACCAAATTAAACCAAAAATAAGCTAAACAATATTCCCATTAGTTAAGAACTGCACTATAATAATCTATTGCATCTCTGAACATTACTACTATAATCGTTATTATTTTATTATATACTGTATATATCCCAGTGGTGCGCTGCCTCACAGACCTACTGTAGACTACGGTAGCACTCTGTCCATGCGCTGTCTGCTGTTTGGGCATGATATGAAAAGGGAAGGCTAATGGTGGATCTACTGTGACTGTGTTATCATTTTCCTCTTTACAATGTATACGTCTTACTATGTTTCCTGTTGTACTTGGATGGGTTTAGGGATGCACCAACTACATCCGAGTTGTGAAAGGGGGTGCATTCATTGTTTAATTGTGATATTTTGTCTTCAGCGACAGTTCAGCTTAGTTGTGATTAACCAAAATTACATAAACGACCTCAATGAGGCAGCACACCAGCAACTCTGAAACTGAATTCTAAAACGCTTAACGTGAAAAACGCTTAACGTTGCTTAATGCTTAATATACTAAGACAGTAATATTATAAGACCAAACTCTGCAAATATCATATTAATAAAGCATACTATGTACAAAACATCAGATGAGCCCAGAATACATAGTAGCCTACATAAGACATGTTAAGCCTTTTCTTATAATGGTTTTCTATGGGAGGAAAACACTTAACGTGTTGTTAAACGTGTTTGCGTTCATATTCTGGCCTCATCTGATGTTTTGTACATTTAGTATACTTTATTAATATGATATTTATAGTTTGGTCTTTTAATATTACTGTCTCAGTATATTAAGACACGTTAAGCCTTTTCTTATAATAGATTTCTATGGGAGGAAAACGCAACGTGTTATTAAACGTGTTTGCGTTCATATTCTGGGCTCATCTGATGTTTTGTACATAGTATACTTTATTAATATGATATTTACAGAGTTTGGTCTTTTAATAACACTGTCTTAGTACATTAAAGAACGTTAAGCGTTTTTCACGAAAGCGTTTTAGAATGTCCATATAATAGCAGTTCAAAAATCCATATTTTTGTAAGCATGAACCAGCAAGGGAGACGTGCGTTTGTCTCGTTGATACAGTAAATATGCAGCAGCTAGCTAGTAAGTTACGGTACATCCGATAAGGTGCGTAGCATTCGTTCAAAACTTACCTTTCTTTGTGCAACTTCAGGTGTCGAACAAAGTTGGACGTTGTGGCAGCTCCGTCTGTAATCTTCGATCCGCATGTTTTGCAGATTGCAACTCGTTTTTTGTCGACTACCTCGTAATTTTTATAGCCAAACCAAACTATCTTCGGTATCATTTTGACAACTGGCGCGTTGTTGCTTCATTGGTTGTCTTGCAATGTGCCTGCTTAGATGCTGTCGAATCAAAACAACGTGGGACTACAGTGATTGGATAACGTGCAGGCAGCGCGCGCTCTCTGTATGCATACAGGTGGATGGTGCAAATTTTTTTCACAGATGCAGATAAACGGAGAGCGGCGCGGCCGTGTGAAAAAAATTTTCCCCAGTTTTCATGGGAAGTAGCAAGTCTTCTCGAGTCATAAGGCGCAAGTCCAAGTGAAGTCACGAGTCATTGATGTTAAAGTCCAAGTCGAGTTGCAAGTCTTTGTACATTTTGTCGAGTCGAGTCTGAAGTCATCAAATTCATGACTCGAGTCTGACTCGAGTCCAAGTCACATGACTCGAGTCCACACCTCTGCTTATGACACAAGCTAATGTCTGATTGGTGAAGTTTAATGTTGAAAGACATTAAACTTGTAAACTCTGTAGCTTGTAAACTCTGTAGCTCAATTGGTAGAGCATGGCGCTCGTAACGCCAGGGTAGTGGGTTCGATCCCCGGGACCACCCATACGTAAAAATTTATGCACACATGACTGTAAGTCGCTTTGGATAAAAGCATCTGCTAAATGGAATATTATTATTATTATTAACATGATCCTAGGAAAAATCAATGATGTGTCCAAGAGCACTGAGAAATATATTTATCAAAAAATTAAGTATATAAAATGGGCAAGCCCTCTATTTTTTTTATCCATATCAGTATATCTACTGAGGAGTACTCTAAAAAGGCAACTGATTACCATAAGTGAAATATATCAACAAATTATCTCTCAGTTCCCAAGGCCAGATAATGCTATACCTTTGGATAATGCTATACCCTTTCTCTTGTGCAAGAACTTGGATTCCTCTATCACCACCTATCTCCGTAGAGAACTTGACCCAATTTGGAAATCGTTTCTCCTCTTGAACTGAGGAGTCAGGGCTTGGTTGCAGACCTTCAATAATGAATCAAATAATAATAATAATAATAATAATAATAATAATAATAATAATAATAATAATAATAATAATAATAATAATCAAAACTATGAAATAACACATATGGAATCATGTAGTTGTCACACCATGATCTGTTTAACCAGTCTTTGTGATTGTCTCCACCCCCCTCCAGGTGTCGCCCATCTTCCCCATTATCCCCAGTGTATTTATACCTGTGTTCTCTGTTTGTCTGTTGCCAGTTCGTTTTGTTTTTCGTCAAGCCTACCAGCGATTTTGCCCTTGCTCCTGTCTTTTTCAAGTTCCTGTTCTGCCTGCACTGACCCTGAGCCTGCCTGCCGTTCTGTACCTTTTGGACTCTGTTCTGGATTACTGACCTCTGCCTGCCCATGACCTGTCGTTAGCCTGCCCCCTGTTTTTGTAATAAACTTTTGTTACTTCGACACTGTCTGCATCTGGGTCTTCTCCTGAAACGTGATAGTACGAACTGGCCATGACTGACCCAGCAGACTCGGACCAGCTCCGCAATGCCATCTCCTCCCAAGGAGCCACCATTGGTAGGCACAAGGAGTTGCTTCGTGGTCTCATGGAAGGGTTCCAGACCTTGGCCGAACGCCATGACCGAGCGTTTAACACATTGCTGGAGCAATTCCGCGGGTTGTCTGTTAGGCAGCCTACCATGACGGTAAACTCCCAGCCCCTCAGTAACCCGGCTGTTAGCAGCGCGGCCTCCCCAGCCACCCCAGTTTCCTGAGAAGCCTGCATACCTCCCCCGGAACACTTCCCAGGAGAGTCGGGAACGTGTCAGGCATTTCTGACACGTTCGCTCATCATCGACCTGCAGCCCTCCTCCTTCCCCTCGGACCGCTCTAACATAGCGTACCTCATCACATTGATGTCTGGGAGGGCTCTCGCCTGGGCTACGGCAGAGTGGGAACAACAGTCGGCCGTATGCCTCAGTCTGGAGGAGTTCATGCAGGAGGTAAAGAAGGTTTTCGATGCACCATTGTCCGGGAAAGAGGCTGCCCGGAAGTTACTCCAACTTTGGCAAGAATCCCGCAGTATGGCAGACTATGCAGTGGATTTCCGCATATTGGCAGCTGAGTGTGCCTGGAACCCGGAAGCGCTGTTCGACACGTTCCTGCACGGAGTATCGGAGGAAGGAAAGGACGAGCTTGCAGCCTGGGGACTACCGACAGATTTCGACTCACTCATCGCCTAGACCATTCAGATTAATGGGAGACTACGGGAACGAAGGAAGGATTCCACCTCGCCTCCGAGGCATCCCGGAAGTTCCCGACGGCTCCGTTGCCGAGAGAACCCGAGGCTACCCGAGTTCCCCCGAGAGTCTCCGAAGTCTGCCGATTCACCTCTTCCCGAGCCGATGCAACTAGGCATAGCTAGGCTGTCTCCAGCCGAACGGCAATACAGGATTCACATGAAGAGTTGCCTGTATTGCGGGACTACTGGTCATTTTTTGTCCACCTGTCCACTAAAAGACCAGGCTCACCGGTAGGAGTGAGTACTCTGGTGGGCCATACGGATAACTTTTCCTCCCCCTTTCATGCAATCTTGCTGTGGGGGAACCAGTCGAAATCTCTCCTGCTACTCATCGACACTGGGGCCGATGAGAGCTTTATGGACGCTACACTGGCGTCCCAGCTGGGCATCCCCACCCAACGCCTCTCCATTCCCATGGACGTTAGAGCGCTGGACGGGCGCTCTATAGGCCAGGTCACCCACAATACCACCCCCATCAACCTATGAGTATCAGGGGACCACAGCAAGACGATCCAATTCCTGCTAATTAAGTCTCCTCAGGTTCCCGTGGTATTGGGTTTCTCTTGGCTTCAGCGACACATCCCCTTTATTGACTGGTCTATTGGTGCCATCTAGGGCTGGAGCCCGTTTTGCCATGCTCATTGCCTGAAGTCAGCGCAGCCTGCCCCGGGACGTCTTCCTGGGGTTCGGAAGTTGCATCAGAACTCTCCGCCATTCCCGCAGAGTACCAGGACCTTCTGGAAGTGTTCAGTAAGGCCTGGGCCACTTCGCTTCCGCTGCACCGACCCTACGACTGCAAAATCAACCTTTTCCCAGGCAGCACTCCACCCCGGGGAGGACTGTACACGCTGTCAGGTCCGGAGACCAAGGCTTTGGAGACCTACATTGAGGACTCCCTATCTGCCGGGTTCATCCGTCCTTCTGCCTCCCCCACCGGTGCAAGGTTCTTCTTTGTGGAGAAGAAGGACAAAACCCTGCGCCCGTGTATCGACTACCGGGGCCTCAACGACATCACGGTGAAGAACCACTATCCGTTACCACTCATCTCCTCGACCTTCAAGCCGCTCCAGGGGGCCTACGTGTTCTCCAAGCTGGACCTACGGAATGCCTACCACCTGGTGGGAATACAGGAGGCCTCCTGGAGATCCAGCTTTTTGTGAAAGCGGAGAAATGCGAATTCCATCGTTCCACCATCCCCTTCCTGGGCTACATCATCGCTGCAGGGAGTGTACAGATGGTTCCCGGGAAGGTGAGAGCAGTTGTGGAATGGCCCCAGCCTACGTCAAGAGTGCAGCTGCAACGTTTCCTGGGATTCGCCAACTTTTATTGCCGCTTTATCCGGGGTTACAGCACCCTGGCTTCCCCCCTGTCTGCACTCACCTCTCCCAAGGGGCAGATTACCGGGTGTTTGTATCTGACGCTGTCCACTCCTCGGTCCTGGAGTGGGCCCACTCCTCCAGGCTTGCCTGCCACCCTGGCTCCCGTCGGACCCTGGCCTTTGTGAGAAAATGCTTTTGGTGGCCTACCATGGTTCCCGACGTCTCCGCGTTCGTCACCACCTGCACGATCTGTGCGCAGAACAAGACTCCTCGGCAAGCTTTGTCTGGTCTCCTCCAACCTCTGCCTGTTCCTCACCATCACTGGTCTCACATATGCCTGGACTTTGTCACGGGTCTTCCCCTGTCTGATGGCAACACCACCATCCTGACAGTTGTGGACCGGTTTTCCAAAGCCGCCCACTTCATTCCTCTCCCCAAGCTACCCTCCGCCAAAAAGACGGCCCAGCTCATGGTGCAGCACGTCTTCCGGATTCATGGACTCCCAGTGGACATGGTCTCCGACCGGGGTCCTCAGTTATCGTCCCGGTTCTGGAAGGCGTTCTGCACACTCATTGGGTCGTCAGCCAGCCTGTCCATGGTTCCACCCTCAGTCCAACAGCCAGTCGGAGCGAGCCAAACAAGACCTGAAGACGACTGATCGCTGCCTGGTCTCCGCCAACCTAACCAACTGGAGCCAGCAACTAATGTGGATCAAATACGGCCGCAACACCCTTCCCTGCTCTGCCACGGGTCTTTCGCCCTGTCGTCGTACCATCGGCTCTTATCAAGACAACCTCCAGGTATCGACGACAAGCGGACCGCCACCGGACCCCGGCTCCCCAGTATAGTCATGGGCAGAAGGTATGGCTGTCCACCCAAGATCTGCCCCTCCGGGTGGAGTCCCGCAAACTTTCCCCCCGGTTTATCAGCCGTTTCTCCATCTCCAAGATCATTAGCCCCTCTGCTGTTCGTCTTCTGTTGCCCCATACCCTCCGTATACATCCCACTTTTAATGTGTCTAGGATACAGTGGATTGAGAAATTATTCACCCCCCTTGGCATTTTTCCTATTTTGTCGCCTTAGAACCTGGAATTTAAACGGATTTTGGGGGGGTTTGCATCATTAGATTTACACAACATGCCTACCACTTTGAAGATGCAAAATAATTTTTGGGTGAAACAAACAGGAAATAAGACAAAAAAACTGAACATTTGAGCGTGCATAACTATTCACCCCCCCCAAAGTCAATATTTGTAAAGCCACCTTTTGCAGCAATTACAGCTGCAAGTCTCTTGGGGTATGTCTCTATAAGCTTGGCACATCTAGCCAATGAGATTTTTGCCCATTCTTCAAGGCAAAACTGCTACAGCTCCTTCAAGTTGGATGGGTTCTGCTGGTGTACAGCAATCTTTAAGTCATACCACAGACTCTCAATTAGATTGAGGTCTGGGCTTTGACTAGGCCATTCCAAGACATTTAAATGTTTCCCCTTAAACCACTCGAGTGTTGCTTTAGCAGCATGCTTAGGGTCATTGTCCTGCCTATTAGGTGAACCTCTGTTCCAGTCTCAAATCTCTGTAAGACTGAAACAGGTTGCCCTCAAGAATTTCCCTGTATATAGTGGCGTCCATCATTCTGACCAGTTTCCCAGTCCCTGCCGATGAAAAACATCCCCACAGCATGATGCTGCCACCACTATAGTTCACTGTGGGGATGGTTTTCTCGGGGTGATGAGAGGTGTTGGGTTTGCGCCAGACATAGTGTTTTCCTTGATGGCCAAAAAGCTCAATTTTAGTCTCATCTGACCAGAGTACCTTCTTCCATATTTTTGGGGAGTCTCCCACATGCCTTTTGGCGAACACCAAACGTGTTTGCTTATTTTTTTCTTTAAGTAATGGCTTTTTTTTGCCCACTCTTCCATAAAGCCCAGCTCTGTGGAGTGGTCTCCGCTGTGGAGCTTTGCAGCTCCTTCAGGGTTATCTTTGGTCTCATTGTTGCCTATCTGATTAATGCCCTCCTTGCCTGGTCTGTGAGTTTTGGTGGGCGTCCCTCTCTTGGCAGGTTTGTTATGGTGCCATAATCTTACCATTTTTAAATAAAGGATTTAATGGTGCTCCGTGGATGTTCAAAATTTCGTTTTTTTTTTTTTACCCAACACTGATCTGTACTTCTCCACAACTTTGTCACTGACCTGTTTGGAGAGCTCCTTGGTCTTCATGGTGCCGCTTGTTTGGTGGTGCCCCTTGCTTAGTGGTGTTGCAGACTCTTGGGCCTTTCAGAACAGGTGTATATATACGGAGATCATGTGACAGATCATGTGACACTTAGATTGCACACAGGTGGACTTTATTTAACTAATTATGTGACTTCTGAAGGTGATTGGTTGCACCAGAACTTATTTAGGGCCTTTATAGCAAAGGAGGTGAATACATACAGTGGGGAGAACAAGTAAAAGTAAAAGAATGGAAATAAGAAGTATATAAATATTAGGACGAGCAATGTTGGAGTCCGGAGTATGTATATACAGTACCAGTCAAAAATGTGGACACACCTACTCATTCAAGGGTTAATCTTTATTTTTACTATTTTTGTAGAATAATAGTGAAGACATCAAAATTATGACATAACACATATGGAATCATGTAGCAATTTATTCTATAAAATAAAGAAAAACTATTGAATGAGTAGGTGTGTCCAAACTTTTGACTGGTACTGTATATATATATATATATACAGTGGGGAGAACAAGTATTTGATACACTGCCGATTTTGCAGGTTTTCCTACTTACAAAGCATGTAGAGGTCTGTAATTTTTATCATAGGTACACTTCAACTGTGAGAGACGGAATCTAAAACAAAAATCCAGAAAATCACATTGTATGATTTTTAAGTAATTAATTTGCATTTTATTGCATGACATAAGTATTTGATACATCAGAAAAGCAGAACTTAATATTTGGTACAGAAACCTTTGTTTGCAATTACAGAGATATGTTTCCTGTAGGTCTTGACCAGGTTTGCACACACTGCAGCAGGGATTTTGGCCCACTCCTCCATACAGACCTTCTCCAGATCCTTCAGGTTTCGGGGCTGTCGCTGGGCAATTCGGACTTTCAGCTCCCTACAAATATTTTCTATTGGGTTCAGGTCTGGAGACTGGCTAGGCCACTCCAGGACCTTGAGATGCTTCTTACGGAGCAACTCCTTAGTTTCCCTGGCTGTGTGTTTCGGGTCGTTGTCATGCTGGAAGACCCAGCCACGACCCATCTTCAATGCTCTTACTGAGGGAAGGAGGTTGTTCGCCAAGATCTCGCGATACATGGCCCCCATCCATCTTTCCCTCAATACGGTGCAGTTGTCCTGTCCCCATTGCAGTTGTCCTGTCCCCTCATCAGACCACATGACCTTCTCCCATTCCTCCTCTGGATCATCCAGATGGTCATTGGCAAACTTCAGACGGGCCTGGACATGCGCTGGCTTGAGCAAGGGGACCTTGCGTGCGCTGCAGGATTTTAATCCATGACGGCGTAGTGGGTTACTAATGGTTTTCTTTGAGACTGTGGTCCCAGCTCTCTTCAGGTCATTGACCAGGACCTGCTGTGTAGTTCTGGGCTGATCCCTCACCTTCCTCATGATCATTGATGCCCCACGAGGTGAGATCTTCCATGGAGCCCCAGACCGAGGGTGATTGACTGTCATCTTGAACTTCTTCCATTTTCTAATAATTGCACCAACAGTTGTTGCCTTCTCACCAAGCTGCTTGCCTATTGTCCTGTAGCCCATCCCAGCCTTGTGCAGGTCTACAATTTTATCCCTGATGTCCTTACACAGCTCTCTGGTCTTGGCCATTGTGGAGAGGTTGGAGTCTGTTTGATTGAGTGTGTGGACAGGTGTCTTTTATACAGGTAACGAGTTCAAACAGGTGCAGTTAATACAGGTAATGAGTGGAGAACAGGAGGGCTTCTTAAAGAAAAACTAACAGGTCTGTGAGAGCCGGAATTCTTACTGGTTGGTAGGTGATCAAATACTTATGTCATGCAATAAAATGCAAATTAATTACTTAAAAATATGTAATGTGATTTTCTGGATTTTTGTTTTAGATTCCGTCTCTCACAGTTTTTTTTACAGATTACAGACCGCTACATGCTTTGTAAGTAGGAAAACCTGCAAAATCGTCAGTGTATCAAATACTTGTTCTCCCCACTGTATGCACGCACCACCTATCCGTTATTTTTTATTTTTTTATTTTTTTAACAAGTACTTTTTTTAATTACACTTCAGCAATTTGGACTATTTTGTGTATGTCCATTACATGAAATCCAAATAAAAATCAATTTAAATTACAGGTTGTAAAGCAACAAAATAGGAAAAACGCCAAGGGGGACAAATACTTTTGCAAGACACTGTAAAAGCCATGTCTCACAGCCCATTGTCTCCTGTTTCGATTCATCCACACCGCGTCTCACAAAGACACAGCGGTTGGAACCAAAAATATCAAATTTCGACTCCAGACTAAAGGACAAATTTCCACCGGTCTGATGTCCATTGCTTGTGTTTCTTGGCCAAGCAGGTCTCTTCTTATTATTGGTGTCCTTTAGTAGTGGTTTCTTTGCAGCAATTTGACCAAGAAGGCCTGATTCACACAGTCCCCTCTGAACAGTTGATGTTAAGATGTATCTCTGACTTGAACTCCGTTAAGCATTTATTTGGGCTGCAATTTCTGAGGCTGGTAACTCTAATGAACTTATCCTCTGCAGCAGATGTGTGTCAGAGGAAGGCCCTTAAAATTGTCAAAGACTCCAGCCACCCTAGTCATAGACTGTTCTCTCTGCTACCGCACGGCAAGCGGTACCGGAGTGCCAAGTCTAGGTCCAAAAGACTTCTCAACAGCTTCTACCCCCAAGCCATAAGACTCCTGAACAGCTAATCATGGCTACCCGGACTATTTGCACTGCCCCCCCACCCCATCCTTTTTACGCTGCTGCTACTCTGTTAAGTATTTATGCATAGTCACTTTAACTCTACCCACATGTACATATTACCTCAACTACCTCAACTAGCCGGTGCCCCCGCACATTGACTATGCAACGGTACCCCCCTGTATATATAGCCTCCCTACTGTCACTTTATTTTACTTCTGCTCTTTTTTTCTCAACACTTTTTTGTTGTTGTTTTATTCTTACTTTTTTGTTTAAAATAAATGCACTGTTGGTTAAGGGCTGTAAGTAAGCATTTCACTGTAATGTCTGCACCTGTTGTATTCGGCGCATGTGACCAATAAAATTTGATTTGATTTGATTTGAGATGTAACTCTGGGTCTTCCATTCCTGTGGCGGTCCTCATGAGAGACAGTTTAATCATAGTGCTTGATGGTTTTTGTGACTGCACTTTAAGAAACATTCAAAGTTCTTGAAATGTTCCATATTGACTGACCTTCATGTCTTAAAGTGATGATGGACTGTCGTTTCTCTTTGCTTATTTGAGCTGTTCTTGCCATAATATGGACTTGGTCTTTTACCAAATAGGGCTATATTCTGTATGTCCCTCCTGCCTTGTCACAACACAACTGATTGGCTCAAATGCATTAAAAAGGAAATAAATTCCACAAATTACATTTTAAGAAGGCACACCTGTTATTTGAAATGCATTCCAGGTGACTACCTCATGAAGCTGGTTGAGAGAATACAAAGAGTGTGCAAAGCTGTCATCAAGGCAAAGGGTGGCTATTTGAAGAATTTGTTTAACACTTTTTTGGTTACTACATACATTTACATTTGACATTTTAGTCATTTAGCAGACGCTCTTATCCAGAGCGACTTACAGGAGCAATTAGGGTTAAGTGCCTTGCTCAAGGGCACATTTACGTCATTTTACAGACGCTCTTATCCAGAGCGACTTACAAATTGGTGCATTCACCCTATAGCCAGTGGGATAACCACCTTCCGAAATTTTTTTATTTTTTTATTTTTTTATTTTTTTATTTATTTATTTTTTGGGGGGGGGGGGGGGGGTGGGGGTAGAAGGATTACTTTATCCTATCCCAGGTATTCCTTAAAGAGGTGGGGTTTCAAATGTCTCCGGAAGGTGGTGAGTGACTCCGCTGTCCTGGCGTCGTGAGGGAGCTTGTTCCACCATTGGGGTGCCAGAGCAGCGAACAGTCTTGACTGGGCTGAGCGGGAACTATGCCTCCGCAGAGGAAGGGGAGCCAGCAGGCCAGAGGTGGATGAACGCAATTCCCTCGTTTGGGTGTAGGGACTGATCAGAGCCTGAAGGTACGGAGGTGCCGTTCCCCTCACTGCTCCATAGGCAAGCACCATGGTCTTGTAACGGATGCGAGCTTCAACTGGAAGCCAGTGGAGTGTGCGGAGGAGGGGGGTGACGTGAGAGAACTTGGGAAGGTTGAACACCAGACGGGCTGCGGCATTCTGGATGAGTTGTAGGGGTTTAATGGCACAGGCAGGGAGCCCAGCCAACAGCGAGTTGCAGTAATCCAGACGGGAGATGACAAGTGCCTGGATTAGGACCTGTGCCGCTTCCTGTGTAAGGCAGGGTCGTACTCTCAGAATGTTGTAGAGCCTGAACCTGCAGGATCGGGTCACCGCCTTGATGTTAGCGGAGAACGACAGGGTGTTGTCCAGGGTCACGCCAAGGCTCTTCGCACTCTGGGAGGAGGACACAACGGAGTTGTCAACCGTGATGGCGAGATCATGGAACGGGCAGTCCTTCCCCGGGAGGAAGAGCAGCTCCGTCTTGCCAGGGTTCAGCTTGAGGTGGTGATCCATCATCCATACTGATATGTCTGCCAGACATGCAGAGATGCGATTCGCCACATGGTTATCAGAAGGGGGAAAGGAGAAGATTAGTTGTGTATCGTCAGCGTAGCAATGATAGGAGAGGCCATGTGAGGATATGACAGAGCCAAGTGACTTGGTGTATAGGGAGAAAAGGAGAGGGCCTAGAACTGAGCCCTGGGGGACACCAGTGGTGAGAGCACGTGGTGCGGAGACAGCTTCTCGCCACGCCACTTGGTAGGAGCGACCGGTCAGGTAGTACGCAATCCAGGAGTGAGCCGCGCCGGAGATGCCCAGCTCGGAGAGGGTGGAGAGGAGGATCTGATGGTTCACAGTATCAAAGGCAGCAGACAGGTCTAGAAGGACAAGAGCAGAGGAGAGAGAGTTAGCTTTAGCAGTGCGGAGAGCCTCCGTGACACAGAGAAGAGCAGTCTCAGTTGAATGACCAGTCCTGAAACCTGACTGGTTTGGATCAAGAAGGTCATTCTGAGAGAGATAGCAAGAGAGTTGGCTAAAGACGGCACGCTCAATAGTTTTGGAAAGAAAAGAAAGAAGGGATACTGGTCTGTAGTTGTTGACATCAGTGGGATCGAGTGTTGGTTTTTTGAGAAGGGGTGCAACTCTCGCTCTCTTGAAGACGGAAGGGACATAGCCAGCGTTCAAGGATGAGTTGATCAGCGAGGTGAGGTAGGGGAGAAGGTCACCGGAGATGGTCTGGAGAAGAGAGGAGGGGATGGGGTCAAGCGGGCAGGTTGTTGGGCGGCCTGCAGTCACTAGTCGCAAGATTTTATCTGGAGAGAGAGGGGAGAAAGAAGTCAAAGCATAGGGTAGGGCAGTGTGAGCAGGACCAGCAGTGTCATTAGACTTAACAAACGAGGATCGGATGTCGTCAACCTTCTTTTCAAAGTGGTTGACGAAGTCATCCACAGAGAGGGAGGAGGGGGGGGGGGGGGGAGGATTCAGCAGTGAGGAGAATGTGGCAAAGAGCTTCCTAGGGTTAGAGGCAGATGCTTGGAATTTAGAGTGGTAAAAGTGGCCTTAGCAGCAGAAACAGATGAAGAAAATGTAGAGAGGAGGGAGTGAAAAGATGCCAGGTCGGCAGGGAGTTTAGTTTTCTTCCATTTCCGCTCAGCTGCCCGCAGCTCTGTTCTGTGAGCTCGCAATGAGTCGTCAAGCCACAGAGCTGGAGGGGAGGACCGAGCCGGCCGGGAGGATAGGGGACACAGGGAGTCAAAGGATGCAGAAAGGGAGGAGAGGAGGGTTGAGGAGGCAGAATCAGGAGATTGGAGGGAGAAGGATTGAGCAGAGGGAAGAGATGATAGGATGGAAGAGGAGAGAGTAGTGGGAGAGAGAGAGCGAAGGTTGCGGCGGCGCGTTACCATCTGTGTAGGGGCAGAGTGAGTAGTGTTGGAGGAGAGCGAGAGAGAAAAGGATACAAAGTAGTGGTCGGAGACATGGAGGGGAGTTGCAGTGAGATTAGTAGAAGAGCAACATCTAGTAAAGATGAAGTCAAGCGTATTGCCTGCCTTGTGAGTAGGGGGGGACGGTGAGAGGGTGAGGTCAAAAGAGGAGAGGAGTGGAAAGAAGGAGGCAGAGAGAAATGAGTCAAATGTAGACGTAGGGAGGTTGAAATCCCCCAAAACTGTGAAGGGTGAGCCATCCTCAGGAAAGGAACTTATCAAGGCGTCAAGCTCATTGATGAACTCTCCAAGGGAACCTGGAGGGCGATAGATGACAAGGATATTAAGCTTAAATGGGCTAGTGACTGTGACAGCGTGGAATTCAAATGAGGAGATAGACAGATGGGTTAGGGGAAAAATTGAGAATGACCACTTGGGAGAGATGAGGATTCCTGTGCCACCACCCCTCTGACCAGATGCTCTCGGGGTATGCGAGAACACATGGTCAGACGAGGAGAGAGCAGTAGGAGTAGCAGTGTTTTCAGTGGTAATCCATGTTTCCGTCAGCGCCAGGAAGTCGAGGGACTGGAGGGTAGCATAGGCTGGGATGAAGTCAGCCTTGTTGGCAGCAGAACGGCAGTTCCAGAGGCTGCCTGAGACCTGGAACTCCAGGTGTGTGGTGCGTGCAGGGACCACCAGGTTAGAGAGGCAGCAGCCACGCGGTGTGAGGCGTTTGTGTAGCCTGTGCGGAGAAGAGAGAACAGGGATAGGCAGAGGCATAGTTGACAGGCTGTAGCAGATGGCTACAATAATGCAGAGGAGATCGGAATGAAATGAACTAATCATCTGGGAAAGGAGAGAGCAAGGCCTCACTCACCAAAAAAATATAACTCTCCCAACTTCCACCTCAGAAACTATAATTGTTTCACTGAACCACCCGAATAAAACTCTCCCAACTTCCACTTTAGAAATTAGAATTGTTGTAAGCTACAGCGGTTCAATGTTTCAAGGACTAGACTCAACTTACTTTATTCAGCTAGCTAACTATGACGCCATAGCTAACTAGCATGCTAGCATCCAATAACACACAGTTTAGCACCAATACTTGGTTACAACAAACTACCAATAGTGTGTTAACACACTAAACAGATAATTCGTGTCCGTGTCTAGTTCTTTCATAACGCAGCAATGATTAAACGTTGGCTAGCTAGCACAAATATATTGTATTTAGCTACCACAGTACAGCCAGCTGGTAGTGTTGGCTAGCTAGCAATGGCTGCTGTGTTGACTTTGTTTGAAAAACGGCGTCGTTGCGAACGAATGTGGCTGGCTAAAAGGATATTGTATTTAGTTGCTACCGTTGCTAATAGCTACTAGCCAGCTAGTCCAGGAGGTGAGTTAGCTAGCTAGCTTCGTGCTACACCTGGCACCGCCGAATACAAAATAACCTACAATAACTACATACAACAACTACCCACAACAGCCCACGATGTCTACCTATAATACCTAATAATATACAGCCCACGATGCCTACCTATAATACCTAACTACAATCTAAATACATAGTTTAAGCCTTACTCGACAAAGCCCAAGCTATGTATAAAGCCAAACTTACCCAACGCCAGCTAACTGGGTGGCAGACTGCAATCAGTAGCTGTAATCAGTAGCTGTTTTGACTTCGCTAGCTAGTTGGCTAGGCCAACTAAAATGTATTAAAAACGTCGTCAGGTAACTTAACTAGCTAGTTACCTTGCTTGCTAGAAATGGAAATTAATAGCGCCTAGTTAACGTTATTTCCATGAGTTATCTGGCAAACTACGCTACAAACGCCGGGAAAATCAAGTGAAACAGGATTAGCTCGCTAGTTAGGCCCATTTTAGCTCGCTAACAAGCTAACGCTAGTTTAGCATGTAAATGCGATGCTAACTAGGTAGTTAACCAATGGTTGTGGATCGGCATAACTTTAACCTCTGGCTTCCACTGCTGTAACTTATTTGAAGAAGAAAAAACGAGCTATTCTAGAAGATACTTCAATTACCTAACGAACTAGTTATTCATCTCACGCATACCTGGCTCAGGTCCTCCGGCTTGGCATCAGCAAGAATCCCATAGTTACGATACAGCTCCTCGATAGTGACCGCCATCAGCGTGCGTCCAACTGCGTATTGTTGTCGAGATGAGAATAGCAACAATATTACGCAGATATGAGTTGAAATTCTTCCCTTTTAGTCCAGAATTTCTCCAAACATAAACGATACTACGTGCTGACAGTACTGTGGATTGGCGATGGGGAGAGGAAATTTCTAGAAAGCTGTGAATGAAACCCCGCTGTCCGTTCATACAACCTACACTTCAAACAGGAAGAGAAGCAAGAAGGTTTACTCTGCCCAAAATCTGTCTACGAAAATAAGACCAGGCAGCGAGGAAAGGGCCATTAGAGTGTCGAATTTGGTCAACAAAAAATGTAATTGCCAATTTGTTCAAATATAGGTTTCGTAATAGTTAGGTTGTTACGATTGCACTGATCTAAGTGGACGCTACATGATTCCATATGTTGTTACTTTTGATTCCATATGTAGTTTTTTTGCTTTAAGGCAAAAATAATGCACCAACCGGACGGTTGGCTGACTGCTCCTCACCCCACATAGGATAGAGCAGACCAGAGTTAACCACAAAATGATTATATAAACATGGTGTTCACACTGCCCCAACTTTGAGTTATCATATCACTTGAACAGCTTGTTCTGCGCCTGCGCACGGAGCTAGCTGGCAATTTACATTAGTACAGTGGTTTTTGTTTAAATGTTGCATCATACTGCAGCACAGCTTGCTGTATGGTACAGCATGTTACAGTGCATGACTTCATAGTATTTTACTGTCAGCCATTGTTGCCTTTAATGCCGTTAATGCTAGTTGAAACCACAAGAGGGCGTCTTTATGAAGCTTGCTTACTTTATGAAGCTAGCTTACTTTCCCAAAGAACCCTACAGAGGTCCATGCAGGCCAGACATTTTGATTGCTATACCCTATCTGAAAGAGCATAACAAGTTAATTAATTTAGTTGACATGAAGCAACCATAGCCTCAGCTACTATAGCACAATGAAATACATCTTAAAACATGCTATTCTGTTCTTTTGAAATAAATTGTCTTAGTATCATTTTTTTGTCTTTTATGATATTTATCTTAATGTAGGCCTACTGCTAGAGTGTAAAATTCACATATTTTGGTAAATTCAGGGATAGGTGGGTTCAAGGTTTTTATTGAAATGACATGGAGCTGTAGGACTAAGTCCTGTTTACTGTAGCTGTCTTAACATAACTTACATATTGGCCTAAATGCCTACTTCAATATATATAAATCAATCATTCATGCATTTGTGCATGTCATCACCCCAAACAGCACACATACATCTCACCGACATCAGCCCAATGTTATACATGATACATCGTGCCGATGTAGTATGGAGAGCGTTTGCACATTGGCAAGATGTCGCCAAGATGTCGGCATTAGATCACATTTTCTCTTCAGCCGCTGTTTGGATGATGCATGTCAAAGCTGCTAAATTATACTGACAATAATAAAAAACAATATGATTAACATTTTAGCAGAACCAACTTACAGTAGTGAGTGTATACATTTTAATAATAAAAAAGTATTCATACTTGTCCTTCATAGGACGGGTGTTGCAAGTGCCATGCTCTACCAACTGAGCTACATGGGACTATAGTAGACTATTACAGATTTTGTTTCTTGGTAAAATGAAGAGAGAAGATTCAAGTTAATGTCAAGTTTATTAAGCTATTGCTATACCATCAAGTTCTTAACAGAACTCCAGCACAGAGAAAATAAAGGAGCCTTGAATAATTAAACAATAAATAAACAGCAACATGTTGGCTAAAGCAATTTAATTCATGAATGAATTCAACTGTTTTTAATCTTGGCTGTACTAAATACTTTTTTTAAGTTTTTGTTAGAACAGACTATATGGGATTTATTATAATTTGTTTGTAAATTATTATTGTATTTGTTGTGCTTACTGTTCGAAATGGTCAGAAAAAATATGAATCACACATACTGTAATAAGCATGCAGCGCTTGCTCCTCCTACCCTCCTTCTTGATTTCCTTCTTCATGTCATTACCATTAGTAGGCAAACATCCGTTAAACATCCATTAATACATTTCAAGTCCCTAAAAATAGAAATCAACTTGGCAAGTGTGGGGATCTATTTTCTTATAACTAGATGTGATGCCTAGCTTAGAAAGAATGCATTAATGATTAAACATAATAGGTTTGTACTGTACTGATATAAATTGTTTAACATGACAAGCTGTGATTCATGTGAGGAATGTTAGGGAGTAGGGTGAGACAGACTTGTGATTCTCACAGACACATACACACTGCCTCTTTGTTAAACCGCGCTCAAGGACATGTGTTCTGCTACAGTGGAGAGGAACAGACTATGTCTGAAGTTGCAAAACAACTAAACACCTGGCAACAGTGAAGCGCAGAGGGGCTGGGACCAGCCTGTGCATCAACGATAGGCTGAGTAAGTCTAAAGTGGCGCAGTGGTCAGTCTCCTGAGTGGCGCAGTGGTCTAAGGCACTGCATCGCAGTGCTAACTGTGCCACTAGAGATCCTGGTCCGAATCCAGGCTCTGTCGCAGCCGGCCGCGACCGGGAGACTCATGGGCGGCGCACAATTGGGCCAGCGTCGTCCAGGGTAGGGGAGGGAATGGCCGGCAGGGATGTAGCTCAGTTGATAGAGCATGGCGTTTGCAACGCCAGGGTTGTGGGTTTGATTCCCACGGGGGGCCAGTATAAAAAATAATAATATATGTATTCACTAACTGTAAGTCGCTCTGGATAAGAGCGTCTGCTAAATGACTAAAATGTAAATGTAAACCACGCTTTGTCTCTACTCTGATTGGCCAGCAGGGAGCGGGAACTATCTCTGTCAGAGTATTTGGAGAAGAACTTAGAACAATGGATCAGTTCTCTGAGTGCCCTGTGTGGTATTTCAGTGGACCCGTATATACGAACATCATATTTACCATTGAAGTGTTTTGCATTAATTAAAATACTAGTCTATTTTAGAAGACGTGTATTGACCTCTTTTGTTCCTAATACCAGATTTGAATTGACGCAACTTAACACAAGAGTCTATTGTCCTGCTAATAGCCCATCATGGGTGGATGGATTGTTGCCTCTGCCTGTTGGACGTGGAGTTCCAGAGCTCACAGGTGTGCCTGGCATGGATTGTGACTCCATGTCGTTCCTCGCCCTCTTCAACGCATCATTCTCCACCTGACGGTATGTGTACATTAGTACGCGGTAAATTGCTGCGTGCCTCTCCGGCCAGTGTTGCCAACTTAGCGACTTTGTCGCTATATTTATCGAGTTTTCAGACGCCTCTAGCGACACATTTTCAAAAAAGCGACTAGCGACAAATCTAGCGACTTTTTCTGGTGTTATTGGAGTCATTTGGAGACTCTGATGTGAAAGCACGTATCGTTCGTACTCTTCTCAACGAGCAGCGGGTGCTGCCGTGGGCCCCACCCCCCGTCCCAAAGCACTCACATGTGGCCCAGTCCTCGCGCAGCAGTCCCTCCCAGCTGCAGTCAGAGCAGGAGATGTTCACCCCTCCGCGTCCAGACTGCAAATGAATCGTGCATGCGGGAAGCTGCCGCTGGCTGATCCCATCCTGGCTTACATTCAGGGCGGGATGTAAATGTAGGGTGTTTTTTACTCACTTTTTGTCTCTCACACGACGTTATTCCTCTCTCCTACAGCATCCATCACAATTACATGCACATGGCACATTATGCAAATTAGGTGATGACGTCATTTAGCGACTTCTAGCGACTTTTAGGACAGCCAATAGCTACTTTCCTTACTGAGGAGTTGGCAACACTGGCTCCGGCCGCCCAGAGTGGCTCACTTGTGGGTGTGCTGGCAGCATATAGCAGCATGTTTGATTGTGCGTTAAGAATTCAGCATAGCAAGTTTGTATGAAGGTCTGGTTATTCAATGGGTAAATAGTTTAATCCATTCTCCATTTCATGAATTGATTCACAGGTAAATAGTAATATGCTCTAAACTGCTCTGGTGACAAACAACCTTTGCTGTCCTGTTTCCAATCGTCCACATGGCTGGGAGAACCTATTCAAGTAAGTAAATACATTTCGAAAATGTTAAAAAAACAATGTATTATTAGCTAACTAGCTACAGTGCAGGCTAACTCAAATGAGCTGCTAATGTAGCTAGCTAGCTATCTAGCCAACTTTAAATACTGTATAGCTAGCTAGTTAAGTGAATTAAATATCACCAGCTACCTAACTTCATATTAGCTAGCTATCTTGCATTTGTAGCTAGCTAGCTAACAGCCATGGAGGAGGGTGAAAGGATAGCAGCCCCAACTGTCAAAGTGAGAGAGTAGGCTATTCTGGATAGGGCAGGTACTTTTGTGTAGTTCCAGTCCCTAGAAGTGAGGACAGAGATAATAGTATCATAATATTCAGTGCTGTCTAATTTTAGTATAATGAAGTATGTTTCTTGTGATGTTTTCTTTCCTCAGACACAGAGAGCTGTGAAAGCCTGTCTGCAGATGAAGAGGTCCCAATGAAGAGCAGTGGTTCTCAGTCCTGGTCCTGGGGACTCAAAGGGATGCATATTTTTATTTTTGCCTTAGCACTACACAGCTGATTCAAATGATCAACTCATCATCAAGCTTCAAGTGGTATTTATGTATTCATTTGTGATGCTATCCTTGATATGATCCTGCTGTTGTCACATGCCACACATGCACGTGTATGCACATGCATCTATCCAATGTTATCATTATTTGTTATAAGAGAAATTATACTTCAGTAATCCACAATGACCTGGTGATGTAAAAGTCTAATAATGACATTATCTTCCATATTCCTACAGATACCTTGCAACTGGAGATTCCTTCAAAATGATTGCCTACAGTTACCGTGTAGGGCACTGCAAGGTGGGGTGACCAGGGCCATCTGGGACTGCCTCCTAGGGGAATTCAGGCGTGTGAAGGCTACCTGTGTCCTGCATAACTTAATGAGGATGGACACGAGGACCAGGAGGGGATCTGCAGCTCACCGCCGTGTTCCAGAGGAGAGGTCTGCTGCTCTGCAGGATGTTTCGAGGATGGGGGCCAACAATAGAGCATGGGAGGCAATCTGTGTGCGGGAGATCTTCGCCTACTTTTTCGAAGAGGTTGCTGTTCCCTGGCAACAGGGAGGACCAACCATGCAAGAGGACCAACCATGGAGAATAGTAAGACACTTCATTATTTCTATAACTACGCTATATTGTTTGTCCTCATGTGTCTGTGCATGTTTGCTTTATCCGACATTTTTAGTTCCATGAGGCTTGGTGATCACAGAATCAGTAGGATATTAAACAAACACTCAAATAGGCAACATAAGCAGGAACAGAAGCATAGGGCTGAGTGACTCACTCATTCCTGGCTTTCGTTCAAAATAAGTTATATTATAATGCAGGGTTGAAGACACATTCTTTCTGATTGTCTTTAGCATACAGTCTCTCCTCTCGCTACAGCTAATTTCGTTTGAATTATTATGTGGATTATAATAAATGAATGTATTTGTAGGGGTTGATGCATTCTAAAGTGGCGCAGTGGTCAGTCTCCTGAGTGGCGCAGTGGTCTAAGGCACTGCATCGCAGTGCTAACTGTGCCACTAGAGATCCTGGTCCGAATCCAGGCTCTGTCGCAGCCGGCCGCGACCGGGAGACTCATGGGCGGCGCACAATTGGGCCAGCGTCGTCCAGGGTAGGGGAGGGAATGGCCGGCAGGGATGTAGCTCAGTTGATAGAGCATGGCGTTTGCAACGCCAGGGTTGTGGGTTTGATTCCCACGGGGGGCCAGTATAAAAAATAATAATATATGTATTCACTAACTGTAAGTCGCTCTGGATAAGAGCGTCTGCTAAATGACTAAAATGTAAATGTAAACCACGCTTTGTCTCTACTCTGATTGGCCAGCAGGGAGCGGGAACTATCTCTGTCAGAGTATTTGGAGAAGAACTTAGAACAATGGATCAGTTCTCTGAGTGCCCTGCGTGGTATTTCAGTGGACCCGTATATACGAACATCATATTTACCATTGAAGTGTTTTGCATTAATTAAAATACTAGTCTATTTTAGAAGACGTGTATTGACCTCTTTTGTTCCTAATACCAGATTTGAATTGACGCAACTTAACACAAGAGTCTATTGTCCTGCTAATAGCCCATCATGGGTGGATGGATTGTTGCCTCTGCCTGTTGGACGTGGAGTTCCAGAGCTCACAGGTGTGCCTGGCATGGATTGTGACTCCATGTCGTTCCTCGCCCTCTTCAACGCATCATTCTCCACCTGACGGTATGTGTACATTAGTACGCGGTAAATTGCTGCGTGCCTCTCCGGCCAGTGTTGCCAACTTAGCGACTTTGTCGCTATATTTATCGAGTTTTCAGACGCCTCTAGCGACACATTTTCAAAAAAGCGACTAGCGACAAATCTAGCGACTTTTTCTGATGTTATTGGAGTCATTTGGAGACTCTGATGTGAAAGCACGTATCGTTCGTACTCTTCTCAACGAGCAGCGGGTGCTGCCGTGGGCCCCACCCCCGTCCCAAAGCACTCACATGTGGCCCAGTCCTCGCGCAGCAGTCCCTCCCAGCTGCAGTCAGAGCAGGAGATGTTCACCCCTCCGCGTCCAGACTGCAAATGAATCGTGCATGCGGGAAGCTGCCGCTGGCTGATCCCATCCTGGCTTACATTCAGGGCGGGATGTAAATGTAGGGTGTTTTTTACTCACAATTTTGTCTCTCACACGACGTTATTCCTCTCTCCTACAGCGTCCATCACAATTACATGCACATGGCACATTATGCAAATTAGGTGATGACGTCATTTAGCGACTTCTAGCGACTTTTAGGACAGCCAATAGCTACTTTCCTTACTGAGGAGTTGGCAACACTGGCTCCGGCCGCCCAGAGTGGCTCACTTGTGGGTGTGCTGGCAGCATATAGCAGCATGTTTGATTGTGCGTTAAGAATTCAGCATAGCAAGTTTGTATGAAGGTCTGGTTATTCAATGGGTAAATAGTTTAATCCATTCTCCATTTCATGAATTGATTCACAGGTAAATAGTAATATGCTCTAAACTGCTCTGGTGACAAACAACCTATGCTGTCCTGTTTCCAATCGTCCACATGGCTGGGAGAACCTATTCAAGTAAGTAAATACATTTCGAAAATGTTAAAAAAAACAATGTATTATTAGCTAACTAGCTACAGTGCAGGCTAACTCAAATGAGCTGCTAATGTAGCTAGCTAGCTATCTAGCCAACTTTAAATACTGTATAGCTAGCTAGTTAAGTGAATTAAATATCACCAGCTACCTAACTTCATATTAGCTAGCTATCTTGCATTTGTAGCTAGCTAGCTAACAGCCATGGAGGAGGGTGAAAGGATAGCAGCCCCAACTGTCAAAGTGAGAGAGTAGGCTATTCTGGATAGGGCAGGTACTTTTGTGTAGTTCCAGTCCCTAGAAGTGAGGACAGAGATAATAGTATCATAATATTCAGTGCTGTCTAATTTTAGTATAATGAAGTATGTTTCTTGTGATGTTTTCTTTCCTCAGACACAGAGAGCTGTGAAAGCCTGTCTGCAGATGAAGAGGTCCCAATGAAGAGCAGTGGTTCTCAGTCCTGGTCCTGGGGACTCAAAGGGATGCATATTTTTATTTTTGCCTTAGCACTACACAGCTGATTCAAATGATCAACTCATCATCAAGCTTCAAGTGGTATTTATGTATTCATTTGTGATGCTATCCTTGATATGATCCTGCTGTTGTCACATGCCACACATGCACGTGTGTGCACATGCATCTATCCAATGTTATCATTATTTGTTATAAGAGATATTTTACTTCAGTAATCCACAATGACCTGGTGATGTAAAAGTCTAATAATGACATTATCTTCCATATTCCTACAGATACCTTGCAACTGGAGATTCCTTCAAAATGATTGCCTACAGTTACCGTGTAGGGCACTGCAAGGTGGGGTGACCAGGGCCATCTGGGACTGCCTCCTAGGGGAATTCAGGCGTGTGAAGGCTACCTGTGTCCTGCATAACTTAATGAGGATGGACACGAGGACCAGGAGGGGATCTGCAGCTCACCGCCGTGTTCCAGAGGAGAGGTCTGCTGCTCTGCAGGATGTTTCGAGGATGGGGGCCAACAATAGAGCATGGGAGGCAATCTGTGTGCGGGAGATCTTCGCCTACTTTTTCGAAGAGGTTGCTGTTCCCTGGCAACAGGGAGGACCAACCGTGCAAGAGGACCAACCATGGAGAATAGTAAGACACTTCATTATTTCTATAACTACGCTATATTGTTTGTCCTCATGTGTCTGTGCATGTTTGCTTTATCCGACATTTTTAGTTCCATGAGGCTTGGTGATCACAGAATCAGTAGGATATTAAACAAACACTCAAATAGGCAACATAAGCAGGAACAGAAGCATAGGGCTGAGTGACTCACTCATTCCTGGCTTTCGTTCAAAATAAGTTATATTATAATGCAGGGTTGAAGACACATTCTTTCTGATTGTCTTTAGCATACAGTCTCTCCTCTCGCTACAGCTAATTTCGTTTGAATTATTATGTGGATTATAATAAATGAATGTATTTGTAGGGGTTGATGCATTCTTCGTTAGGGCAAATCTGGTTTGTGATATTGAGTTAGAAATGTAAAACTTTAGAGTACTTAAGCCTCGAATACATTCCAAGTTTGCCCTTTTTTGGCCATTAGGCTACACTTTACAATAGGACTCAATCTGACTATCGGTAGTCTAAACTGTGGCACAAATTGGGGGATTTTTCACACCTAGCCGAGCTATTACACTATCCCTTTGTAAATTAATGGAGGTGTGAATGTTTCAGTCAGTCTCTCTCCTATCACACTAGAGTCCTGCATCAGGCAAAGAAAATCAGCTGGCAGGTGGTCCCGGAGTTGAAAGAGAACTTGGGTAAATATAATGGCGCACTTACACTTGACATGTGGACTGACAATTTTCGAAAAATAGGATACTTGTGCCTTACAGCCCATTACATAAACGAAGAGTGGATGTTATCCATCCACGGAGTGGGACAGTGCAGTTCAAAACTGCAGATAACATAAGGCCAGCTATTGTGTAAGAATACTTGTGGATCTTGTTGATTTCCTCTATCGCTTCAAGAGGCCTACTGTCCACCTGGTAATTGTGTGGTTCCAAAGGATAAAGCGTCACCTACAGATGGATATTTGGTTTCAGAGAGAAGCCAGCTGCAAGCCTGAGACCAGGCATGGTGGATGACATCCTTTTCCTGCACAGCAATTTGAAGAAATCCAGTTATGAATGGAATGTTTTTGAAGTTATTGTTTTAGTATATTTATTTGTTGTCTAATATTAGAAGGCTCTTTAAAGCGATTTGACTTGTCAATGTGCCGCATTGAATTGTGAAAAAAATATATATCGTTCTTAATTCATGGCATGGTTTATTTTTAGCCAAATGTTGAATAGACATGCAGACAAATTAATTAATGGAGGAAAATAGGAATATTAGCCTACTGTCTGTAGTCATAAAAACAATTAGGCTAAATAAATTAATGTTATTTTGTTGGGTAACGGATCAGCTCTCAGAACTCATTAAGAGGCGGCTTCTATCTTCAATATAATCATTCATTCAGAAGGTTAAACCCATAGGTCTTAGGCCTGCAGAAATATTACATTAGATTACCAGGTTTATTTTTCATTAGGTTATAGCAATCATTGCCTTCTGGGAATGTAATAAAGTCCAAAAGTTATGGTTGGAGTTAAAAATGTGGCTGTCAGAAATATTACAATGGAAATAAACTTTTAATCCACCTGTCATATTTCAAGACATGGCATATAAGGGTGCAGTGAGATGCCCTATGGGTTGGATGATACTTTTCTTGTCAATCATCTTGAAAAAAACATATACTTAAAAACGGAAAATCAACAAATGTCAGCCTTTAAATGCTTTATTATCCAAATGTTGAAAGTGCATGTGCGACGGAGAGAAACAAAATGGTGCAGTTTGAGGCCATGTGGCGGAGAGTGATGTGTTTGTTTACATTCTTCATTGAAACCACAATTTCACAAATAATTGAACACACACACATACACACACAACATGAGCAGATTAACTTGGTCAAAACATTTCTTTATTAAAGACTATCAGAAAGAATGTTGGTACTTATTTTGATCCAAAGCCACAAATGAGTTAGTCACTCAGCTTTATGCTGACAAATATAGCTTTGTGCTGCAAAATAGCCTACAAAATAGGCCAAGCCTAAACAAATATATTAAATTGCGTGAATAAACTAGTACATTTAATAAATAAATGAAGTAGCTCAGGTCTTGAAAATATGGACAACCTTTTTCCCCTCCCTATCCCCACTGGACTCTCTTTCAGTTTCAACCTTCACATCAGCAAAGAAGGACTCAGTGTTTCAGAAACTCTATACATTCCAAAAGGGTCGCCCATGAGTGTCATGTGGTCTGGAGTATGTCCTTTTGTCTTTCACACAGTGGTAAATAAAGCTAGTTTGTTATTTAGAATTATTTATTTCTGCTTTTAGAGGGAGAGAAACCAAAAGCATAATCACTGTTCTAACTCCCCCTTGTGATAGTGTGGCGCAATGACGGAATGACGCAATTTAGCACAATCTGCCACCATCTACCACATACGGTCGCAGCATAAGCTCAAAACTTTTAATTGAGGAACCACTGTACTACCACTCAGTTTTCCAACACCTTAATTAAGGTTAATTTACACTCTGATAATTTTGGGCCCTAAAGCCCCCTGGCAAAAGCAATATGGCATATTTGATATAGCTTAAAGTATAAAATGAACAAATTACTATGTAATAGTAACTACATAGTTTTAGTATTAGTTACTAGATAGTAATACTTTTATTAACAACATTGTAGTTTTATTGGAATTGCAACTATGTCAATCCATGGTAATATTGTGTAGAGCCATTGGTTATTACACAGGTGGAACAAGGTATGGGGAGGGAGGACTCGGGGGGAGGCATCCTGTAATAACGTGACACCAAACTGGAATTACATTGGAATTACTATTTACCTACATTGGTGTTACTAAGAGTATTACTATGTAGTTACTATATAACATCAACTTAAGGATAAGTGTTATCATGTTTTCTAATTAAACAACCTCAATCATTCTGTACATGCTGAAGTTGATTTGGTATTCTAGCTTAAGATTAATTTGAGTTATGGTAGAAGGAAAGATATACATGTGCGAACAACCAGTCAAAAGTTTGGACACACCTACTAATTCAAGGCTTTTTATTTATAAAAATAAATAAATTACATTGTAGAATAATAGTGAAGACATCAAAACTATGAAATAACACATATAGAATCATGTAGTAACCCAAAAAGTGTTAAACAAATGAAAATATATTTTATATTTAAGATTCTTCAAATAGCCACCCTTTGTCTTGATGACAGCTTTGCACACTCTTGGAATTCTCTCAATCAGCTTCATGAGGTAGTCACCTGGAATGCATTTCAATTAACAGGTGTGCCTTGTTAAAAGTTAATTTGTGGAATTTCTTTCCTTCTTAATGCGTTTGAGCCAATCAGTGTTACAGGAGTGGGTCACAGTTCGGGAGCCACCCACTAGGTGTAATCCTCCGACAACCTTAGGCACCTCCTCACTCAGATTTGAGACTAATCATCTTCCTATTGGTGTCACCTGTGTCTATCTGATTCACCTGTGTATTTATGCCCTCACTTCCCTGTGTTCCCTTGCTCAGTTTTCTCTGCTAGTTTATCTATGCCCAGTAGTACTACGACTGTCTAAGAAGAAAGCTAGCTGTGGTTTAAATCAATTAAAATAGTAAAAAATTGTTTGTAACTAATATAGAGACGAGTCGGAGCAGTGGTGCGGGCGCTATTCTCCTCGCAGAGATGGCGAAAAATGTGAATTTTAGGGCGATTCCCAGGATTGGGATCACGAACACAGTTAGGTTTGCGTGGAAGGAGAAGGACATGGAGCCTTTTGGAAGGGAAACATTTGGGAGGACTTTGTTGATGGGAGTGTTAAAGCTGGCGGTAAAGGACGTGATGTGCCTCCAGGCGTACCCCTTGGAAGGGGCTTATGATGTGGTTTTTCACATGGAGGGGAAGCATGACGAGGTCATGAAAAAGGCGAGGGAGGTGGAGAAGGCCAGGCCGATGTGCCACTACGAGGTGACAAGCTTGGCCAAGAACAACTTCAGGGTAATAACAGTAAACATGTGTAACCCGCATGTTAAGGATGAGGAGGTGAGGGCTTTTATGGGGAGGTATATGGACAATGTCTCCTCGGCAAGGCTCCTCAAAGACTCGCTAGGTTTCTGGAACAGGAGGAGAAGCTTCCAGGCTCTGTTGAGGGAAGACCCAAAGGGCCTGGGAGGTTACCTTCATCCTCCAGCTCTGTTCACCCTGGGGCCTGACAGGGGGACATTGTTTTATGCCCGTCATCCCACTTTCTGCAGACGATGCATGGCCTATGGCCATAATTTCGCCTCATGTGGGGCGAAGAAATGCAGGGTGTGTGGGTCTGAGGCACACGAGGCGAGGGACTGTGACGAGTCGAAGAAGTGCCACGGGTGTGGATCGTCAGCACACTTGTGGAGGAAGTGTACGGCTCGTCACAAGTCGTATGCAGCTGCAGCTGGTGGGGGAGCAGGGGCAGGAGCGGGGGATGGAGGAGGAAGAGGAGGAGGAGTTCCAGATCCAAGCGCAGGGCCAGAGGCAATACCATTGACGACGGAGGAAGAGCCGAGAACAGCAGCGGGAGGAGAGGGGGACGGGCAGGGGACTGCCGTAGCAGTTCTGGAAGGAGAGGCAGGCAGGAGGGAGATGGTGGATTGCCTGGCGCCGCTGTGTGCCACGAATAGACACTTGGTGATAGGGGGGGATTTTAATATAAATATAGGGAGGGGGAGGGACAGTAGTGCAGGTGCCATCGCCGGGCTAATGGCGTGCCATGGCCTGGTAGATGGGGGCCTGCACACTGCTCCGACGATGGCAGGTCCAACATGTCGCAACTCCAGAGGGGTCGAGCGGAGGCTCAACTATATTTTTCTATCCAGGTCACTGGGTCAGTTGTCTGGGCGTTTGTTGCCTGTGTTTTTTTCGCATCACGACAGGGTGCTGCTGCAGGTGGGGGCACCAGTCTGCCTCTTCGGTAGGGGGTACTGGAAGTTAGAACGGGAGGTACTGGATGAGCAGGCTTCCATTAACGGTTTTGTTGATTTCTTTAGGGGGCTTGAGGGCCTCCGGTCCATGTGTGAGGGGGTGTTAGAGTGGTGGGAAATTGCAAAGGTGAGGATTAGGACTTTTATAATAGGATATTGTAAGAGGAAAAAGAGGAAGGAAAGGAGGGAGGTGGATCATATCCAAAGGCTGCAAGAACTCGAGCTTGAGGCAGGCAACCTCGGCGGGTCGGTAGACTGGGAGAGATCCTCTGCCCTAAAGGTGCAACTTAGGGAGGTGCATGAGCGGAAGGCTCGCGCTTTCCTGGAGCGTGCGCATAGTGGGTTTTTAGAACACGACGAGACTTGTTCCGCCGTGTTCTTTAAATCAGTTAGGGGAAGACAGAGTAGGAAGGTAATGTACAGGGCTAGGGAGTAGTGAGAGAAACTGAGGAAATGGTCAAGGTGACCACGGTCAAATGGTCAAGGTTTTTTTCAAGATGTAGAGCAGTGAAACATGTTTTTAGAACACCTGTCCCGGCGAGTGCCAGAGGACATTAGAGAAGCGATGGAGGCTCAGATCTCCCTAGAAGAGGTTGAGAGCGCCCTCAGGAGGATGGGAAAAGGTAAGGTGCCCGGGATGGATGGGCTACCGGCAGAGTTTTACCTGAAGTTTTGTTGGGAAACTTGGTCCGGTAGTCCTTCATGTGTTTGATATATATATTGTGGTGGGTAGTTTTGTATTGTTATTTTTAGTGTTGTTGGGATTGGGAATTAATGGTGTGTGTAATGTGTATGATGATGTATGGTGTGGATTTTTGAATAAAAACTTTTCATCACTAATCAGTGTCTGATCGCAGGACGTATGGACAGGTACGTGAGAATTGTTCTTCCTGATTATTTATTATTTCAGTCATAGTTAGTATTTCGTATTTTTTGCTGTCTGCCTGTTTTTTGGAGTCTTATTTACTCTGCCTTTCTTTTTCGTGTAAAGTCCGTTATTTTGTATCCTGGCTTCAGGACCATCAGTAAAGTTCCTTGTTTCACCATCTCTGCCTACTGTCTAACCTCTGTCTAACCTGCACCGCAGAACTTTGAACGTTTCTTGGAGTGCAGTCGCAAAAACCATCAAGCGATATGATGAAACTGGCTCTCATGAGGACCACCACAGGAATGGAAGACCCAGAGTTACCTCTGCTGCAGAGGATAAGTTAATTACAGTTACCAGCCTCAGAAATTGCAGCCAAAATAAATGGTTCACATAGTTCAAGTAACAGACACATCTCAACATCAACTGTTCAGAGGGGACTGTGTGAATCAGGCCTTCATGGTGGAATTGCTGCAAAGAAACCACTACTAAAGGACACCAATAAGAAGAAGAGACCTGCTTGGGCCAAGAAACACGAGCAATGGACATTAGACCGGTGGAAATGTGTCCTTTGGAGATTTTTGGTTCAAACCAAATGGATGATCTCCACATGTGTATTTCCCACCGTAAAGCATGGAGGAGGAGGTGTTATGGTGTGGGGGTGCTTTGCTGGTGACACTGTCTGTTATTTATTTAGAATTCAAGGCACACTTAACCAGCATGGCTAGCACAGCATTCTGCAGTGATACGCCATCCCATCTGGTTTGTGCTTAGTGGGACTATCACCTCCTGGCTGTAAGGGCTATTTTACCAAGAAGGAGAGTGGTGGGGTGCTGCATCAGATGACCTGGCCTCCACAATCCCCCAACCTCAACCCAATTGAGATGGTTTGGGATGAGTTGGACAGCAGAGTGAAGGAAAAGCAGCCAACAAGTGCTGAGCATATGTGGGAACTCCTTCAAGACTGTTGGAAAAGCATTCCAGGTGAAGCTGGTTGAGAGAATGCCAAGAGTGTGCAAAGCTGTCATCAAGGCAAAGGGTGGCTATTTGAAGAATCTCAAATATAAAATATATTTTGATTTGTTTGACACTTTTTTGGTTACTACATGATTCCATATGTGTTATTTCATAGTTTTGATGTCTTCACTATTCTTTTACAATGTAAAACATAGTAAAAATAAAGAAAAACCCTTTTATGAGTAGGTGTGTCCAAACTTTTGACTGGTACTGTATGTTTAGAATAAAAACTATTGTGTTCAGATTTCAGCAAGCACATTAATAAATTGATGTACGTTTTATATGTTAACAGCCAAAACCCCGGATGACATAGCAAAAAGGTACAAGAAGGTCCTGGCGACCTACAAAAAGAAGGGAAGCATGTACACTGGGTGTGTGTGGATCGCAACACTGTGGCAATGAGTGCCCTTCTGGAAGAGGTCATGCTAGTGGGACCGGAGTTCATTCGTTCACAGCTAGCGTTTGACAGCTCTAAAGAGACGCTCAACCAATAAGAATAAGAAGGATCACCAAAAATGCAACATCAGAGGTGAGCGATGCTATAAAACAGAAGAAGAGGCATAGTAGGTGTGTCCAAACTGCTCCCTATCACTTATAAGTTCAAATAAACACTGATTATGCACACTCATTCACACACACGCGCGCACACACACATGCATACACACACACACAAACACACACACACACACACACTGGGTGGATATAATGTAAGAGAAAGTAAGAGTGTGTTCCCGCTGTAAAAACAGAAACAATTTTAAAAAATGTGTTAGTCTGTTTTCTGAGATGAGGCGCAAGGAACTGTTTGCACACATGTATGTTTAACTGTTTAGGTTACAGCATGTTCTGGCTGTTGAGGATACAGTATGTTAATCTTAGATTTTGGTCAACTCCTTGGCCAAGGCCCTTCTCCCCCAATTGCTCAGTTTGGCCGAGCTGCCAGCTCTAAGAAGAGTCTTTGTGGTTACAAACTTCTTCCATTTAAGAATGATGGAGGCCACTGTGTTCTTGCGGACCTAATGCTGCAGACATTTTTTGGTACCCTTCCCCAGATTTGTGCCTCGACACGATCCTGTCTCGGAGCTCTACAGACAATTCCTTCGACCTCATGGCTTGGTTTTTGCTCTGACATGCATTGTCAACTGTGGGACCTTATATAGACAGGTGTGTGCCTTTCCAAATCATGTCTAATCAATTGAATGTCCAATGAAGTTGTAGAAACAACTCAAGGATGATCAATGGAAACAGGATGCACCTGAGCTCAATTTCGAGTCTCATAGCAAAGGGTTTGAATACTTATGTATATTAGTTATTTCTGTTTTAATTTTTTATTACATTTGCAAAAATCTCTAAAAATGTGTTTTCACTTTGTCATTATGGGGTATAGTATGTAGATTGATGAGGGGAAAAAACCAATTTAATCAATTTTAGAATAAGGCTGTAACATAACAAAATGTGGAAAAAGCCAAGGGTTCTGAATACTTTCCGATTGAACTGTAAGTTGCTTGTTCCTGGGTAGGTACATTATAGTTACATGCATATCCATTGTAAATACATTTCTCTTACATTTAATTCAGTACATCATTTAAGCCAAATAACATGGAAATAAGATAACTGAAGCTGTAGTTAATGATAGGGTGTGCATTGTTACAACAGCTGACAGAGTCCTAGCCTAGCTTTTTTTTGGTGGTAGTGCCTTATGTAGTTACATATTAGGATGCATTGTTAACTTGTTGCTACACAGGAGACTGCAAAAGTGTAATTACAAAACATGTTATTTACATTTGCACAATACATCTTGTAATTACATATGTTCTATTTATATATATTACTATTTAGTTACATATTAATTAATGTAGACTTAAGGTAGTGTTACAAATTATTTTTAAACGTGTTTGGTTAAAATCACCCATGACAATAAAGACTGCTTCCCGGGTGAGAGGATACTGGCTAATGTTTTTGTACAGTGTCGCTAAGTGCCGCCTTGGTGTATGCTTGTGGCGGTACACAGCTGTGATAACAACACACATGAATTCACTCGGCATATAGTCGGGTCGGCGCGTTAGCATCAAACTCCAGGCTGGGAGCTTGAGATGTTTTTAACTTTGGTACACCAGGAATTGTTCAATAAGAAGCATATACCTCCCCCCAGCTCTTACCAGAATCCGCTGTTCGATCCATACAGAAAATGGAAAAGCCGACTGGTTGAATAGCAGAGTCAAATGTATTGTCCGTAAGCCATGTCTCTGTAAAAACAAAGACACAGCATTCCCTGATGTCCCTCTGCGATTGAACTCTTGCTCTGAGTTAACAAAGTTTATTTTCCATTGAATGGACATTAGCCATCAGGATACTAGGAAGAGGAGGTCGTGTAGCCTGCCTTTTCAGCCTAGCTTGGTTTCTCTTCTTCGTCGCCGGGGTTGCCTTTGGTCATCTTGGTCAGCAGCAACAGGTAAGCCTGCTGTGTGGGGTACAAAGGAGTGAATGTAGTATTCCAGATCTGGGAGGCTGAGAGATAAGTGTGTAGCTTACGATTCATGATCCAGAAATTCTTATTTCTTATTTTTATTTCTCGTGTATTTTTGTTCTACTTTATGCAATTTTTTGTGCTACATTGATATTGATTAATGCATTGTTGGTTTTGGAGCTTGTAATAAAGTAATTTCACTGTACTTGTGAGTGACATTAAAACTTGAAACTGTCAGTCGTAGGAAATTACTGCATGAACCTTCTGATTAAACAAAGTAGTAGTTAATGCAAAAATAGCCATAAAAAAGCAATGTCGAGCTGGAACCGGCAAGACGCGCGTCCAGAGCGTTGCCATCTTATGTTGAGATCAGTGCCCCTTCTCCCCTGTGCACTCATTCAAACCCCCTCAAAGATTTAACTGTAATGTTAGACAATTCATCCACACCAATCCAATGCATTTTATACTAAGCTATATGGAATTGTTTTAAGAAGGTCATATCAAGGATCATTTTACTATTTGATTTGGAATTTTAAGACCCCTTAAAGTATATTTTAAAAAATATATTATTATTTGCTGAAAAAATTATTATTTGGCCTTACTGCTATACAAACACATTAAGTAACAGATTCACTACATTGAACAACAGATAGTCCCCCCAAAAAAAATCTAAAGGAAGTTTATTCTGAAGCGTCTGTCCTATATCTGAGCGATATAAGAAAGATCAGGATAAAAATAAAACCTTTTCTTTACATGTATTTAACCCCTTATGTTTGGCACTAAACATATATACAGTACTTCCATTCATTTTTTTCAACTGGTACCAGGGGACCTTCAGATGAGTCTTGTTAGGCCTGTGGGCATCCTAGAAGTTAGGATAGCCTGAATGTTTTAAAGTTGGTCTTTTGGCTTGTTCGTGGGAGTCTCACCTTTCCACAGAGGGGTCATATTAGTGTGTAGCCCAAACTGTTTGGACGCTACAGACA
This sequence comes from Coregonus lavaretus, assembly GCF_964263955.1. NCBI lineage: Eukaryota > Metazoa > Chordata > Actinopteri > Salmoniformes > Salmonidae > Coregonus > Coregonus lavaretus. The sequence goes on along the minus strand of NC_140023.1, from coordinate 31,508,689 downwards.
GAAGTTGGCAGATCAGATGTACATACTTCAGATGAGTCCCAAGACGCTTGTGGAGCAAAACAGAGAACACCATAGTGTTCGTGAGAGTCTTATCTTTCCATAGAGGGGTCATAATAGTTTGGACGCTACAGACAATTTTGTGAAAATAATGATTTTCGGGATGTCTCATGCTCTGACAAACACCGCTCTAGCTCTGTCACCTTTCACCGCAGATGCGATATACAGTGGGGAAAAAAAGTATTTAGTCAGCCACCAATTGTGCAAGTTCTCCCTCTTAAAAAGATGAGAGAGGCCTGTAATTTTCATCATAGGTACACGTCAACTATGACAGACAAAATGAGAAAAAAATTCCAGAAAATCACATTGTAGGATTTTTTATTAATTTATTTGCAAATTATGGTGGAAAATAAGTATTTGGTCAATAACAAAAGTTTCTCAATACTTTGTTATATACCCTTTGTTGGCAATGACACAGGTCAAATGTTTTCTGTAAGTCTTCACAAGGTTTTCACACACTGTTGCTGGTATTTTGGCCCATTCCTCCATGCAGATCTCCTATAGAGCAGTGATGTTTTGGGGCTGTCGCTGGGCAACACGGACTTTCAACTCCCTCCAAAGATTTTCTATGGGGTTGAGCTCTGGAGACTGGCTAGGCCACTCCAGGACCTTGAAATGCTTCTTACGAAGCCACTCCTTCGTTGCCCGGGCGGTGTGTTTGGGATCATTGTCATGCTGAAAGAACCAGCCACGTTTCATCTTCAATGCCCTTGCTGATGGAAGGAGGTTTTCACTCAAAATCTCACGATACATGGCCCCATTCATTCTTTCCTTTACACGGATCAGTCGTCCTGGTCCCTTTGCAGAAAAACAGCCCCAAAGCATGATGTTTCCACCCCCATGCTTCACAGTAGGTATGGTGTTTGGATGCAACTCAGCATTCTTTGTCCTCCAAACACGACGAGTTGAGTTTTTACCAAAAAGTTCTATTTTGGTTTCATCTGACCATATGACATTCTCCCAATCCTCTTCTGGATCATCCAAATGCACTCTAGCAAACTTCAGTCAAAACTGTTCGCTGCTCTGGCACCCCAATGGTGGAACAAGCTCCCTCACGACGCCAGGACAGCGGAGTCACTCACCACCTTCCGGAGACATTTGAAACCCCACCTCTTTAAGGAATACCTGGGATAGGCTAAAGTATTCCTTCTAACCCCCCCCCCCCCCCCCCCAAATTGTAAAGTGGTTATCCCACTGGCTATAGGGTGAACGCACCAATTTGTGAGTCGCTCTGGCTAAGAGCGTCTGCTAAATGACGTTAATGTGCCCTTGAGCAAGGCACTTAACCCTAATTGCTCCTGTAAGTCGCTCTGGTTAAGAGCGTCTGCTAAATGACTAAAATGTAATGTAAATGTTCAGACGGGCCTGGACATGTACTGGCTTAAGCAGGGGGACACGTCTGGCACTGCAGGATTTGAGTCCCTGGCGGCGTAGTGTGTTACTGATGGTAGGCTTTGTTACTTTGGTCCCAGCTCTATGCAGGTCATTCACTAGGTCCCCCCGTGTGGTTCTGGGATTTTTGCTCACCGTTCTTGTGATCATTTTGACCCCACGGGGTGAGATCTTGCATGGAGCCCCAGATCGAGGGAGATTATCAGTGGTCTTGCATGTCTTCCATTTCCTAATAATTGCTCCCACAGTTGATTTCTTCAAACCAAGCTGCTTACCTATTGCAGATTCAGTCTTCCCAGCCTGGTGCAGGTCTACAATTTTGTTTCTGGTGTCCTTTGACAGCTCTTTGGTCTTGGCCATAGTGGAGTTTGGAGTGTGACTGTTTGAGGTTGTGGACAGGTGTCTTTTATACTGATAACAAGTTCAAACTGGTGCCATTAATACAGGTAACGAGTGGAGGACAGAGGAGCCTCTTAAAGAAGAAGTTACAGGTCTGTGAGAGCCAGAAATCTTGCTTGTTTGTAGGTGACCAAATACTTATTTTCCACCATAATTTACAAATAAATTCATAAAAAATCTTACAATGTGATTTTCTGGATTTTGTTTTCTCAATTTGTCTGTCATAGTTGACATGTACCTATGATGAAAATTACAGGCCTCTGTCATCTTTTTAAGTGGGAGAACTTGGACAATTGGTGGCTGACTAAATACTTTTTTTCCCCACTGTACTTTCTAAAGGCCCTGTAAATGTGCATAAATTAGCGTTAAATATCTCAACAACAGTAGCTATTGAACCGTTCAAGCTAGAGACACCAAACAAACTTTCACATGTTCAGGCTATCCTATCCTATCTATCAATCAATCGATAAATCTGACCGCAACTACTGACCACAGCCACACAACTACTGACCCTATCCGTACAACTACTGACAACTCAACTGCCGACCACAGAACTACGGACCACAACTACTGATCACAACTACTGACCACAACTACAACACTACTGACCACTACTGACCACAACTACTGACCATAACTACTGACCACAACTGCTGACCATAACTGCACAACTGTTGACCCCAACTACTGACCACAACCACACATCTACTGACCACACAACAACTGACCACAACAACACAACTGATGACCATAACTACTGACCACAACTACTTATAACAACAACTGACCACAATTACAGACTCATAATTAGTGCATTCATCTTAAGATAGATAGGTGAGACAACGTCGTGGGTGCCATGAGAGTTATTTCAGAAAAAGTTATGTAACATATTCATACTGTTTAAAGTAGGGTGTGGTGTATTGGAATGGTTTGGGGGTTTTGACACTCTAATGTAGGTGTCATAACCAGCCATAAAATAATGCAATATATGTCACAACAGGTGTAAATACATTATATGTGTCGTGACAGTGTTATGACCATATTATGACAGGTTATGACCCTGTCATAACATGTTATGATGCTAGGTGTCAAAGTGTTACCTAAATATATTTTCAACAATGAGAAATATTGTATTTTTCAGCTGTTTGAAGCTGGTGGACAAAACCGAAAGTAAAAGACTCAAAAGCAGTGAAGGGGAAGGGGAGTAAAGCCAGGAGAGGGGAGAGTTGGAATTCAGGATGTTTTGTTGCAATTCACCTAGCTTCCACAAGGGGGTTGTGTTTTTGACATAGCTCCTTTAATGTGACAATTTATCAGCCAAGTGCTCACCATGGAGAGGGAGAGGGAGAGAGGGAGATAGAGGGAGAGAGCTTTAACCCTCACCTGCACTATCAAAAATGTCAACATTGTCACCTTGTGTGTAATTATCCTGTGAACAAACAGACACACATCCAAGCCTTGACAATCCACACCGGAGATCTAAGATCTATTCAAATGTACAGTGTCGAGGGAAAGTTTACACACCCTTGTACAGGTTTCCCATTTTGCTGCTTTAATTATACAATAATAAATAAAAAAAATAAGTCTTGATTGCAAATGTCTTTACACACCTTGCTTCATAAAAAAAATATTATAGTATTTACATTTACATTTACGTCATTTAGCAGACGCTCTTATCCAGAGCGACTAACAAATTGGAAGTGGCAATAAAGTACCATTAAAGTAACAGGGTTGAGGTTTTCATCTTAAATCAGCCATGAATCTCCGAGTGGGAAATGGAAACTTGTTGTGCGCAACAGGGAGAAGCAATTGAATGCAAGCTTCACAAAAAATTAAATTGTTAAAACATTTCTAGCCTATCTATATATGGGTAACAGGGTTGATATTTTATGCTCGACGTGCTCAGCTTTCCACCACACAACACCAGAAAATTACCAAAAGGAGTAAAACTAGCTCACCTGCTTTTCCACTATGATTTTACTATCATATGTTCAGTTTTTATTTTGGAAAAGTATTTAAAAATAAATAATTTCACAATTTTAAAACGAGAGTTCAGTTCACATACAGTAACAGGGTTAACCTCAAAATGAGGGACGAACTTATATATTAATTACTAATCACACTAAATAAATAATAATCTTCAGAAATAACTTTCTCATAGCAAGAACATAACTAGGGCTTTACAATGTCAGTGTAAACTTGGAGAAATGTAGGGTTTAAGTGGGTTAAAATCTTACTAGAAGTCAGAGAAATGTGACAAGGGACATTTATAGAATTTTCTATGTGGTCTATAAAAAATGGCTCTTGATTTAACATACTGTAACAGGCTTTTAAAATGAAATATTAGTGCACAATTTCTACTTAAAATATCAAAGGGATGCAAAATGTACTCGATTCGTGGAATTACCCAGTGGTTCTCATGATTTTAGAACAACTTCCTCTGTCTCTGTAACGTCCCTTCAGTTGGATTCTGATAATAATAATTCCAAGACACTGAATATCCCTTTGAGTATGGTCAAGTATCCTAATTAATCTGTGGATGGTGTACACTCTTAGAAATAAAGGTTTAGATTTGTTCTTAAAGGGGTAATATGTCACTGTGGTGGTACCCTGTAAGGTCATCCTTTGGGATTTAGCAGATGCTCTTATCCAGAGCGACTTACAGAAGCAATTAGGTTTAAGTGCCTTACTCATGGGCACATCAACAGATTGTTCACCTAGTCGGTGCAGGGACTCATACCAGTGAACTATCAGCTACGACCTAACCGCTAGGCTACCTGCCACCCAGAAAAGGGCAGTTTTGCCTTTATAGGGTACCACCACGGTGACAAAGCCATTTGTTCCTTGTAAGTGACAAAAAAATACCTCTACCATAGACAAGTTAAACTGGTAAAATACTTCCACTCACGTGTGGCCAGAAATAACTAACTGAACGCTACACCCCCACTAAGCCATGCCTCCAATATTAATTCCCAGCGTGGCTTGCATTTTCGAGTGAATTGTAGAGTTACCACCTGTGACTGTATTTGTTAGTGACATAGAAAGGTTTGTTGAATTCATACATTTTCAGTCCTGTGACCTTCACCAAGTGCGTTCCTAGGTGAAAGTTATCATTAAAAGTACACTTTATGACAATACATATCTCATTAGGCCTTATTTTGATGCCTTGTTTTACCCTAATACAGTGGCCTGAAACTCATGGTTTACAGGCACATAAGACCTGCAAGTAGGATTGCAAAATTACAGTAATTTTCCCAAAATTCCAATATTTTCCAGAAATCTTGTTTGAAGGATTACAGATTTCCTGCTTGTTCCCTTCCGTTTCCAGGGATCTTCCAACCGGGATTTCTGGAAAACCTGGGAAATTCACCAGAATTTTGCAACCCTACCTGCAAGACACATTATGCTGGCTTGCAAAGTGATATGTAATTCCTTTTGGAATCCAGCCAGAGTGCGGATATCCAACAGTTCGAATTTTAATTCACCCGCAGAAAGACTGCCAGGGTTAGGAACAATAGGTGGAGACTATCTAAGCCATTTAAACTGTAAAAAATATTTCAGTAACGGGTGTAAAAAATCTAACTAACTAATTGGATTAGTTTAGAAAAATGTACGTTATTTATCTTTGTGTAGGATAAGATTAATCAATCAATAAACGTAAATCTACCTGCAGTAGAGCATGCTGGGAAATATAATAATGATACAAATTTGCCTTTTTAGGGTACCACCCCAGTGACAAAGCCATAAGTTCCTTTTAGGTAGCAAAAATTAATTATTGTACCTTATGGTGGGTATTGAGGGTACACAAAATAAGTTTGTACCCTGGGAAACAGAAATGTACCTTCACACGATACCCCCTTTTTTTTAGAGTGAGAGTGTGATGATTGTACCTTTTTATATTCAAAATATTGTGTAAAGTTTTTTACCATTATACTCTTTATCCGCACATTATTTTTTTTTTTGTCATTTAGCAGATGCTCTTATCCAGAGCGACTTACAGTTAGTAAGTGCATACATTTTTCATACTGGCCCCCCGTGGGAATCGAACCCACAACCCTGGCGTTGCAAGCGCCATGCTCTACCAACTGAGCTACAGGAGGCCTAATCACATGGACCCTAAAAGGTACCGAACATTAATCAAATAATATTTTGTTGTCACATGCTTCGTAAACAACAGGTGTAGACTAACAGTGAAATGCTAACTTACAAGTCCTTTTCCAACAATGCAGAGTTATAAGATAAAGATAAAAAATAGAAAACAAAAATAGAAATAGTGACACAAGGAATAAACACACAGTGAATAACAAATAACAATAACGAGTAAAACATATCATGGCTATATACAGGGAGTACCAGTACCGAGTCGTTGTGCAGGGGTATGAGGTAATTGAGGTAGCTATGTACATATATTGTAGGTAGGGGTAAAGTGACTAGGCAACAGGATAGATAATGTGGAGCAGTAGCAGCAGTGTATGAAGTGAGTGTAATAGTGTGTGTGTGTGGCGTGTGTGCGCATGTTATGTGTGTGTGGGCGTATGTCGAGTGTGTGTGTGTGTGTGTGTGTGTGACACGAGGCGACTCCGGGATGCTGACCTTCTAGGCAGAGTTGCAAAGAAAAAGCCATATCTCAGACTGCCCATCTTAATCTTTTATTTTTATTGGCCAGTCTGAGATATGGCTGTTTCTTTGCAACTCTGCCTAGAAGGTCAGCATCCCGGAGTCGCCTCTTCACTGTTGACGTTGAGACTGGTGTTTTGCGGGTACTATTTAATGAAGCTGCCAGTTGAGGACCTGTGAGGCGTCTGTTTCTCAAACTAGACACTCTAATATATTTGTCCTCTTGCTCAGTTGTGCACCATGGCCTCCCACTCCTCTTTATATTCTGGTTAGAGACAGTTTGCGCTGCTCTGTGAAGGGAGTAGTACACATCCTTGTACGAGATCTTCTGTTTCTTGGCAATTTCTTGCATGGAATAGCCTTCATTTCTCGGAACAAGAATAGACTGACGAGTTTCAGAAGAAAGTTATTTGTTTCTTGCCATTTTGAACCTGTAATCGAACCCACAATTGCTGATGCTCCAGATACTCAACTAGTCTCAAGAATGCCAGTTTTATTTGTGTTTTCAGCTGTGCTAACATAATTGTGCAAAAGGGTTTTCTAATGATCAATTAGCCTTTTAAAATGATATACTTGGATTAGCAAACACAACGTGCCATTGGAACACAGGACTGATGTTTGCTGATAATGGGACTCTGTACGCCTATGTAGATATTCCATTGAAAGTCAGCCGTTTCCAGCTACAATAGCCATTTTCAACATTAACGAGGTCTACACTGTATTTCTGATCAATTTGATGTTATTTTAATGGACAAAAAAATTGCTTTTCTTTTGAAAACAAGGACATTTCTAAGTTACCTCAAACATTTGAACGGTAGTGTATATTTTGATATTTTTGTACCCCAGGGAACAATACTGTACCCTAACCGTACCCTTATTTCTAAGAGTGTATCATATCACCTAAAATTACCCTTCCACAATATAGATTTCACCCAAAAAAACTTTCCTGTCAACAAAGGCATACTGTATGTATTATCTCTAGAAACTCTACTTACCAGACGTAAAGTGAAATGTGTCCCTCGCTATCAAATAACTATCTGAATCAAACTTTTGTCCGAACCGCACCATATTCCTGCTGTGTAGACAATGGTAGATTTTATCAGTGGTGGAAAAAGTACCCAATTGTCATACTTGAGTAAAAGTAAAGATACCTTAACAGAAAATGACGCAAGTAAAAGTGAAAGTCACCCAGTCAAATACTAGTTGAGTAAAAGCCTAAAAGTATTTGGTTTTAAATATACTTAACTATCAAAAGTAAATGTAATTGCTAAAACATACTTAAGTATCAAAAGTAAAAGTATAGATAATTTCAAATTCCTTATATGAAGCAAACCAGGCGGCACGATTATTATTATTTATTATTTATTTACGGATAGCCAGGGGCACACTCCAACACTCAGACATAATTTACAAACAATGCATTTGTGTTTAGTGAGTCCGCCAGATTAGATGCATAGGGATGACCAGAGATTTTCTCTTTAAGTGCGTGAATTTGACAATTTTCCTGTCCTGCTAAGCATTCAAAATGTAACGAGTACTTTTGGGTGTCATGGAAAATGTATGGAGTCGAAAGTAAAAAAAATATTTAGGGATGTAGTGGAGTAAAAGTAAAAGTTGTCAAAAATATAAATAGTAAAGTAAAGTACAGATACCCCAAAAAACTACTTAAGTAGTACTTTAAAGCATTTTTACTTAAATACTTTACCACTGGATTTCATGATAGGAAGTCTCGCGTGAAGTGAGTGGTCTAATGGCAGCCCGCTGTCTAACTCAGCAGGAGTATGGTGCAGTTCAGACAAAAGTTTGATTCAGAAGTTTATTTGATAGCGAGGGACACATTTAACTTTCCGTCTGGTAAGTAGAGTTCCTACAGATTATACAAATGCCTTTGTTGACAGCCACATAATTCATGGGCTGAGCTGAGAGAAAACATGGATCAACAACATCGCATTCACTCCACATTACTGGCCTTCATGACAATGTGAAAAGAATTAAGCCTGTGTTAAAAAATCCATTCCAAATCATCCATTCTGTTTGTAACAAGGCCCTTAGGTTATTACTTATCAAGGAACTTGTTGCAAAGAGAATAGAAGCAAGACAACATACAAAGAAATTAACTTTTTGGCCTAAATTAAAAACGTCATGTTTGAGTCAAATCCAATACAACACATCACAGAGTGAAACCCTCTGTATTTTCAAGTATTGTTGTGGCAGCATCATGTTATGGGTAGGCTTGTCACCGGCAGGGACTGGGAAATGTATCCAGATCAAAAGCAATAGGAAAGGAGCAAAGCCCAGGTAAAAAGTTAGAAGAAAACCTGCCTTAGGGCTCTATTCAATCTGTAACGCTGAAACTTTACAGATTCTGCAATAGAAATGTAAATGTAATTTCCGATTGAGCCGCCATATGCAGCGTTTACAGTGAATGCAGTCTTTTACAGTGAATGCAGTCTCCGCTAAAGCAGAAACATTGCCTTTCAATTTAAATCACTCTGTAAAGTTGAACTTCCGCGATGCGGATCCAATAGAGCCCTTAGTCTTCTGAATACCTAACCTGGGATAGAGTTTTATTTTTCAGCCTGTCAATTACACACATTTTAATGACAAAGACACACCAGAATGGCTTTCCAATAAGTGTTGAGTGTTCCTGAGAGGTCCAGTCTCAGTCCTGACTTAAATCTGCTTGAAAAAATGTAAGACAAAGCTTGAATATTGCTGACCATCAATGATTCCCAACTAAATTTAATGAGCTTAAGTAATTTTTACAAAAACAATGGATATATGTTGCCCTAAGATTTGTGCAAAGTTGGAACCATCGTATTCAAAATGAATCACATCTGTAATTGCTGCCAAAGGTGCTTCCACGAACACAAGTCTGGGTTGTGAAGACTTTTTATTTATTTATTATTTACAAAACATTTTAAAATGTTCTTTCACTTTTAAAATGTGGTGTAGGTTGTGTACATCAGTAGGAAGGAAATCTAAGTTAATCTATTTTTAGATTGAAAGAGCTACTGCAATTAAAAGCAATGAATCAATTTGAAAATGACCTATGTGGCATCGATATGAGTCAGAAACAGTTATTCTAGTTTAAAAATTGACTACAAATTGTAAAAATGATAATTTTGGTCATAAAGTCAAAACTGAGTTTGAAACATCCATGCGTCACAACGGTTAAATGAAAGTTGGGTTTTAATTTGACAATCTCCATTTGCCCACTAACATGGGGTGAACAGCTGCGGTGATTGCTCTCTATCCAATAGCATAGACAGTCCGACAGACCTGCTCAGCAGCTTTGACTGTTTATAAAAGACATCACGTCGCAAATTGTTTTACTTGAGAAATACTACACCAAACAGTGAGATGTAAAGTTGCGCAACTAAAACATCCTCGGCAAAAACGTCAACATTAATTACAGATTTCTTGAGTAATCTTCGATTCATTCTGGGGATTTTGAGGAAGTGAAATCAGCTTCCGCGTTTACAATGTCTCATGGGGGACAAACATCATTAACCAAACGCAGAATCGGTCAGGAAACACACCTCCAAGACTGAAATCAAATTTTTCTAATGAGCAACAGAGAAACACACGTGCCAATCGATGTGTTCAGTGGCTCTTTAATTTGAAGGCAGCAAAATATTAAAACTGTGCAAGGGGTGTGTAGACTTTCACTAGGCACTGTAGGATAAATGCTGCCCCATATGTTTTAGCATATGTCACAAGGCTGCCCAAATCCATCTGACCCTGAAAGCAAATAGGCCTCAGATGAGGGCCAGGTCCGTATTTAATTACATGACACTAATATCCCTGGCCTATGGCTGGGCCTGAGGGTGGAGGAGGAGGAAAGCTCTGTGTCACTCCAACGAATGAACCCAATTCTATCGGAAACACATAAGGGGAGAGGAAGGAAGTGGGGGGTGTATGGGGGGGAGAAAGTGATTCTGTCTCAGATCCAGATTTAGAAGACAGCATAGAAATAGACTGAATAGAACGGGAACTGAATAGTGAGTTCTCTATTCTAGAACTGAATCTTCATTTAAACATGTCTATAAGGCAAAAAACAATAATCCAACAACCCACCCAACAGGCCATTCCACACACTCTATGCCCTGGCTCTCCACAGCAACCCAGGCCTTTCTGAAGAATGCTTGTAATCTTCCGTCTGGCTGGGGTGTATCCCGTGGATCAGGGCCGGCTTGGGAGTGGGCCAGTCTATTGTCGGCAAACCTCAAAGGCCTGAGAGGCAGGCAGTGAGGCCGGCAGTCAGGAGTCTGAAGGCGGGGTAGGATGGGGAAGAAAAAAGGGTGAAGGGAGTTGATAGAAAGGGTATCCTCCAGTCTGTCCTCTCTAACCTCACTCCTGTTGAAAGCCCCCTTTGCCCCATTGTCCAGCAATTACAATAGGACTTTTTCTAATATTTTGTTGTCTCCTGTTGACTGTGGATATTAACTAAGCGGTTGGACATGGAAAGAAATGTGACTCCGTCCTCTTCCGCTTGACCCTGATGATGGTTGGAGCATATGGTAGACAGACTGAGAGAGAGAGAGAGAGAGAGAGAGAGAGAGAGACAGAGAGAGAGAGGCCCAGAAGAAGACTGAAGGGATATTGCTGCTGATATGCCCACATGCAAAACCAGGAAGGAGAAAAAGCAGAGAAAATGTCCTTCGCCACGGCAGTCTTTTTCTGTCTCCTTAAACAGATACTGTAGATGGTGGTGAATTAAGAGACAATGGGAGAAGAAATGAGAACGCTCACGACAGGCCCAGGGAGGGGAGGGCAGACATTAAAAACTAAAAATTAAACTATGCATCTGTGTGTATCTGAGAATGGTGTATGGGGCCAGGGGCTTGGGAGGGGCTGTTAAAAAAGCAGCTCAGCTGGGGAGGAGTAGAGGATGGGTGGAGGATCCTCGGTCAGAGATAGCTAGCGATAATAATCACAGGCGTGAAATTACAACGCTGATATTTGTGGGACCCCAGGGTGTGGTTTGTGGGAGCTACGGGAGTTCGGAAGGGCCACACATCACCAGAGGTCTTTGCAGGCAGATTGTTGTCATCAATGATCAGGAGAGCAGTCGGTTTTCTGGTAGCACTTTACATTAAAAGGCTTATAATGTGGTAATAAACATGGTTACCATAAGTTACCAGTAATACAAAAGTACGTTTCTGGGTATTACAAGATAAATCAGACTGTAGTTTCTACATAAATACTTTGCATATAAAAAAAAACTAAAATTCTCATATTATAGTTCTGCTGTTTCCAATATTATTGTTCCTGTGCTGTTTCTATGAACACCATACAAATGCATTGGGATGTATAACCCAGAAACAGAGAAGGTAATTATCTTTCAATTGCATTTGATATTTTTTCCATTTGTTTCTAGAGTAGTTCCAGCCTACAACTGCAAAATTAAGACCATATTTTGTTACTTGCAACTGATCCTTCAGCTCTTACATGCAGCAGGCTAACTCCACTTTATTCTGAATAAAGTGTTTGAGCTGCGAATTGAGGACCAATACAATCAGATTCCCTCCCTCTCGCAAAGATTGCATAATATCATCACCTTTATATGGACAATATTAAGGAAGACGTGGATTAATCCAATGTTAATCCAGATAGTGTTAATCCAATGTCATTTTGTGTTAAAGGTGACGGGAAAAGTTCTCCACCTAGGTGTTATTTTAGATTATGAACAAAATTTAGAAACACATTAGGAATGTCATCAAAATAGCTTTTTACCACCTGAGGAACATTGCCAAGGTGTGTCCATTTCTCTGTCAGGCTAATACAGAGAGACTACTACTTTTATTACAAGTTGGCTTGACTACTGTAATGCTATCCTGTCTGGTCTACCCAAGAAAGCCATTGGTCAATTGCAATACAAAAAAGAATGCTGCAGCAGGGGTTCTGAACAAGACCAGACAGAGAGCACACAATACACCAGTTTTAAGGTCTCTGCACTGGCCGCCTGTGAGTTTTAGAATACATTCTAAGATTATACTATTGGTTTTTAAATCAATCCACGATTGTGCACCCCAATACATTCATTGCAGCTGCAGTGCATTTTATGGCTTATAAAAGTGTTGAACAAAGTGTTGACAGTGCTGAATAACAACTTAAACATGAATTTACTCAAAAAAACAGCAGCTCTTTGTTGTATTCTTTGAGTCTCTCTCTAGTCATGGTTTTACACATTTTGAAATCTCACAGTATCAGCTTTGCTGTGCATTCGAGTCAATGGCTCGAGGAAACTGTGCCGACACAGTGATCTGAGATATCTGATTGGCCAGCGGTAGGCCTATAGTTGCACTTGATTTGCTCTCTGGGCCTGCCGGGTAGGCGGTTCTAACTTCAGACACATGAAATGGTTCAAAATGGGAACAGTTTGCCTTCCCGGCGCTAGGGCTGTTGAATCAAGTGCACCTACCGCCAACAGCACGAAAAAAAAAAAAAAAAAAGGAAATCAAGGCTTTATCGTTGTGAGGTAAGGGGGCAGAGTGTGTTCTGTTAGAGTGAAGCTCTGAATGCTCTAATCTGTGTGTATGTGTGTGCGTGTGTGTGTCGTACCCTCTCCTCTCTGAAGGGGTTAGTGTGTGAGGTCTCTAACCTGCTACTACTGATGCTGCTCCCTCTGAGGAAGAATGTCCCGAAAAACATGACATTCCTCCTCTTTCACCAGGACACATACACTACATGAACAAAAGTATGTGGAAACCTGCTCGTCGAACATCTCATTCCAAAATCATGGGCATTAATATGGAGTTGGTCCCCCCTTTGATGCTATAACAGCCCCCACTCTTCTGGGGAGGCTTTCCACTAGATGTTTGGAACATTACTGTGGGGACTTGCTTCCATTCAGCAATGAGCATTAGTGAGGTTGGGCTGTAATGTTGGGCGATTAGGTCTGGCTCGCAGTCGGTGTTCCAATTCTTCCCAAAGGTGTTTGATGGGGTTGAGGTCAGGGCTCTGCGCACGCCAGTCAAGTTCTTCCACACCGATCTCGACAAACCATTTCTGTATGGATCTCGCTTTGTGCACGGGGGCATTGTCATGCTAAAACAGGGAAGGACCTTCCCCAAATTGTTGCCACAAAGTTGGAAGCACAGAATCGTCTAGAATGTAATTGTATACTGTAGCATTAAGATTTCCCTTCACTGGAACTAAGGGACCTAGCCCGAACCAGGAAAAACTGCCCCAGACCATTATTCCTACTCCACCAAACTTTACAGTTGGCACTATGCATTGGGGCAGGCAGCGTTCTCCTGGCATCCGCCAAACCCAGATTTGTCCGCCTGACTGCCAGATGGTGAAGCATCACTCCAGAGAACATGTTTCCACTGCTCCAGAGTCCAATTGCGGCGAGCTTTACACCACTACAGCTGACGCTTGGCATTGCGCATGGGGATCTTAGGCTTGTGTGCGTTTGCTCGGCCATGGAAACCCATTTCAGACTAACAGTTATTTTGCTGACCTTGCTTCCAGAGGCCGAGGACAGACCATTTTTACGCGCTACGCGCTTCATCACTCGCCGGTCCCGTTCTGTGAGCTTGTGTGGCCTACCACTTTGGGGCTGAGCCGTTATTGCTCCTAGACATTTTCCACTTCACAATAACAGCACTTACAGTTGACCGGGGTAGCTCTAGCAGGGCAGAAATTTGATGAACTGACTTTTTGGAAAGGTCCTATGAAGGTGTCACATTGAAAGCCACTGAGATCTTCAGTAAGGCCATTCTACTGCCAATGTTTGTCTATGGAGATTGCATGGCTGTGAAGCTCGATATTATACACCTGTCAGCAACGGGTGTGGCTGAAATAACCGAAACCACTAATTTGAAGGGATGTCCACATACCTTTGTATATACAGCACCAGTCCAAAGTTTGGACACACCTACTCGTTCAAGGGTTTTTCTTTATTTTTACTATTTTCTACTATAAACTATGAAATAACACATATGGAATCATGTAGTAACCAAAAAAAGTGTTTTTTGAGATTCTTCAAATAGCCACCCTTTGCCTTGATGACAGCTTTGAACACTCTTGGCATTCACTCAACTAGCTTCACCTGGAATGCTTTTCCAACAGTTTTGAAGGAGTTCCCACATATGCTGAGCACTTGTTGGCTGCTTTTCCTTCACTCTGCAGTCCAACTCATCCCAAACCATCTCAATTGTGTTGACGTCGGGTGATTGTGGAGGCCAGGTCATCTGATGCATCACTCTCCTTCTTGATCAAATAGCCCTTACACAGCCTGGAGGTGGGTTGGGTCATTGTCCTGTTGAAAAACAAATGATAGTGCCACTAAGCGCAAATCAGATGGGATGGCGTATCGCTGCAGAATGCTGTGGTAGCCATAATGGTTAACTGTGCCTTGAATTATAAATAAATCACAGACAGTGTCACCAGCAAAGCACCCCCACACCATCACACTTCCTCCTCCATGCTTTACGGTGGGAACCACACATGCGGAGATCATCCGTTCAACTACTCTGCGTCTCACATAGACACGGCGGATGGAACCATAAATCTCTAATTTGGATTTCCACTGGTGTAATGTCCATTGCTCGTGATTCTTGGCCCAAGTAACTCTCTTCTTGTTGTTGGTGTCCTTTAGTAGTGGTTTCTTTGCAGCAATTCGACCATGAAGGCCTGATTCACGCAGTCTCCTCTGAACAGTTGATGTTGAGATGTGTCTGTTACTTGAACTCTGTGAAGCATTTGTTTGGACTGCAATCTGAGGTGCAGTTAATTCTAATGAACTTATCCTCTGCAGCAGAGGTAACTCTGGGTCTTCCTTTCCTGTGGCGGTCCTCATGAGAGCCAGTTTCATCATAGCGCTTGATGGTTTTTGCGACTGCACTTGAAGAAACTTAAAAATTTCTTGAAATGTTCCAGATTGACTGACCTTCATGTCTTAAAGTAATGATGAACTGTCATTTCTCTTTACTTATTTGAGCTGTTCTTGCCATAATATGGACTTGTTCTTTTACCAAATAGGGCTATCTTCTGTATACCACCCCCTACCTTGTCACAACACAACTGATTGGCTCAAACACATTAAGTAGGAAAGAAATTCCACAAATTAACTTTTAACAAGGCACACCTGTTAATTGAAATGCATTCCAGGTGACACAAAAATGTATGCACGCATGACTGTAAGTCGCTTTGGATAAAAGCGTCTGCTAAATGGCATATCATATTATATTATTATTACCTCTTGAAGCTGGTTGAGAGAATGCCAAGAGTGTGCAAAGCTGTCATCAAGGCAAAGGGTGGCTACTTGGAAGAATCTCAAATATAAAATATATTTTGATTTGTTTAACGCTTTTTTGGTTACTACATGATTCCATATGTGTTATTTCATAGTTTTGATGCCTTCACTATTATTCTACAATGTAGAAAAGAGTCAAAATAAAGAAAATCCCTGGAATGAGTAGGTGTGTCCAAACATTTGACTGGTACTGTATAGTGTATTTACCTTACAAATTAAAAGGTCACAATGTATAACATTTACTGAACAAGCAGTATTTTATACAACAGTTCAGGCAGGCCTTCAACTGACAATAACTCATTTTAGGAGTGCGGTGTGGAACGACAAAATCTTGCTTCCAGGACTTATTTTTCCAACCACAGCACTGTATATATCAACAATTTCCTTCCCTCCTGCAAATGCAAGTTAAGTAAACAACCCCAATATTGGGTAAAATATTCTCAAAATCCAATAGTATATGTACAGTATTTGACTAATGTCACGGTTTCGGCCGAGGCTGCTCCTCCTCCTTGCTCGGACAGGCTTCGGCGGTCATCGTCCCCGGAGTACTAGCTGCCACCGTTGTATGTTATCGATGTTTGTTTGGTTTTGTCTTCTTTGTACACCTGTTTCCTTTTAGTGTTAATTATGTCTCCTATAAGTTTCTCGTTTTGTTAGTTGTGTGTTGTGTGTAATTGTTCCGCCTGTCTTTTGGTGCTGCTCGTTTTTGCTATTTGTATGTTCAGGACAGTCGCACTGTATTTCGTGCGCTCTAGTATTTAGGTGTTTTAAGCACTGATGCGTAATCGTTCGCCTCCTGATTAGTTGAGGCCCAGTGTTATTATTTTTTCGTTTAGTAACGTCTGTTGGACGAAGCTTCTGTGTCCTGCGTTTGACTCCTACACCACATCCACATCAGCCGCTCTGACAACTAATCCTTTCACTCTGTGAGGAGCATAGGTCATCCAGAAATGTTCTCCACCTCACTCTGTTTTAGGCCAGTTTCTCAATCCATAAAATTAGGTTAACTTGTGATTGGGTTGAACTACCCCGTTAAAAATCCTTTAGTCATCCTATTCTTTCCCTGCTTGTTCAGTAAATGTTATACATTGTGACCTTTTAACTTATGAGGTAAATATATTTTTGCTATTGTTCTGCTGTCGTTAAGGAGCATTGCCCAAGTAAAATAGTATTTGAGTGACCAAAACATCACCCATAATATCTCGTTTGGACTAAAATGCTCAGCATTTGAGAAAACATACCTTTTCTCTCATCCTATACTATTAGTAAGACTGAATGGCCAGAATGAGTGAGCGGGGAGCTAAAATGCTGAGTGGGCGGGGTGATGACCTTGACTGACAGTTCATTGAAATGCAACTTGGACGCAATGTTGCAGTGATATAATCTCAAGCAGAGTTACTGATAAACAAAGCAACTCTAACATCCTGTAATACATCACATCGTGGTTTCACAAATTATTTGTTTATCCAACTGTTTGGTTATTGTAATAGCACCGATATATACAAAATGCTGGAAGTACAATTTCGCTACCTAGACAAAATGAAATTGCCAGCACCGTTTTATCCTACTATCTAGCTATCTCATGTTGAACTATTTCAAACTGGACAGGGAGAGATCTGGGTTCACTTCATAAATTACATTTCTTGACTGCCAGACCATGTACATAAACCCTGACTAGCAGTTATGTCAAGTATTATTTTTACATTTTCGGTTTGGCATGTCTCTGTTGCGGTTTGCAGCAGCACTGACAGATGTGTTGACATCACAACTGGGTCGGAGTTCCGAACAGAGTCATGTTCTATGCAGACTGAAGACTATGCTAGCCACTAACTAGCTAACACCAGACACCTATGAAAGGGGTAACCGATAAGTATCTTCGCCACAGATGAATAGGGGAAACCTATAATTATATGTTCTAACACCCTGCAGTCAATTTATGGCACCAGGAGACTGTCAGACGAACTGATGTGGATGTGGTGGAGGAGTCAGGCGCAGGACACAGAGGCTTCGTCCAACAGACTTTACTAGTCAAAAGTGCAAAAATACAATACACGGCCTCGAAACAAACAGAGGCGAGCGAATTACGCTAACCATGCGTAAAACACCAAACAAAACAAACAGAGCGAAAACACGCAGCTCCTAACGACAGGCAGACAATAACACACAACACAAGACTAACCAAACGAGAAACTTATAGGAGACATAATTAACCAAACAGGGAACAGGTGTACACAATCAGACAAAACCAAACAGACATCGAAAACATCAAACGGTGATAGCTAATACTCCGGGGACGACGACCGCCGAAACCTGCCCGAACAAGGAGGAGGAGCAGCCTCGGCCGAAACCGTGACAGTACCCCCCCCTTGACGCGCAGCTCCAGCCGTGCGCCGACCCCGGCCTCGGGGACGACCAGGAGGACGCGGAGCAGGGCGCGTAGGGTGTCCACGGTGGAACTCCGTCAGGAGAGACGGGTCTAGAATGTCTCTCCTCGGCACCCAGCACCATTCCTCCGGACCGTACCCCTCCCACTCCACGAGATATTGGAGACACCCCATCCGACGTCTCGAATCCAAGATGGACCGAACAGTGTACGCCGGAGCCCCCTCGATGTCCAGTGGGGGCGGAGGAGTCTCCCTGATCTCATCGTCCTGGAGTGGGCCAGCTACCACCGGCCTGAGAAGAGACACATGGAACGAGGGGTTAATATTCTTATAATCAATAGGCAGTTGTAACCTGTAACACACCTCGTTCAATCTTCTCAGGACTTTAAACGGCTCCACAAACCGCCGACCCAGTGTCCGGCAGGGCAGGCGGAGGGGCAGGTTTCTGGTAGAGAGCCAGACTCGATCACCAGGTGCGTACACCGGCCCCTCTCTGCGGTGGAGATCGGCGCTCGCTTTCTGACGACGGATGGCCCGCTGCAGGTGGACGTGTGCAGCGTTCCACGTCTCCTCCGAGCGCCGCACCCACTCATCCACCGCAGGAGCCTCGATCTGGCTCTGCTGCCACGGTGCCAGAACTGGCTGGTAACCCAACACACATTGGAAAGGGGTTAGATTGGTTGAGGAGTGGCGGAGAGAGTTCTGGGCCATCTCTGCCCAGGGGACATACCTCGCCCACTCCTCCGGCCGGCCCTGGCATTACGATCTAAGAAACCTACCCACATCCTGGTTCACACGTTCTACCTGCCCATTACTCTCCGGGTGGTAACCCGAGGTCAGGCTCACCGAGACCCCCAAACGCTCCATAAACGCCCACCAGACTCTGGAGGTAAACTGGGGACCTCGATCAGACACTATATCCTCGGGTACCCCGTAGTGCCGGAACACGTGGGTGAATAGTGCTTCGGCGGTCTGTAGGGCAGTAGGAAGACCCGGCATTGGGAGCAGACAACAGGCCTTAGAGAACCAATCCACAACGACCAGTATAGTAGTATTCCCCTGTGAAGGGGGAAGGTCTGTGACGAAATCCACCGAGAGGTGAGACCATGGTCGTTGTGGAACGGGCAGGGGTTGTAACTTACCCCTGGGCAGGTGTCTAGGCGCCTTACACTGGGCGCACACCGAACAGGAGGAGACATAAACCCTCACATCCCTGGCTAACGTTGGCCACCAGTACTTAGCGTTAAGGCAGTGCACAGTCCGGCCTATGCCAGGATGTCCAGAAGAGGGTGACGTGTGAGCCCAATATATCAGTCGATCCCGAACCTCGAGCGGAACGTACGTCCGACCCACCGGGCACTGTGGAGGACTAGGGTCGGTACGCAACGCCCGCTCGATCTCAGCATCGACCTCCCACACTACCGGTGCCACCAGACACGACTCCGGCAGTATGGGGGTGGGCTCAATGGACCGCTCCTCCGTGTCATACCGTCGAGACAGTGCGTCTGCCTTACCGTTCTGGGACCCAGGGATGTACGTGATCTTAAATACGAACCGGGCTAAAAACATGTTCCACCGCGCCTGGCGAGGGTTCAATCTCCTAGCTGCCCGGATGTACTCCAGGTTACGGTGGTCGGTCAAAATGAGAAAAGGGTGTTGAGCCCCCTCAAGCCAATGCCTCCACACCTTTAGGGCCTGTACCAAGGCTAACAGCTCCCTGTCCCCTACGTCATAATTTCGCTCCGCCGGGCTGAGCTTTTTGGAGTAAAAAGCACAGGGCCGGAGTTTAGGTGGCGTGCCGGACCGTTGCGAAAGTACGGTCCCAATACCAGCCTCTGACGCGTCAACCTCCACCTGAAATGGTAAAGCGGGATCCGGATGCGCCAGCACCGGAGCCGAAGTAAACAGGTCCTTCAGTTTCCCAAAAGCCCTGTCCGCCTCGACTGACCACTGCAAACGCACCGGACCCCCCTTCAACAGAGACGTTATGGGAGCTGCCACCTGTCCAAAACCCCGGATAATCCTTCGGTAGTAATTTGCAAACCCCAAAAACCGCTGCACCTCTTTAACAGTAGTTGGAGTTTGCCAATTACGCACGGCTGACACTCGGTCAACCTCCATCTTCACCCCTGACGCAGACAACTGATAACCCAAAAAGGAGACCGACTCCTGGAAAAACAGACATTTCTCTGCCTTGACATACAGGTCGTGCTCCAACAGCCTTCTCAACACTCGGCGCACCAGGGCTACATGTTCGGCTCGGGTAGAAGAGTACACAAGAATGTCATCAATGTACACGACCACACCCTGCCCCTGCATGTCCCTGAAGATCTCATCTACGAAGGATTGGAAGACTGAAGGAGCGTTCATCAACCCGTATGGCATGACGAGATACTCGTAATGACCTGAGGTGGTACTAAATGCTGTCTTCCATTCGTCGCCCTCTCTAATGCGCACCAAGTTGTAGGCGCTCCTGAGATCTAATTTTGTGAAGAAATGCGCCCCGTGGAATGACTCCGTCATAGTCGCAATCAGCAGGAGTGGATAACTGTATTTCACCATGATCTGATTGAGACCACGGTAATCAATGCACGGGCGCAAACCTCCATCCTTCTTCTTCACAAAAAAGAAGCTTGAGGACGCAGGGGAAGTGGAAGGCCGTATGTATCCTTGTCTCAGAGATTCGGCTATGTACGTCTCCATAGCTTTCTTCTCCTCGTGAGAGAGAGGATACACATGGCTCCGTGGAAGCGCTGCTCCTGCCTGGAGGTCTATCGCACAATCTCCCTGCCTATGAGGAGGCAACCGCGTCGCCCTCGATTTACTGAACACGATTGCCAAATCCTCATATTCGGGGGGAATGTGCAGCGCGGGCACCTGGTTTGGACTCTCCACCGAGGTCGCCCCCACGGAAACACCTAGACATCGCCCCACACACTGAGCAGACCACTCCTTAAGAGCCCTCTGTTGCCACGAAATAGACGGATTATGGGTAATCAACCAGGGAAGCCCCAACACCACCAGATACGCAGGAGAGTCAATCAGATATAGCTGAATAGTCTCCTCATGACCCCCCTGCGTCCTCATCCTAAGTGGCGCCGTGACCTCCCTAATCAACCCCGATCCCAGGGGACGGCTGTCTAACGCATGGACTGGAAAGGGGGGGTCGACAGGAAGAAGGGGAAGTCCTAGTTTCAAACAAAAATGTCGATCAACAAAATTCCCAGCTGCGCCTGAATCTACTAGCGCCTTATGCTGGGAATGAGGTGCAACCTGTGGAAAGTGTACAGGTAAACAGACATGCACAACAGAGAGCTCTGGGTAAGTGGGACGCCTACTCACCTGGAATGACTCCCCGGTGCGTAACCTGTTGTCCTCTCCCCTAGGAGACCCTCCCCAGCACCTGGCCGCAGTGTGCCCTCCACGGCCACAGTTGGTGCAGGGGACAGCCCCCCTCGGGCTCCTCCTCCTCCTCTCTCTAGCGCCAGCACCTCCGAGCTCCATAGGGCTCGGCTTGGAGGTGCTGGAGGGTGGAATGGACGACCCCCCACTCGGAACGTCTGCGGGTTGCCAGCAGGGTGTCTAGCCGGATGGACATGTCCACCAGCTGGTCGAAGGTGAGGTGGGCATCCCTGCAGGCCAACTCTCGACGGACGTCCTCTCATAGACTACAACGGTAGTGGTCGATGAGGGCCCGCTCATTCCACCCTGCATCCGCCGCTAGAGTCCGGAACTCCAGGGCGAACTCCTGTGCACTCCTCCTCTCCTGTCGGAGGTGGAACAGACGCTCCCCCGCCGCCTTCCCCTCAGGTGGATGGTCGAACACTGCCCGGAAGCGGCGGGAGAACTCCGCGTAGGTGATGGTGGCGGCGTCTATTCCCCTCCATTCGGCGTTGGCCCACTCCAACGCTTTGCCGGTGAGACAGGAGATGAGGGCGGAGACGCTTTCGTATCCCGAGGGCGCCGGATGTATGGTAGCCAGGTAGAGTTCCACCTGGAGGAGGATCCCCTGACACCCGGCTGCGGTACCATCATAGGCCCTCGGGAGCGAGAGCCGACTACCCCTGGGTTTCGGTGCTGGAAGAGAAGGACTGGCCGATGGTGATGGTATGGGGTGCGGAGGAGTGGGCACCTCCCCGGTGACCAACAGGCGCAGAGTGTTAGACACCTCATTCATGGCGGTCCCAAGTTGCTGGATCATGGTGTCCTGATAGCTGATCCGTTCCTCCAGCGACTTGGGTGCCGCCGCTGCTCCTGCTGACTCCATAGGTGGTGTGTTATTCTGTCAGACGAACTGATGTGGATGTGGTGGAGGAGTCAGGCGCAGGACACAGAGGCTTCGTCCAACAGACTTTACTAGTCAAAAGTGCAAAAATACAATACACGGCCTCGAAACAAACAGAGGCGAGCGAATTACGCTAACCATGCGTAAAACACCAAACAAAACAAACAGAGCGAAAACACGCAGCTCCTAACGACAGGCAGACAATAACACACAACACAAGACTAACCAAACGAGAAACTTATAGGAGACATAATTAACCAAACAGGGAACAGGTGTACACAATCAGACAAAACCAAACAGACATCGAAAACATCAAACGGTGATAGCTAATACTCCGGGGACGACGACCGCCGAAACCTGCCCGAACAAGGAGGAGGAGCAGCCTCGGCCGAAACCGTGACAGAGACTAGCTAGCTAGGTATGTAAACCACACCCCTCTGCGAACATGCCTTCTTTGATGAAAGTTACAAAGCAGTACTTATTTAAATTTGGTAAATGTGATCGAACCCAAGAAAAGTAGCTGCTGCCTTGACAGCAGCTAATGGGGATCCTTAATAAATACAAATACAAATATATCCCCAATAAGCTGGCTTCCTCAATTCAAGTTTTTGACACAGAGAAGGAAGCCAGTCACTTTATGATCAAACTTTATCGATGTACCAGCGTTCATTGTTCATACTTTGGTCATCTTATTTTGATCTGGTTTCATCCAATTTGATGAAAAACATGATTTTGACTATTCGGGACCTTTAAAGCTGACATTTGCATCAGGGGAAACAGTGCCACTGTCTGCCCCAGCACATTTCTGTTGTTGTTGTTGTTGTTGTTGATGAAATGGAGGAGAGGCATCCAACATCCTGGTAAAAATAAATAGATTGTGTATGCAATGACGTGCAATGATGTACGAGGGGGAAAAACTGTGTTCGCTGTTTGAAGTAACATGGCAGTTTAATCATTACGGATTCCAGCTTTAAGCAATGTTGTTCTTGTGAATGCCTCCATCCTTTTATTTTGTGTTACATTTTGTATTGGCCAATCGACCTCCCCACTCTTTGTTTTACATTTTAGTTTTTTACAGCGATTTTTTAAAATATACATTATTCATTTAGTTTAGATACATGGTACTTTTATACACAGTATTACATTACATAAATATAGTTTGATATACACATTACACATTAAATGGTATTCAGTCAATGCATGTTAAAGTTAGTTTTTCTTCTCTTGATCAATACTCCATATTCCTGGACTAAATTTGGCACCTCAGCTGAAAACTCCATTCCCTAAATGGTCACCAGATGGTGCCGCGATCCGTTTTCTAGTTTTCTTGCAAAAGGGGGGTTGAAATATTTGCATTATCCCATAGCCGAGATCTCAGGAGACATTTAAGAAATGTCACTATAGTGTCAACAGTGACACTCGAATCACAGAGAAAGATTAAATATCAGAAGTGCCTTACGTTTGAATATCCGAGAAAGGTGTTGTTGATGTAATGCAAATGTAGATTTTCTCTGGTATCTTTACTATAAAAAAATGAAGGAAAGCTAACTAATTACATGGGGAAAGACAAATGTTAATGGATAATAATTATTTTTTGTTGAAGGAGAAACAGAAAAAGATACAGTGCCTTCAGAAAGTGTTCATACCCCCTTGACTTATTCCACATTTTGTTGTGTTACAGCCTGAATTCAAAATGGATTAAACTGACTTTTTCTCTCTCACACATCTACACACAATACTCCATAAAGACAAAGTGAAAACATGTTTTTAGAAATGTTTGAACATTTATTGAAATTAAATACATAAATATTGCATTTACATAAGTATTCACACCCCTGAATCAATCCATGTAATCACCTTTGGCAGCAATTACAGCTGTGAGTATTTCTGGCTAAGTCTCTAAGAGCTTTGCACACCGGGTTTGTACAATATTTGAACATTATTGATGAGCTAACCACCTCCGTCACTGGCTTCATTAGAAAATGCATCTGTGACGTTGTTCCCCCGGTGAGGGTTCGCTGCTTCCCCCCAAAAAAGTCCTGGATTAACAACGAGGTTGGCACTAAACTAAGGTACAGGGCTAACGCACACAGAGCTATCATAGACAACCGTGAGGCTATGGCCGAGGACAGGAACAAGTACAAGATGTCCTGCTATGACCTCTGCAGAGTCATCAAACGAGCAAAAGAACAATATAGGAATAAGGTGGAATCATAGTACACAGGCTCTGACGCCCGCCGCATGTGGCAGGGGCTACAGTCCATTATGGCTCAGTTGGTGGAGCACGGCACTTGTAACGCCAAGGTAGTGGGTTCGATCCCCGGGACCACCCATACACTAAAAAAATGTATGCACGCACGACTGTAAGTCGCTTTGGATAAAAGAGTCTGCTAAATGGCATATTATTTTATTATTATTATGGATTACATAGGAAGACCCAACCGTGATCTGCCCAACGATGCCTCTCTACCAGACGAACTCAATGCATTTTATGCACGCTTTGACAACAACAACATTGTGCCGGGTGTAAGGGCTGTCACCAACCCAGAGGATTGGGTGATCTTGCTCTCTGAGGCCGATGTGAAAAAGGTCCTTAATCAGGTCAACACCCGCAAGGCCATGGGGCCCGACGGTATTCCAGTGCACGTTCTCAGAGCATCTTGTGGTCCTCTGTAGCTCAGCTGGTAGAGCACGGCGCTTGTAACGCCAAGGTAGTGGGTTCAAACCCCGGGACCACCCATACACAAAAATAAATAAATAAAAATTCTGCACGCATGACTGTAAGTCGCTTTGGATAAAAGCGTCTGCTAAATGGCATATTATATTATATTATTATATATATATTATATATCTGCAAAACAGCTGGCAGGCATATTCACGCTTATTTTAAACCTCTCCTTGTCCCAGTCTGTAATTCCCACATGTTCTCTCCAAGCTCGTCACCAAGCGTAGGACTCTGGGTCCGAACACCTCCCTCTGCAACTGGATCCTGGACTTCCTGATGGGCCGAACCCAGGTGGTGAAGGTAGGCAACATCACATCCGCCACGCTGACCCTCAACACTGGGGCCTCACAGGGGTGTGTGCTTAGTCCCCTCCTGTGCTCCCTGTTCACACACGACTGCGTGGCCACGCACAACTCCAACACCATCATCAAATTTGCTGATGACACGACGATGAGTCAGCCTACAGGGAGGAGGTCAGGGATCTGGTAGTGTGGTGCCAGAGCAAACAAGCTCTCCCTCAATGTCAGAGAGACCAAGGAGCTGACCATGGACTATAGGACACGGGGGGTGAGCACGCCCCCATCCACATCAACAGGGCTGCAGTGGAGCAGGTCGAGAGCATCAAGTTCCTCGTGTCCAAATCACTAAAGACTTAAAATGGTCCAAACACACACACACAGTCGTGATAAAGGCGCAAATAGTGTCCCCCTGCCAAAAAGTCCCCCCTGTAATGAACCAAAGAGTGTGCAAAGATGTCATCAAGGCGAAGGGTGGCTATTTGAAGAATCTCAAATATATTTTTCTTTGTTTAACACTTTTTTGGTTACTACATGATTCCATATGTTATTTCATAGTTTTGATATCTTCACTATTATTCTACAATATAGAAAATAATAAAAATAAAGAAAAACCCTTGAGTGAGTAGGTGTGTCCAAACTTTTGACTGCTACTGTATATTCAACCATAAGGGTGTACTAATGAGCTATGCGAGATAGAAAAAAATGAATCATAATAGAGGACTACTGCAATTATGTTATTACAGTGTAGATAAGGGAAGGGCAGATTAAAATAAAAACATTACAGCCAGACAAGACAGTGTATGAATCAAATGGATTTGCTGTCACGCCCTGACTCAGGGGACGCTTAAATGTTGAGTCAGGGTGTGTATGTTCTATGTTGGTTATTTCTATGTTGGTGTTCTATTATGTGTATTTCCATGTTGGCCGGTGTGCTTCCCAATCAGAGGCAGCTGTAGCTCGTTGTCTCTGATTGGGGACCATACCTAGGCAGCCTATTGGCACTAGTGGGTTGTGGGAACTTGTTCCGTGTATGGGATGTTATTTTTTTTTTTTTTTTTTTTTTCATTTGTTATTTTTATTTATTATATATACAGTGAGCTCCATAATTCACTGGACAGTGACCATTCTTTTGTTATTTTGGTTCTGTACTCTAGCACTTTGAGTTTGAAAGGATACAATGACAATGAGGGTGAAGTGCAGACTGTCAGCTTTAATTTGAGGGTATTTTCATACATATCGGATGAACCGTTCATTTTCGGGCATCAAAAAACATTGGACAGTTTAACATAATGTAGAATAAAGTAATCATTGTTAATATTTGGTCGCATATCCTTTGCATGCAATGACTGCTTGAAGTCTGTGATGCATCGCCATCACCAGACGCTGGGTATCTTCCCTGGTGATGCTCTGCCAGGCCTGTACTGCAGCCATCTTCAGTTCCTGCTTGTTTCGGGGACTTATTGCCTTAAGTCTCCTCTTCAGCATGTAAAATGCATGTTCAATTGGATTCAGATCTGGTGATTGACTCGGCCAGTCAAGGATTTTCCACTTTTTGGCCATCAAAAACCCCTTTGTTGCTCTAGCAGTATGTTTAGGGTCATTGTCTTGTTGCATGATTAAGTGCCGTCCAATGAGTTTGGAGGCATTTGGTTTTATCTGAGCAGACAAAATATTTCTGTAGACTTCAGAATTCATTGTTCTACTTCTGTCTGCAGTCACATCATCGATGAAGACAAGTGAGCCTGTTCCACTGGCAGCCATACAGGCCCAAGCCATAACACCCCCTCCACCATGTTTCATGGATGAGGTGGTATGCTTTGGATCATGGGCATTTCTTTTTTTTCTCCACACTTTTGTCTTTCCATCACTCTGGTACATGTTTATCTTTGTCTCATCTGTCCACAATACTTTTTTCCAGAACTCTTGGGGCTCTTTTAGGTGCTTTTTAGCAAACTGTAATCTTGCCTTTCTGTTCTTCAGGCTTATCAGTGGTTTGCATCTTGTAGTGTACCCTCTGTAGTCCTGCTGGTGTAGTCTTCTGCGTATGGTAGACTTTGACACATCTACACCTGCATCCAGGAGAGTGTTTTTGATCTGTTGGGCTGTTATCAGGGTTTTTTTCTTCACCATAGAGAGTATTCTCCGGTCATCCACTACAGTGGTCTTCCTCTGTCTACCGGGTCTTTTGACATAATTGAGTTCACCGGTTGTTTTTTTCTTGTTAATGATGAACAAAACTGTTGACTTGGGCATGGCCAGGGTTTTTGCAATGTTCCTGAATGATTGATTTTCATTTCTGAGCCTTATGACAGCCAACTTCATTTGCATCGACACTGCTGTCTTCCTCATGTTGTCACACCCCAATAACAACCTCCAAAGTCTAGAATCATTACTATTCATCAACAGCTCTCCTGCATTCACTAACGACACAAATGACTACACCTGCCTAACGACACACATCTGTGAAGCCAATTTAACAAATACTTGTAGTACCTTAAAATGGGGGGACCATGTACAAAAGGTGCTGTCATTTCTAAACGGTTCATCCGATATGTATGAAAATACCCTCAAATTAAAGCTGACAGTCTGCACTCCACGCTCATTGTCATTGTATCCTTTCAAACTCAAAGTGCTAGAGTACAGAACCAAAATAACAAAACAATGGTCACTGATGGCGTATTGAATAGAAATCGGTACAAAACACCTCAAGATAAAAACATAATATTCAAAATCAGTAAGTTAGACTAAATATTAGCATTTCATATATTCGCAGTTAATATAATTCAATCTGGATAATAACAGAAATAAGATCATAAGGCTAGAGAAATATATCGACAAATATTACTACAACAAGCAACACCCAAACATGACTGAAGACAAGCGTGGAGAGCCGATCCCCAAAAGGAAACGCGACTCATCGACAGATACAGATGATATATGCTTTTCACCACTGGGTATGGTAAGTGTGGAAAGCGACCTGTTGAAGTCGATAAATGACAAATTGGGCATATTAGAATTGGTCAGTAAAGACGTAAAAGAGTTGAAAGCGAGTCTTCAAATGAGTGACGAAAAAGCTTTGGTAATGGAGAAAGAAACCAAAGAAATAAAAGTGACAGTCTCTAAAATGGAAACGGACGTTAGGGAATTAAAAAAGGAGAACAATCTTCTGAGAGAAGCCTTACTAGACATCCAAACTAGATCGATGAGGGAAAATCTAGTACTTACGGGTATTCAGGAAAAGGAGGGAGAAATAACAGAGAATATTATGAAGGACTTCCTGCATACAGCGCTACAAATCCCACTCGAGGCTGTCGATAAAATCCAACTCGAACGTGTACATCGTTTCGGAAAAAGAGGACAGAAATATGAGCGCCCAATCGTTGCCAAATTTGCTTTTTTTAAGGACAAAGCTATGGTGAAAAGCCTGGGAAAAAGACTTGCTGGCACGAAAATAGGCATGAATGATCAGTTCCCGAAGGAGATTGTAGAAAGGTGCAAAGTTCTATATCCAATCTTCAAGGAAAACAGATTAAAAGGGAAACGTGTTGCACTAGTGGTGGATAAATTATATATTGACAACCAAATGTTCAGAGACACAAAGACTACTCCATGGCTATTCTAAAAGTTGTAATAGAGGAGTCAAATATTGGAGCACCTGATACTAGCAATGAAAGGGATTGTAATATTAAATAACATTTATAGTAAGTATAGTATTTTATAAATGGATAAAACGATATAACAAGCAGAATAATACATCTTTATATACAAATAATTAGAACATGGATTTTTTGGCGGGAGGTTGTTGTTTTGGCGGATGGTTGTTGTGGTTGGTCCTGTGTTCTCTCTGGCGTCCTTTCCCCCTTGCAGCAGATGTGGATGCGGGTGCGTTTGCACGCTCGGCCCATTTCTTCCGCAGTCAACCATGTGGTGTGCATTTTTGTGTTTGAAAAGGTGCAGCGTTAAGTGAGTGAGAGGGGAAATGGTTGCATATCCCAGAGCCGACCGGGGGTCTATGAACAGGGGTAGTGAGAGAGAGAGCTTTCAATTTTGTGTAGATGAGGGATATACATTTTTAAATATAGTATACATCTAATCTAATTACTCATTGTCCTATCATGATGGAAAGATCCCTAACCCTATAACCTAGACACCCACCTGAGCGACCCATACACCAAAGAGAAGTTCCCATCTATTTTATGGACCTGCTGTGAATATACAGCCTAAACAGAGAAATAAATGCGGTCAGAGACCTACTTGAGCAGCACCGCCCCCTCAAGATTCTGAGCCTGCCTGGCAGGGTTGGTCCTACAAAGCCAGAGCCCCCTGATGGGAGAGCATAATATACAAGGAAATTCTCAAAGCTGCTAATGAGAACCTTGACGACCTTTTACCTAGCCGGTGGGGATTCCGGTGGGGTACGCCCACCCAGGTAGTGGCAGTGCTGGCAACACTGGCTGCAGTAACCCATGGGGAGGGGGTCACACTCGGACAATCAGAGAGGGGGTTTATCATTGTGGCCCAGGTGGCACAAAATAATCAAAGGTCTGATCGCATGGAGATGCTTGGGAAAATGGTTACAACAGGGGATCAGAATGTTTGTGTCTCAGGTGAAGAGGGTGGATCTGATCTCCATCACCTAGGACTTGACATAGATTAAGTAGATTAATCAAATCTCACATTGTTATCAATTTCTGCTCAATCTGCATGCTTTCTCAATCAGCTTTAACTGTATGTGCACTCGTAGATCAAGTTATTTCTCGAGTTGGGCTCTGGGATATAACAGCCGTTGAGTATCGGATTTTATGGTGGATTGTGGAGGAGGGGGTTGAGTGTGTTGGAGTATGTGAGTATGTGCGTGTGTGCTTGTCTGGCATCTGTTGTGGGGGGGGGGTGGGGATGTTGGGGGGGGGTGGTATGGGATGGACCGCAGGAATTATTTGCTAGGATAATAATTGCTTGTCAATGAATTAAATGTAATACAATGGCAATCCTGGTTATATGTTAGAATCCTATGCGTGAACTGCCGACATTATTACGCATATTAATTGATAATGATGGAAAATAGGATATGCATAATAAAATAAAATAAAATAGTTATATAGATATATATATATATATATAGAGGTGAAAGCATTGGAAATGCTTTTGGCGGTTAACCTGCTTCTGTTTTGTGGGTGGCACTGTGTGCTGTTTTCGATGGATGGGTCCTGGCCTCTCGGGGCCTTAGGGATACGGAGGGACGTGGGTGGGATGCTGATCACTGGGATGACGGCTCAACTTGGGATGGGGAGGGGCTTTAGCGGGGGAATTAGTGGAGAACAATTGAAGGGTTACTCCGTAGCAATGCAAATATCACGGTACAGCTATATGGACACTCAATCATTACGCTATTTTTTATTGGTAAATTTACAAACATATATAATGATAAATAGACTTGAAACTTGTATCTCATTATGGTGTATGGTGAAATAAGTATAGCCAGTTATAATTGTAATGGCTTAGCTGATAATAACAAAAGAAGAACAATATTTACATGGCTCAAAGAGAAGGAATATAATATCTATTGTATACAGGAAACTCATTCAACAATTCGAGATGAAGTAGCGTGGAAAAAATAATGGGGGGGGGAAATATACTTCTCCCATGGGCAAATAAATTCAAAAGGGGTGATGATATTAATTAATAGTAATTTCGATCCGAATGTGCAAATTGTCCAAATAGATACGCAAGGTAGATGGATTATTTTAAATATGGTATTGGACCATAAACAGATATGGCTCATTAACCTTTACGGACCAAATAATGATGATCCACAATTCTTTGACAATATATATAATAAATTATCAAGCCTGCAAGCAACTCAAGACAATATTATTATGGTGGGGGATTATAATACTGTTTTAAATAGCTCAATGGACCGAAAAGGAAATCACACCATAAACAATCACCCACATGCTCTTAAGGAAATTGTGAATGTCATGGATACATTAGAACTAGTAGATATATGGAGGCTTAAATATGCTGATCTAGTGAGATATACATGGTGGAGACTGAATCAAGCTAGTCGTCTTGACTTCTTTCTTATCTCATTCTCGTTGGCACCAAAAGTAAAAAAAGTGTTGATAGGGGACAGAATGCGGTCGGACCATCATATAATAGGCATATACATTACTCTGACTGAATTTCCACGTGGGCGAGGATATTGGAAATTTAATCAAAGCCTATTAGATGATAATTTATTTATAATTAGAACAAAGGAATTTATAACTGACTTTTTCCAACATAACATAGGTACAGCGAATCCCCTTATTGTATGGGACACCTTTAAATGTGCCTTTAGAGGCCATGCAATTCAGTACTCATCTCGAAAACAAAAGCAATTTAGGTCAAAAGAGTTTATACTAAGAAAGGAAATAGAAAGTCTAACAGAACAGATAGATGGCAATAAAAACTGTAACATAGAGGCTCAGAATAAATTAGAGGAAAAACAAAAAGAAATGGAAAAACTTATTCAAGAAAGATCAAGTGTAATATATTATAAAAATAAAGCAAAATGGATGGAATATGGGGAAAAATGCACAAAATTCTTTTTTAATCTTCAACATAGGAATGCTACCAAAAAGAACTTAATGAAACTGGTTACAATTGAAGGAGTCACCCATAATTCACCTAATGATATTTTGAAGGAAGAAACAAAGTATTTTAAGCATATGTTTTCTTTTCAGTCGCCTCCATCTCCTCTAACTGAAGCTAATTGTAGAGATTTTTTTTCTATTGATAATGTCAAATTAACAGCCACACAGAAAGACTCATGTGAAGGTGAAATTACAGAGGAGGAACTTCTGGATGCAATTAAAGACTTTAAGTCCGGGAAAACTCCAGGGTTGGATGGCATACCAATCGAGGTATACCAAACCTTTTTTGATATACTAAGAGGACCGTTATTAGCATGTTTTAACCACTCCTATGTAAATGGTAGATTATCTGACACTCAAGAAGAAGGTCTGATCTCATTATTACTGAAACAGGATACAAGTGGAAAATATAAAGATCCAGTCCATTTACAAAATTGGAGGCCCCTTACACTTCAGTGTTGTGATGCAAAAATCCTAGCAAAATGTATAGCGCATAGAATTAAAAAGGTATTATCGGATATTATTCATTCTAATCAGACAGGTTTTTTACATGGAAGATACATTGGAGATAATATAAGGCAAGTATTGGAAACAATAGAACACTATGGAAAATATGGGAAACCAGGCCTGCTATTCATAGCAGACTTCGAAAAGGCATTTGATAAAGTTCGACTGGAATTTATATATAAATGCCTGGAGCATTTCAATTTTGGAGAATCTCTTATAAAATGGATGTATAAAATCATGTATAGTAACCCTAGGTGTAAAATAGTAAATAATGGCTATTTCTCAGAAAGTTTTAAACTGTCAAGAAGAGTGAAACAAGGTTGTCCACTATCGGCATATCTATTTATTGTGGCCATCGAGATGTTAGCTATTAAAATCAGATCCAATAATAATATCAGAGGATTAGAAATACAGGGCTTAAAAACAAAGGTGTCATTGTACGCAGATGATTCATGTTTTCTTTTAGATCCACAACTAGAATCCCTCCACAGCCTCATAGAGGATCTAGATACATTTTCTAACCTCTCTGGATTAAAACCAAATTATGACAAATGTACTATATTACGTATTGGATCACTAAAAAATAACATTTTTACATTACCATGTAGTTTACCAATAAAATGGTCTGATGGTGATGTGGATATACTCGGAATACATATCCCAAAGGAAATAAATGATCTCACTTCAATACATTTTAATAGAAAGTTAGCAAAAATA
This sequence comes from Coregonus lavaretus, assembly GCF_964263955.1. Taxonomy (NCBI): domain Eukaryota; kingdom Metazoa; phylum Chordata; class Actinopteri; order Salmoniformes; family Salmonidae; genus Coregonus; species Coregonus lavaretus. The sequence continues at coordinate 31,475,404 of NC_140023.1, read as the reverse complement.
GATAAGATCTTACTACCATGGAAAGGAAAATGCCTGTCAATTTGTGGAAAAATCACCCTGATTAACTCTTTAGTATTATCCCAGTTTACCTATTTGCTTATGGTCTTGCCTACGCCTAGCAAACAGTTTTTTAAATTATATGAGAAAAAAATATTCAATTTTATTTGGAACGGCAAGCCAGACAAAATTAAAAGAGCATATTTATATAATGAATATGAATTCGGAGGACAGAAATTATTAAATATTAAAGCATTACACCTATCACTAAAATCTTCAGTCATCCAAAAGTTATACTTAAATCCGAACTGGTTCTCAAGCAAATTAGTAAGATTGTCTCACCCACTGTTCAAGAAAGGCCTTTTTCCCTTTATTCAGATTACAACCTCTCACTTTCAGTTATTTGAAAAGGAAATAATCTCCCAAATGTCACTATTTCTAAAACAAGCCATAGAAAGTTGGTTGCAATTTCAATTTAATCCTCCAGAAACGACAGAACAAATAATGCAACAAATATTGTGGTTAAATTCAAATATACTAATTGACAAAAAACCTTTATTTTTTGACAGAATTTAAAAAAAAGGTATAATCTTCGTAAATGATATCATCGGTAGGACTGGTGGAGTTATGTCGCACATGCAGCTAACAAAAACATATGGAAATGTCTGCTCTACCCAAAATTACAACCAAATAATTGCAGCCTTACCGCAAAAGTGGCAGAGGAAAGTTGAAGGGGGAGAAAGTAAGGAACTTGTCTGTCGGCCTTGCATTAAAGAACATAATTGGTTAAGGAAAACTGTGATAAATAAAAAAGTATATCAGTTTCACTTAAGGACCAAAGGATTGACAGCCGTCCCATATAGATTGCAAAATAGTTGGGAAGAGATCTTTGACGTACCGATCCCATGGCATAGTGTTTATGAACTGACACGCAAAACGACACCGGATTCAAAAATTAGAATCTTTCAATTTAAATTATTATATAAAATTCTTGCTACCAATAGAATGTTATTTATATGGGGGATACAATCTTCCCAGCTCTGCAGATTTTGCTGTGAAGAGATAGAATCATTAGATCATTTGTTTTGGTTCTGTCCATTTGTAGCTTGTTTTTGGACACAGGTCCAGGAATGGCTAAAGGATTGCAATATTTACCTGGAACTAACCTTGCAGATAGCATTACTGGGTGATCTGAAAAGTCATAGTCAATCAATCAATAATATAATAATACTTTTAGCAAAAATGTTTATTTTTAATTCACAATCTGTAGAAGCAATGAGAATAGAAAGGTTCAGAACTTTTGTAAAACATCACAGTACGGTTGAAATATATATGGCAAATAGAAATCCTATATGGATGGTGTTAAGAGATAGATGGGAGGTATTGAATAGAGTTGAAGGATGGGACTAATAACAAATAACAACAAATAATAACAAAGATAGCTAATAATGTAAGCATACTGTGTCCATAATAAGTATATAGGTTGTATGTTGGGAGCTTTTGGGAAAGAGCACAGTTAGAAAGATATGGCATTTAGAAGCAAACCGGATGGACATCATGAAAATGATCGGAGAGGTTGAGAGTAGAAGAGGTTCAGGAGCAAAAAAATAAATAAATATATATATATATATATATATATATATATATATATATATATATATATATATATATATATATATATATATATATAGAATTATTGTAAAATTAACTCTGTCCATAAGGTGTAGATAGTAAGTATAGACCGGAAGTAGAGGCCTGGGCGTTGTTGTTCACTAATTTACTCCAAGTAGGGAAAGGATGGTGGGGTTGAAAAGTAATAAAGGGGAATATATATATAAAAAATAAAAATAAAACATGGGGGATTGGAAGTGATGCAGACAATTACATTGATAGAAGATACAATCTATCTGCAATATTAAGCTGATCCACCCCCCCCCCCAAAAAAAAAAAAAAAAAAAAAAAGATTTGAAAAAAATTATAACAAAAATAAAATATTAAATAATAAAAAAATTAAAAAACAATGGTCACTGTCCAATGAATTATGGAGCTCACTGTATATATATATATATATATATATATATATATATATATATATATATATATATATTATTATTATTTATTTTTTTTATGGGGGAATGGATCAGCTTAATATTGCAGATATATTGTATCTTCTATCAATGTAATTGTCTGCATCACTTCCAATCCCCCATGTTTATTTTTATTTTTTATATATATACTCCCCTTTATTACTTTTCAACCCCACCATCATTTCCCTACTTGGAGTAAATTAGTGAACAACAATGCCCAGGCCTCTACTTCCGGTCTATACTTACTATCTACACCTTATGGACAGAGTTAATTTTACAATAATGATATTATATATATATATATATATATATATATATATATATATATATATATATATATATATTATTATTATTTTTTGCTCCTGAACTTCTTCTACTCTCAACCTCTCCGATCATTTTCATGGTGTCCATCCGGTTTGCTTCTATATGCCATATCTTTCTAACTGTGCTCCTTCCCAAAAGCTCCCAACATACAACCTATATACTTATTATGGACACAGTATGCTTACATTATTAGCTATCTTTGTTATTATTTGTTGTTATTTGTTATTAGTCCCATCCTTCAACTCTATTCAATACCTCCCATCTATCTCTTAACACCATCCATATAGTGTTAGGTATGTTGTTTGTGTACCTTGGACTTCACGTTTCGTTTCTTGTTTTGTCGTTGTGTTTAATATTTAATAAACATGTACCCATATCACGCTGCACCTTGGTCCATCCCGTTCATGAACGATCGTGACATTTGCTTATGAATGGAGTGGAAATTAGCTGACTTTGTGATCTGTAAGGTAAGTAACAATGTGTCAAGTCGATTACACGTTTTCTCAACAAGCTGACATGGATTTAATGTAATCCAGGCTCTGTCGTAGCCGGTCGCGACCGGGAGACACATGGAGCGGCACACAATTGGCCCAGTGTCGTCCAGGGTAGGGGAGGGAATGGCCGGCAGGGATGTAGCTCAGTTGGTTGGGCATGGGGTTGTGGGTTCGATTCCCACGGGGGGTATGAAAAATTAAAAAAAGTATGTATGCACTCACTAACTGTAAGTCGCTCTGGATAAGAGTGTCTGCTAAATGACGTAAATGTAACGTAAATGTAATGTTGTAATGTTAACAAGGTACCCAAAAGTAGTTTGTAGTAATGTTTTCATTTTATTTGCTAAACAAAACTTGTTTAAACAGCAAAATTGTTGCGGAAATCTGCTTTGTTTGCATAGCGATGATGAAAAGAACGTCATTTAGGATGTAATGAGCTCAAATTCTAATCATTAGGTCATCACACTGTTGATATAGTAATGGATGCTAATAGTTTATCAAATCCTATTGTGATGCGGAGGGGGACACTTTTTGGCCGAGGGACATTATTTGGCATGACAGGCCCTCAAATCCTCTAAACATTATACAGCTGTACCATTGAGAGCATCTTGACTGTCTGTATCACTACCTGGTATGGCAATAGCACCGCCTTTGATCGCATGGCACTACAGAGGGTAGTGCGGACATCCCAGTACATCACTGGGGCCGAGCTCCCTGCCATCCAGCACATCTATACAAGGCGGTGTGGAAGGAAGGCCCGGAAAACTGTTAAAGACTCCAACCACCGAAGCCATAGACTATTCTCTCTGCTTCCGCACAGCAAGCAGTACCGGTGCATCAAGTCTGACACCAACAGGCTCTTGAACAGCTCCTATCCCCAAGCAATACGACTGATAAATAACTAACAAAATAGCTACAAGGACTTCTGAGTTAACCTTGTATCTTTATTGACCTCTATGCACACTCACAGGGCCCTACACACACACACACTCACTCCATCATCTTCTCACTCACACATAATATGCACATACATCTATACTTACTCTACGCACACACACTCACATACAAACTGAAAAAAAAGTAGGTCTTATACATTGTAACATATTCAAGAGTATAAATACAAAATGTCACGACACTTCATGCATATTTAGTGATATAAAGATGGCCTCAATTCTACATGTGACCAAATGTTTAAGCTCTTAAATGATTAACTCACGATTACCGGCTCCTGCCAGCTCCTCACTCGTCACCTCGGAAATCTCTCCATTTAGCTCATGGAGGCTTGCATTTGTTGATTTAGTTGCCATGACACCCATAGCTACGAAAGCCAACGAGGATCAAATTAAGAAATACATTTTCCTCCTGGTAGACGGAGATTCTTAGCGGAATGAGAAAATGCATTTCTCAGCTGGGGGATTTGGAATCAATTTGGAACAATTGAAGGCCTAAACGTCAATCTTTTAAACTTGTTTAATAAAACAAAGATTTTTTTATGGTGAGCGGGCGTTGCGCCTTTTCCTGTCCAATGATATCGACAAATTTCTAGGTTGCACCTCTACTCTTGTTGGTTGAGCACCCTCTACTTCTTTCCATTCCAGATTTGGAGTCAAATGCAGACATTGCGATGCGATTCAAGATCAATAAATGTTGTTGACACATATTAAACCAATTCAAATAAAATGCATTACTTTGATTTGTTTTTTATCAATTGTAATGATCATAACATGATCAACAAAGAAGTTTACATCAAACTAATAAACAACATTGTGTTCATGAAGAACTGGGGCCATATATTATTACACAACTATGTTGTTTTAACAAGTAATATAATAAGTAATGTAAGTATAATATAATAAGTTTATTACACACACAGTTAAACACATGCAGAGTGTTGCATTTCTAGTGTGGTAAAATGAGCACATTAATTCAATGACAGAAATAAGAGCACTGACCAATGCTTTGCTGTTGGTAGGCATTTTAATTTAGATTTATTCAAATATTAACTGAAGGGAAATACCAAAGAGCAACAAGCTGAAGTAATGGAGTAAGAAGAATATGGCATGAGTGTCAGGGCAGGCATGAGTGTCAGGAGGGAAGCCAAGCAGTTTGGGTCCCTAAATCAACCCTGGGGGACAGGATGAGTGGTCGGGTGGGCCCTGGCACCGGCAGTGGACCAAAACAGCTTCTGTCAACAGAAGATGAGGATGTCTTTGTCAACTAGCAAGGCTTTCCACTGAACTGGACGCAACAACTGGCATTTTGAACTGCCATAAGAAAGAAGAGGGTGCTTGACAGCAAGCCACTCTCCAAAACCTGGTGGCGAAACTTCAAGGCCAGACAGAAGCAGAAGAATAGCTTGAGAACCCCTGACCACATTGACTGAGCACAACGCCGACCAATACTTTTAGTTCCTCTGCAAGACACTGGAGGAAAACGGACTGACAGATAGGCCAGCAAATATGGACCAGGGCAAGGTTAAGGTCATCGTGGAGAAAGGCTGCAAACACCCTTACCTCCAGGCGCCAGGGACGAGGGACCATGTCACTGTGGTGGCATGTCTGAGTGCTGCTGGAAAGGACATCCCTCCCTTCATCATCTTTGCGAAGGGATATCCTGGAGGGGCATACACACAGACTGGCCCAGCTAATGCTCTGTATGGTAAATCACCCTCCGGCTACATAGACTCAGAGCTATTTAGGAAGTGGTTCCAGGTCCACTTTATAAAACACACAGTCCAGAAGCGCCAACTACTACTGTTGTTTCGCCCCGCTAAAAGCGGTGTTTGCGTCCCTGGCAAGCAGCATGTGCCTCTACCAGAACTTATTCATTGTGTCCAAGTACCACTTCCACACTGTCCTGCGCCACCCATACAACCACTATGTGGAGAAGGGATATACAGTGGCTTGCGAAAGTATTCACCCCCCTTGGCATTTTCCTATTTTGTTGCCTTACAACCTGGAATTAAAATGGATTTTTGGGGGGTTTGTATCATTTGATTTACACAACATGCCTACCACTTTGAAGATGCAAAATGTATTCTTGTGAAACAAATAAGAAATAAGACAAAAAAACTGAACTTGAGCGTGCATAACTATTCACCCCCTCCCAAAGTCAATACGTTGTAGAGCTACCTTTTGCAGCAATTGCAGCTGCAAGTCTCTAGGGGTATGTCTCTATAAGCTTGCCACATCTAGCCACTGGGATTTTTGCCCATTCTTCAAGGCAAAACTGCTCCAGTTCCTTCAAGTTGGATGGGTTCCGCTGGTGTACAGCAATCTTTAAGTCATACCACAGATTCTCAATTGGATTGAGGTCTGGGCTTTGACTAGGCCATTCCAAGACAATTAAATGTTTCCCCTTAAACCACTCAAGTGTTGCTTTAGCAGTATGCTTAGGGTCATTGTCCTGCTGGAAGGTGAACCTCCATCCCAGTCTCAATTCTCTGGAAGACTGAAACAGGCTTCCCTCAAGAATTTCCCTGTATTTAGCACCATCCATCATTCCTTCAATTCTGACCAGTTTCCCAGTCCCTGATGATGAAAAACATCCCCACAGCATGATGCTGCCACCACCATGCTTCACTGTGGGGATGGTGTTCTCGGGGTGATGCGAGGTGTTGGGTTTACGCCAGACATAGCGTTTTCCTTGATGGCCAAAAACCTCAATTTTAGTCTCAACTGACCAGAGTACCTTCTTCCATATGTTTGGGGAGTTTCCCACATGGCTTTTGGAGAACACCAAACGTGTTTGCTTATTTTTTTCTTTAAGCAATGGCTTTTTTCTGGCCACTCTTCCGTAAAGCTCCGCTCTGTGGAGTGTACGGCTTAAAGTGGTCCTATGGACAGATACTCCAATCTCCGCTGTGGAGCTTTGCAGCTCATTCAAGGTAAACTTTGGTCTCTTTGTTGCCTCTGATTAATGCCCTCCTTGCCTGGTCTGTGAGTTTTGGTGGGCGGCCCTCTCTTGGCATGTTTGTTGTGGTGCCATATTCTTTCATTTTTTTTAATAATGGATTTAATGTTGCTCTGTGGGATGTTAAAAATTTAGATTTTTTTTTTATAACCCAACCTTGATCTGTATGTAACCCTCTCACCAGGCTTGAATTTGACTCTCACGATATTACCTTACTTAGAATATCTGAACAGCATGGGATATTAGGTGAGAAGGACATCTCCAATAAAAATCCCTATTGTAAACTTGCTAGGGTGAATGACAAATAGGGTATTAACATCAGATAAAATAATTATATACTTGGTTATTATTATAAGGATATGCTTTCCCATGCATTAAATGAAACTGAATCAGTAAATGACTCCACCAATACAACAGACATAAGGTTCAAGATCTATATTATCACGTTTTCAATATACCACATCAAAATAAATAAAAATAATAAACCCCAATGATAACTCCACAACCCATGTCCAAATTATTTGCAAGCTTGCTTAAACCCTGGGCGCACGTTGGAGCTCAAAAAAATAACGACATACATAAAGTCCCGAAGTCCACCCCACATTTGTAGTTACTCACTACTCATAGATAATGCCTCATCAAAGTATAGCAGTTCTGTGCAGGTGTCCTCACAAGATCCACAGCAAACACAGCTATCAATGCAGCCAGTACTCCGTAACAGCAACAGACATCCCGTGGAAACCCGAACTCGTTGATCGTCACAAGCAATTCTCTCCAAGTCTCACAAGATGCTAGGCTAACCTCTAGGATGTCGAATGTCTCCACTAGGTCTTTCTTAACGAAATAATAACACTCTTATATAAATAAAATCAGGATTTCCCTTCAAAACTCTGTAGGTATGTTTTTTTTCTTTCTCTTTATTGTTTCCTTTAGTCGTTTTCCTTCAGCAACCCCACTAACGTCTCTCCTCTCTCTTCTTTCAACCTCTCCCTCTCTTTCCTTTCCCAGCAACCAGTCCACTCTCCCATTGGCCACAACTTAACAAGTTACCTCATTGGTCAAAACTTTAACAAGATACGTGGGAAACTTAAACTTAAAAGTAAACCAACCTATTCACTTGTACATTTTTTAAAACATTGCTTCAAAAGAAATGCATTAACAAGATTACAAATCAGGAGCAATTTGATCACCTTTTAAATCTAATACCAATTAATTATAACAAATAAACTCTATACTGGGTTTTAGCAAGGGTATTACATGTACTTCTCCACAACTTTGTCCCTGACCTGTTTGGAGAGCTCCTTTGTCTTCATGGTGCCCCTTGCTTAGTGGTGTTGCAGACTCTGGGGCCTTTCAGAACAGGTGTATATACACTACCGGTCAAATGTTTTAGAACACCTACTCATTCTAAGGTTTTTCTTTATTTTTACTATTTTCTACATTGTAGAATAATAGTGAAGACATCAAAATATGAAATAACACATCTGGCATCATGTAGTAACCAAAAAATGTTTTAAACAAATGAGAAAATATTTGAGATTCTTCAAATAGCAACCCTTTGCCTTGATGACAGCTTTGCACACTCTTGGCATTCTCTCAACCAGCTTATTGAGGTGGTCACCTGGAATGCATTTAAATTAACCGGTGTGACTTCTTAAAAGTTATTTTGTGGAATTTCTTTCCTTAACGTGTTTGAGCTAATCAGTTATGTGTGACAAGGTAGGGGGTTATACAGAAGATAGCCCTATTTGGTAAAAGACCAAGTCCATATTATGGAAAGAACAGCTCAAATAAACAAAGAGAAACGACAGGTCATCATTACTTTAAGACATGAAGGTCAGTCAATATGGAACATTTCAAGAACTTTGAAAGTTTCTTCAAGCGCAGTCGCAAAAACCATCAAGCGCTAAGATGAAACAGGCTCTCATGAGGACCGTCACAGGAATGGAAGACCCAGAGTTACCTCTGCTGCAGAAGATAATGTCACGACTTCCGTCGAGGCTGCCTCCCCTCCTTGTTCGGGCAGGCTTCGGCATTCGTCGTCACCGGAGTACTAACCACTGTACTCAATCACCATATCAATTGTCTTGTCAATCACACACACCTGGTTCAATTCCCCTAATTAGTCCATGTATAAGTGTTCCCTCTGCCCCCTTGTCCTTGTGGGTGATTGTTTGTTGTGGAGGTTAGTAGCTCGGTGGAGCAATTGTATTTGGTATCGACGGGAGTATTTTTCCTGTGTGCCTTGTATTTTCCAGTGCACCTGTTTTGTGCCCTGGAGTGTGTTTGACGCATTTCTGCGTAAACCTGTATTTTTCGGATTAAAGCCTGTTTCTGTGATTTACCCTCCTGCGCCTGACTCCTTCAACACCACCTTATCACAGATAAGTTCATTAGATTTACCAGCCTCAGAAATTGCAGGCCAAATAAATGCTTCACAGAGTTGAAGTAACAGACACATCTCAACATCAACTGTTCAGAAGAGACAGTGTGAATCAGGCCTTCATGGTCGAATTGCTGCAAATAAACCACTACTAAAGGACACCAATAAGAAGAAGAGACTTGCTTGAGCCAAGAAACACAAGCAATGGAAATGGTTCCTTTGGTCTGGAGTTCAAATGGAAAAGCAGCCAACAAGTGCTCAGCATATGTGGGAACTCCTTCAATACTGTTGGAAAAGCATTCCAGGTGAAGCTGGTTGAAAGAATGCCAAGACTGTGCAAAGCTGTCATCAAAGCAAAGGGTGGCTATTTGAAGAATCTCAAATATAAAATATATTTTGATTTGTTTAACACTTATTTGGTTACTACATGATTCCATATGTGTTATTTCATAGTTTTGATATCTTCACTATTGTTCTACAATGTAGAAAATAGTAAAAATAAAGTAAAACCCTTTAGTGAGTAGGTGTTTTAAAACTTTTTGACCGGTAGTATATGTTTGTTAGATTTATACAAGTTGAAATACAATCTTTCATTAAACTCATTATGAACATGATGTACAAAATTAGTTAATAATTACACTTCCGTTTCTCCCCAGCCTGCACGAGCCTCACCATTTTACATTTACATTTTAGTCATTTAGCAGACGCTCTTATCCAGAGCGACTTACAGGAGCAATTAGGGTTAAGTGCCTTGCTCAAGGGCACATCGACAGATTTCTTTTCACCTAGTCGGCTCTGTGATTAGAACCAGCGACCTTTCGGTTACTGGCACAATGCTCTTAACCACCTAAGCTACCTGCCGCCCATTTGCAGTGGATGTGGGGAGGTTGACTCCCCCACCCAGAGTAGGATGAGGATATTTTGGGTCTAGTGCGAGCAGTGTGAACTATGGTGCACCTTTTGTGCATATATGTATTCCAACATGTAAATAGTTCAATTATTAATAGTTACGTATCTGTGATGTTTAATGTTGTTCTGTCATGTTCTATGTTATTTAAACAAATCAATGTTATTAAATCAAATGTTATCAATCAATTCATCACTGTCAATCAATAATTTATATTTTATATTATTTCAAATAAACATTCCAACTTAAAAATGTGCAGCACTATTATCTGAAGGTCATCTTAAGTTTTAATTAATATGTCCCTGACAAAGGTATTATCATTAAAGGGAAATTTCACCCTGGCTCTGCCACGGCATATAGTCATTACTATATGAACAACATTATGTTTTTATCATAAACATACACATTTTCCAAACCACAAGATAGAACGAGTGCATTTTCATTGAATTGGTAAAAACTAAGTTTCGACTTCCTGTGTATTCGGCTGCTCATAGTGAACCCCAAAGTCCGGCATTCATAGCTAATGCAGATACCTCCCCGCTTCACTAACGTTTGTATACATGGCCGTGTGGTGTTCTGTGTCTGGCTGTGCTAATTACGAACAAGCGCGAAAATGAGTTATCTTTGACCTTCCTACCTACCAGAGATTTACCCCCGATGCGCTGCTAAAACACTCAACCATTGTTACGACCCCTTCCGGGATGCTATCAAATATTATGCTCACGGTGACCAAAGATTATCAGAGGGATTTCCAGGCTGAACTGATTGGGAATCCATTTTGACGACAGCTTAGAAGTGATGCGATACCATAGTTTCTTCCCTTCACAACAAAACAGATGATTCTCGATTAGAGGTAACATTAGCTAGCATGCTAGCCTAGCTGGACAAGATAAGTTAGCTACCTAGCTAACGTTACGGTCCTGTTTCGAACTCTGAAAGCTATCAGCTAAATCATATAGCTAGCTAGCTATCTTTTGGAGACACACTGTCAAACAATTTTGCCTATGCCATAGTAGTCACTGCTAGACTGGTACCTTCAGCAGAATAAACGTTTGTTCTATCTTTGACTAACAGTCCAAACAGTTGGTGGTTAATATCTACGAGCCCTACACTACTTCTGGCAGAGTCTTATCCAGCTGGCCATACACCGCAGACAGGACAGGACCATTCCCCACAAGCACAAAGAGTCTCAGCTTCCACGGCCCACCATACCAAACACTATTTCCAGTGTACCAAAGCCGGATAAAGGACTATGGCTGCATTTACACAGGCAGCACTAATTCACTAATTGGTCTTTTGACCAATCAGATCAGTTCTGAAAAAGATCTGATGTGATTAGTGGAAAAAATATCAGAATTGGACTGCCTGTGTAAACGCAGCCAGTGTGGCTCAGCATAAGACCATGTAGAACCACCATAAAATATACTGGACAAAAATATAAATGCAACATGCAACAATTTCAACATTTTTACTGAGTTACAGTTCATAAAAGGAAATTAGTCAATTAATATAAATAAATTAAGCCCTAATCTATGGATTTCACAAGACTTGGCAGGGGCGGAGCCATGGGTGGGCCTGGTTGGGCAAAGGCCCACCCACTGGGAAGCTAGGCCCACCCCACTGGGGAGCCAGGCCCAGCCAATCAGAATGAGTTTTTACCCACAATAGGGTTTTATTACAGACAGAAATACTCCTCAATTTCATCAGCCATCCGGGTGGCTGGTCTCAGACAATCCCGCCGGTGAAGAAGCAGTGGTTACATGTGGTCTGCGGTTGTGAGGCCGGTTGGACGTACTGCCAAATTCTCTAAAACAACGTATGGTAGAGAAATTATGGAACAGCTCTGGTGGAAATTCCTGCAGTCAGCATGCCAATTGCACGCTTCTTCAAAACTTGAGACATCTGTGGCATTGTGTTGTGTGACAAAACTGCACATTTTAGAGAGGCCTTTTATAGTCCCCAGCACAAGGTGCACCTGTGTAATCATCATGATGTTTAATGAACTTCTTGATATGCCACACCTGTCAGGTGGATGGATTATCTTGGTAAAGGAGAAGTGCTCACTAACAGGGATGTAAACAAATGTGTGGACAAATGCTGAGACAAATACGTTTTTTGTGCTTATGGAAATTTCTGGAATCTTTTATTTCAGCTCAGGAAACATGGGGCCAACACTTTACATGTTGCATTTATATTTTTGTTCAGAATAGATATGGATATTTTCTATCAACCTTAGAAAGTTGTCTGCCTTTATGGATTCACAGAATATTATTATATAAGCTGTACAGGAGTCTGTAACATCAAACAGATGTTAGACATTTGTTTACAAAAATGTTTATTTGTCAAAATCTAAAATATAGGGGAGAGTGCACTATTTAATGCTAACTCAAAAAGAGAACTGGGTATTCAACAATAATATTATATGGTAAAAGATACCATACATCTGTACCAAGACGGCGCCAACAGACATTGAAGCTATGCAGTATTTTGTTTTTTTGTGTGTTATTTCTTACATTATTAGCCCAGAACGTTTTAGGTGTTATTAAATACAGCCGGAAATAAGAGTGGCGGTAACTCACCAGCATTATGACCAGGAATACGACATGACTGAATTGTATCCTTTGTTCGTACCCCCCAGGGCAATTGAATGTATACCAGACGTTGCTCCAAGACACCGCTGGCGGAGAAGAAGTATTCGGAGTGGACTTCTAGTCCGACTCAGGAGGCGTGCACACCATCCACCACTTCCGAGTATATTACTCACTAATGTTCACTCTCTGGACAATAAAGTAGACGAGCTCAGGGCGAGGATCTCCTTCCAGAGAGACATCAGGGACTGTAACATACTCTGTTTCATGGAATCATGGCTCTCTCCGGAAATACTGTCCCCGTCCATACAGCCAGCTGGGTTCTCGGTACGTCGCGCAGACAGGAAAAAAGAACTCTCCGGGAAGAAGAAAGGTGGTTGTGTATGTTTCATGATTAACTACTCATGGTGTGATTGTGATAATGTACAGGAACTCAAGTCCTTTTGTTCACCCGACCTAGAATACCTCACAATCAAATGCCGACCATATTACCTCCCAAGAGAATTCTCTTCAGTTATAGTCACAGCCATGTATATTCCCCCTCAAGCCGATACCATGACGGCCCTCAAGGATCTACACTGGACTTTGTTCAAACTGGAAACCACTTATCCTGAGGCCGCATTTTTTGTAGCTGGGGATTTTAACAAAGCAATTTGAGGAAAACGCTACTGAAGTTCTATCAACACATTGACTGTAGTTCTCGCGCTGCTAAAACACTCAACCACTGTTACTCCCCCATCCGGGATGGCTACAAGGCCCTACCCTGCCCTCCCTTCGGCAAATCATATCATGACTAAATTTTGCTCCACCCTTCCTATAGGCAGAAACTCAAACAGAAAGTACCCGTGCTAAGGTCTATTCAACGCTGGTCTGACCTATCAGAATCCATGCTTCAAGATTGTTTTGATCACGCGGACTGGGATATGTTCTGTGTAGCCTCTGAGAATAACATTGACGTATACACAGACACGGTGACTCAGTTCATCAGGAACTGTATAGGGGATGTTGTTCCTACTGTGACTATTAAAACCTACCCAAACCAGAAACCGTGGATAAATGGCAGCATTCATGCAAAACTGAAAGCGAGAACCACCGCACATCACCATGGCAAGGTGACTGGGAATATGGTCGAACAAAAACAGTGTAGTTATTCCCTCTGTAAGGCAATCAAACTGGCAAAACATTAGTACAGAGGCAAAGTGGAGTCGCAATTCAACGGCTCAGACATGAAACATATGTGGCAGGGTCTACAGACAATCACGGATTACAAAGGAAAAAAACAGCCACATCGCAGACACCAACGTCTTGCTCCTGGACAAGCTAAACACCTTATTTCGCCCGCTTTGAGGATAACACATGCCACCAACGCGGCCCGCTCCCAAGGACTGTGGGCTCTCGTTCTCCGTGGCTGACGTGAATAAGACATTTAAGCGTGTTAGCCCTCGCAAGGCTGCCGGCCCAGACGACATCCCTAGCCGCGTCCTCAGAGCATGTGCAGATCAGCTGGCTGGAGTGTTTATGGACATACTCAATCTCTCCCTAACCCAGTCTGCTGTCCCCACTTGATTCAAGATGTCCACTATTGTTCCTGTACCCAAGAAAGCAAAGATGACTGAACTAAATGACTATGGCCCCGTAGCACTCACTTCTGTCATCATGAAGTGCTTTGAGAGGCTAGTTAAGGATCATATCACCTCTACCTTACCTGCCACCCTAGACCGATTTCAATGTGCATACCACCCCAATAGATCCACAGACGATACAATCACCATCGCACTGCACACTGCCCTATCCCATCTGGACAAGAGGAATACCTATGTAAGAATGCTATTCATTGAATATAGCTCAGCATTCAACACCATAGTGCCCTCCAAGCTCATCATCAAGCTCGAGGCCCTGGGTCTAAACCCCGTCCTGTGCAACTGGGTCCTAGACTTCCTGACGGCCAGCCCCAGGTGGTGAAGGTAGGAAACAACACCTCCACCTCGCTGATCCTCAACACAGGGGCCTCACAAGAGTGCTTGCTCAGCCCCCTCCTGTACTCCCTGTTCACCCATAACTGCGTGGCCACGCATGCCTCCAACTCAATCATCAGGTTTGCAGACGACACAACAGTAGTAGGCCTGATTACCAATAATGATGAGACAACCTACAGGGAGGAAGTGAGGGCCCTGGCGGAGTGGTGCCTGGAAAATAGCCTCTCCCTCAATGTCAACAAAACGAAGGAGCTGATCATGGACTTCAGGAAAAAGCAGAGGGAGCATGCCCCTATCCACATCGACGGGACCGCAGTGGAGAAGGTGAAAAGTTTCAAGTTCCTCGGTGTACACATCACTGACAATATGAAATGGTCCACCCACACAGACAGTGTCGTGAAGAAGGCGCAACAGCGCCTCTTCAATCTCAGGAGGCTGGAGAAATTTGGCTTGGCCCCTAAGACCTTCACAAACGTTTACAGATGCACAATTGAGAGCATCCTGTTGGGCTGTATCACCGCCTGGTACGGCAACTTCACCTTCCGCAACCGCAGGGCTCTCCAGAGGGTGGTGTGGTCTGCCCAACGCATCACCGGGGGCACACTGCCTGCCCTCCAGGACACCTACAGCACCCGATGTCACAGGAAGGCCAAAAATATCATCAAGGACATCAACCACCCAAGCGACGGCCTGTTCACCCCACTATCATCCAGAAGGTTAGGTCAGTACAGGTGCATCAAAGCAGGGACCAAGAGACTGAAAAGCAGCTTCTATCTCAAGGCCATCAGACTGTTAAATAGCCATCACTAGCCGGATACCACCCGGTTACTCAATGCTGCACCTTAGAGGCTGCTGCCCTATGTACATTAACCAAAAGTTTTAGAACACCTACTCATTCAAGGGTTTTTCTTTATTTTTACTATTTTCTACATTGTAGAATAATAGTGAAGACATCAAAACTATGAAATAACACATATGGAATCATGTAGTAACCAAAAAAGTGTTAAACAAATAAACATATAATTGAGATTTGAGATTCATCAAATAGCCACCCTTTGCTTGATGACAGCTTTGCACACGCTTGGCATTCTCTCAACCAGCTTCATGAGGTAGTCACCTGGAATGCATTTAAATTAACAGGTGTGCCTTCTTAAAAGTTAATTTGTGGAATTTCTTTCATTCAGATTAATGAGAGTAGACTTGAAATAGACAAGATGGCAGCGTACAGATTGTTGGATTACTTCATGGAGCAAAAAAATAAAAATTATTTTAATAATGGAGCATTTTCTAAATGCAAATTGACCCCCTGAAAATGGAGACTCCAACTGAAAATGAGACTCCTGTTTGCAAAAATTCAAGACAAAGACAGCATTGCTAAGGTTGGTCAAAAATTATCTGTGCTACACCAAACAGTACATTTCCTGTAACTCCCAGTATTGGATATCAAATATCTTTGCATAAATCACATTATCTGGTGTAACGATCTGTGGCTAAAATAACTGGTGATCAGCAGATGATGGGAGAGGTGGTCATAATGAAATTGCCATTCACAAAGAAACATACAGTAGCTAGCCATGGTAGCTAGCTAGACTGGTTCTATCTAGCTGGTTCTATCAACGTCACGTTGACGTTACATCAGCTAATTTCCATACGAATAGCTAGCTACATTGTGAAAAAAGTAATTAAACAATTTAGCTAGCTACCAAACAAACTTTCCTATACTGATGTACTCAAATCCAGTCTGAAAAGCCCATGGCTTTGTATAGAGGCATGTTCATTCAATGTTTTGTGTGGAGGATGTAGCCTAACTGGAAGGAATGTCACGTTTTATTTTCACACATACAATCCTTCTATTTCATTTTAGAAAATCCCCCAGCCCCACATACTACAACTATCAATGACAATGATGGTATCGGGAGAGACATTACCTGTTACCAGATGGTAACATTAATGTCTTGCTGTCTATGGTGCTTGACAGGTATTTGTGATGCTTGACAGATACATTTAACAGATATTTGTGGCACTTGACAGATCATTTTGCTTTACAGCAGAGATGCTGTAATATATTTTACAGCACTATTTTCCTTACTGTAAAACATATTAGAGCATCTCTTACAGCAGGGGTGATGTAATGTTTTACAGTAAGGAAAATAGTACTGTAAAATATATTACAGCATCTGCTGTAAAGCAAAATTACAGTATTAAGCTGGCAACTCTGGTGCCAGTATAATGCTGTGAAATTATCCCTGAAATCTAAATGTAAGGAAAACCATACAGTTGTACACAGTACATATATTCAAATTGGTAACAACAAATAAACAACAGAATTGACAATAGAAGTAACAACACATATGTAACCAAATAAGAACATCAATACAACACTAATTTAAAAACTATATTGTGTTCCTGTCGGTGTGGGGGAGAGAGAAACAAAAAGAAAAAGGGAGATGGAGTTACAATTGGGATTGGGTACAATCCTAGATCTATGATCAGGGGCAACTCTATTCGGGGTAAGGGGGTTCAGAGGCGGTGAACCACACAATGGGAGAGTTTGGGCAGGAGAGCATCCAGAAGACAGAAGTCAGCGCAGCATCAGGTGTTCCTCATGAGGCTCTGTAACAATCCTCCTCAGTTCTGATTTGTCAGCTCTTCTCACCCCTAGGACAAGCATAGAAACATAAAGAATAGAAGGAGAGAGGGCTGTTACTCTGTGGGTAAAAGGATAGGTGACAAGGGACATATCAAGCTGGTGTTGTGTGTTTACATTGTGTGTGTACTTACCTCACTAGAGATCTTCATTCAAACTCAGTGAGCTCTTGGAAGAAAGGGGCAATGTAGGGGTTGAGAACAGCTGGCTTCCTCTGGGCCACCTTGTCATGCAATTTGTCCCATCTTCAGGGTTCATCATCTTGGGTTGATTCGAACCAGGAATCTGTACAGCCATATATCCAATATAGTTTATAAAATCAATTGAGGCATTGAACAAATAAGACAGCTAGATACACCTACTTCAAACCCTAGCTAACTAATAAAACATTGATATAGCCTACACAATACCACATATTATTTGACCAGACTCACAACATTTTCCTTTCTTTCTGTGACAAACTGTTTGCATACTACTGGTAAAGTGAACAGGTTTAGCTAATACTGTAACAGTATGGAACAATGTTGTTGCGAGGTTATCTCGCACAGCTGAGAGCCGAGTGAACCGAATCACACAGCCTGTGACACAGGGTTGTGACATCTAAGGAGCACACTATGTCCTGGTGTTGTTGCCGTTCATGCTCTCCCCATTGTAGACTGTATCACATTGACTTCTAGATGGCTACCAGTATTAGATATTTCTTGTGTAAACTGCTATTCTACTTGAAATATAATCCTGGGAGGGAAAAAAAATTGCCCACGTACCGCCGGCTACTGTGATCGACCTGCCCAGTGGAAGCACCTTAGGTCGGCAGGCACTTTGATACAACACCGGTGCACTGGTCATTCACATCAGCTTCAGCG
Source organism: Coregonus lavaretus (assembly GCF_964263955.1). Taxonomy (NCBI): domain Eukaryota; kingdom Metazoa; phylum Chordata; class Actinopteri; order Salmoniformes; family Salmonidae; genus Coregonus; species Coregonus lavaretus. The sequence goes on along the minus strand of NC_140023.1, from coordinate 31,457,226 downwards.
GCTGAAGCTCATGAGTAGTTTAATGGCCCACAAAGTGGTTTATGTGTAAAATGCAGCCCGTCAATCCAGAAAAAAACATTGTGCCGGTAATATGGGTCATATCTTTTATCGACTGCAAGAAACACGCCATTTTCTCTGAAGTTATGGTCACGAATCTGCGCTCAGTTTATTCTCTATGGCACTCAAGGCCGCGGTACAGCGAAGCCTATCATCACAACAAATATTGTCTAGGTGTTTTTTTTTCTAGGTTGCACAGCAAGATACAGTATTTACGAGTAATTTAGAGCAGACTGAAATGGCTTATGTCAACTTGAGCTAGCTAGCTAACTGGCTAGCTAGCAAACGTTAGCCAGCTAGCTAGGTAGGTTAGCTATGGAAACATGCAGTAATTCAAAGTTGGCTACCCAGCAGCTGCTGAAAATATTATTCCACTTCACAGAAGCTTCAAGGAGATACAGTATTTACTAAAATAGTATGAGCTTCATGTGTCTCACCCATAGACATTAAAACCAGTAGATAGTGATAGCGATCGTAATTTACATAGGCTTTCTATGGTAGACCAGGGCTTTTGTTACCGCAGTAGCCGACCAACAGAGCTTGTGACTTCACACTCCAGACCGGACACTGGGGGCCTGGTCTCACTCGACAGCATGAGGTTGGCGCCTGAAACGGATAATTTGAATCTACAGTAGGCAAAAGCTATTACTGTAAAGAAATACAATATGTTTGAGTCATTTTTACAGGAGGCTTCCAATTACAGTTAATCACAGTATTTTTCAGCATTTTACCCATAATGCAGTGCAATCTACAGCATTAATGCTATAAAACAGATTTACGGTATTTTACTGTGCATTCTACAGTGTTTTACTGTTGAAATGACAGAAAAGTCTTACACTGTAGGGACCTTAAACCTGGTGTAGGAAGCAAAGACAGTTGGCAAGAACAGGTCAGTGCGGGAACATAAGCCAGTGTACAGGTACTTCAGGACAGCCCTCATACAGCTGCAAACCATGTTAGGAAACAGCACCTGAGAAAACAACAGGCACATATCAACATGATGTATTCCTTCCCTATTCACTAGTGAATTTAATGTGATCCTGTGTGTTTATCCACCAATTGACTTTTTCCTAATCTTTTCTCCATCAATCCTTCACATTCCTTAATGAAAATTAGCATACCAGCGGAGAGTGCCATCTACCCTCCTGTAGATTTTCGCTCCAACTCCAGTTGTAACTAATCTGACCCAGTTTATCAACCAACTAATTATTAAAATCAGACGCATTAGATTAGGGTTGGATTTGCAGGACGGTAGCTCTCCAGGAACCAAGGGAGGGTGTAGAGGAGCCGAGGGGAAGAGGCATGTCTTTACCCTGACTGGAGAGGGGAGAGAGAGAGAAAGGGGGAGAGACGTTTGAGTATGTGTGTGTCAATATACATGTGTATGAACGAATGAAAAAACAACCTCATACAGATGCAGTTTTGCCAAATGTCTTTATGCGTTCATGTATTAGTGTACACTGGGGGGTAGAAGGATTACTGTTATACTATTCCAGGTATTCCTTAAAGAGGTAGGGTTTCAAGTGTCTCCGGAAGGTGGTCAGTGACTCCGCTGTCCTGGCATCGTGGGGGAGCTTGTTCCACCATTGGGGTGCCAGAGCAGCGAATAGCTTTGACTGGGCTGAGCGGGAACTGTGCTTCCGTAGAGGTAGGGGGGCTAGCAGGCCAGAGGTGGATGAACGTAGTGCCCTCGTTTGGGTGTAGGGTCTCATCAGAGCCTGAAGGTAAGGAGGTGCCGTTCCCCTCACAGCTCTCTAGGCAAGCACCATGGTTTTGTAGTAGATGCAAGCTTCAACTGGAAGCTAGTGTAGTGTGCGGAGGAGTGGGGTGACATGAGAGAACTTGGGAAGGTTGAACACCAGACGGGCTGCAGCGTTCTGGATAAATTGTAGTGGTTTAATGGCACAGGCAGGGAGCTCAGCCAACAGCGAGTTGCAGTAATCCAGACGGGAGATGACAAGTGCCTAGATTAGGACCTATGCCGCTTTCTGTGTAAGGTAGGGTTGTACTCTGTGAATGTTGTAGAGCATGAACCTGCAGGATTGGGTCACCACTTTGATGTTAGCGGAGAACGACAGGGTGTTGTCCAGGGTCACGCCAAGGTTCCTTGCACTCTGGGAGGAGGACACAATGGAGTTGTCAACCGTGTGGCGAGATCATGGAGCGGGCAGTCCTTCCCGGAAGGAAGAGCAGCTCCGTCTTGCCGAGGTTCAGCTTGAGGTGGTGATCCGACATCCACACTGATATGTCCGCCAGACATGCAGACACGCGATTCGCCACCTGGTTATCAGAAGGGGGAAAGGAGAAAATTAATTGTGTGTCGTCTGCGTAGCAATGATAGGAGAGACCATGTGAGGATATGACAGAGCCAAGTGACTTGGTGTATAGAGAGAATAGGAGAGGGCCTAGAACTGAGCCCTGGGCGACACCAGTGGTGAGAGCACGTGGTGCGGAGACAGATTCTCGCCACGCCACCTGGTAGGAGCGACCTGTCAGGTAGGACGCAATCCAAGAGTGAGCAGCGCCGGAGATGCCCAACTCGGAGAGGGTGGAGAGGAGGATCGGATGGTTCACAGTATCAATGGCAGCAGATAGGTCTAGAAGGATAAGAGCAGAGGAGAGAGCGTTAGCTTTAGCAGTGCGGAGAGCCTCCGTGACACAGAGAAGAGCAGTCTCAGTTGAATGACCAGTCTTGAAACCTGACTGGCTTGGATGAAGTAGGTCATTCTGAGAGAGATAGCAGAAGAGTTGGCCCACCTGCCCTCGGCACTACTCTGGAAGTGTAATGCCCCTTTCATTCCCCTCAATCTCATTGGCCAGACAGACTACAAGCACTTCCCGCTGCCGGATGTTTTCCGTGGCACCCCTCTCCGGAGGAACATTTTGATTTGATTGGTAAGGTATACCAGTATCAATAAGGATATTCAAGCTGGAAATGGGGTGCTTCGCAAGCCAAATAATGCCTTACTAAACCTTCTAAAAAGAGTTTGATACGCTGATACTGTGTACATGGAGAGGCTGAAGTCATAGGTGGACTCCTTGTTGAAATGCTCATTGGCATCCCAATGATTCGACTGACAGAGAGAGAGACATGGGATTGGTGATTTGTCTGTGTGCTTCTCCTGAGGTGTAATACATATTGCACACCATGGCAAAAATGTGTAATTACGCACAAAACGCTTTGCAATTGAAAACGTTTTGCAACTAAAACTAGTTTCTATTGGACAAATGCAGGTTGGTCCCTCTCTGTTTGGTTCCTAGTAAATACACCCTTGGTGTGTGTAAACTTACCCGTGACCATCGACATGGTGAGGGTGATGGGGATGCACACCAACATGCTGCTGGAAAAGAGGATATGCAGGTGGGCTTTGCTCTGGGTCTTTCCGACCTCCTTGGAACCTTGACTTGACTGTCAGACTGGTTGGTGGGGGGCAGCAGGGAGGCTGGAGCAAGAAAGCCTTCCTTGCCACAGCTTCCTTTTCCAATCTCTCCACATCTGGAAACAAAGCCAACAGATTTAAATTAATGAATTAAATTAACTGCAAGGCAGACCTGGTGAAATTAAATACTAAAAAGGTAGCTAGCTATTATGCTCATCAAGGCCTCTTAGAAATAGGAAGTCAACTCAGCGGCCTGGGGTTTATTCATTACGGTGATTCTGTTGCAAAATGTTTCGTCTGTTGTAAAACGTTTTCCAACAGAAACGAAAATTAGAGTTTTTGTATTGGACAAATTAAGGTAGATCCCTTCCCGTTTCGTTCCGTTTGCTCTGTTTGCTTCTGTTTGGTTCACAAATGGTAAACGATTTGCATTGTAAGACGTAATGAATACACCCCTGGTTACAGCTAATGTTAACGTAAGATAACAAGGTAGGATTCTTACGAGCTGAATGTCTCTCTGGTTGACAACATTGTAAAAAATAGCTAAATAACTTGCCAGCTAGCTGATGTTAACTTTAATGCTAACATCAGTTAGTTAATGTTCGCTGACAAGTTAGCTAGCAGGAAGTCATGAGGCTAACTAGCAAGCCTGCAGTTGTTAACGATGACGTGTTACGTTGGCTAGCTAGCTAATGTTATAATGTGAACGTTATACTGTATGTTCACATTGCTTGGGCTAGTTAGCTAGCTAATTTACCTAGCTAATTAGCTAGGTGACTAGCTAACTAGTGCCTATGTTCAATGTGTAATGTTAGCTAGCTAAGACACGAACAAAGCAACACTTACTATCAACGATCTGCAAAAAGAAGGCATAAGGACTATTATCTAGCTAGCTAGCTGTTAATTGCTAACGTTAGCTGGCTCACTAACTAGCTGGCTAACAGTATTAAACCTTTTGGGCATCGACACAGTTTCAACAGACAAAGAAACAACTTTGTACCATAAACACATCTTAACTCAAAATAATGCCATTGCTCCGGTGTGACGATGTCCAGTACAGTATCTACTCGCCTCAAAAGACTACTAACTACCTAGCTACCAACTGCGAGTGTGAGTGTCCTCACACACGCTCTCCCGCTGGACAGCATAACCAGAGAGCCAAAATTCAAGCCAAAATTCTTTCTATTCCAGGACTAGGTGTAATATGTGTCCGCGAAACCGCTCCTTAACCCTACATGTGACCTAGCCTAATGCATTGTACTACTCAAATGGGAAATTGAAAAGGCAGTTGACAGCTTTTGAACATACAGGTGAAATCGGAAGTTTACATACACTTAGGTTGAGTCATTAAAACTCGTTTTTCAACCACTCCACACATTTCTTGTTAACAAACTCTAGTTTTGGCAAGTCGGTTAGGACATCTACTTTGTTGTCACACGTTATTTTTCCAACAATTGTTTACAGACAGATTATTTCACTTATGATTTACTGTATCACAATTCCAGTGGGTCAGAAGTTTACATACACTAAGTTGACTGTGCCTTTAAACAGCTTGGAAAATTCCAGAAAATGATGTCATGGCTTTAGAAGCTTCTGATAGGCTAATTTACATCATTTGAGTCAATTGGAGGTGTACCTGTGGATGTATATCAAGAAATAACAAAAAATTGTAGACCTCCACAAGTCTGGTTCATCCTTGGGAGCAATTTCCAAATACATGAAGGTACCACGTTCATCTGTACAAACAATAGTACGCAAATATAAACACCATGGGACCACACAGCCGTCATACCGCTCAGGAAGGAGACACATTCTGTCTCCTAGAGATGAACGTACTTTGGTGCGAAAAGTGCAAATCAATCCCAGAACAACAGCAAAGGACCTTGTGAAGATGCTGGAGGAAACAGGTACAAAAGTATCTATATCCACAGTAAAACAAGTCATATATCCACATAACCTGAAAGGCAGCTAAGCAAGGAAGTAGCCACTGCTCCAAAACCACCATAAAAAACCCAGACTACGGTTTGCAACTGCACATGCGGACAAAGATTGTACTTTTTGGAGAAATGTCCTCTGTCTGATGAAACAAAAATAGAACTGTTTGGCCATAATGACCATCGTTATGTTTGGAGTAAAAAGGGGTAGCTTACAAGCCGAAGAACACCATCCCAACCGTGAAGCACGGGGGTGGCAGCATCATGCTGTGGGGGTGCTTTGCTGCAGGAGGGACTGGTGCACTTCACAAAATAAATGGCATCATGAGGAAGGTAAATTATGTGGATATATTGAAGGAACATCTCAAGACATCAGTCAGGAAGTTAAAGCTTGGTCTTCCAAATGGACAATGACCCCAAGCATACTTCCAAAGTTGTGGCAAAATGGCTTAAGGACAACAAATTCAAGGTACTGCAGTGGCCATCACAAACCCCTGACCTCAATCCTATAGAAAATTTGTGGACAGAACTGAAAAAAATGTGTGTGCGAGCAAGGAGGCCTACAAACCTGACTCAGTTACACCAGCTATGTCATGAGGAATGGGCCAAAATTTACCCAACTTATTGTGGGAAGCTTGTGGAAGGTTATCTGAAACGTTTGACCCAAGTTAAACAATTTAAAGGCAATGCTACCAAATACTAATTGAGTGTATGTAAACTTCTGCCCCACTGGGAATGTGATGAAAGAAATAAAAGCTGAAATAAATAATTCTCTCTACTATTACTCTGACATTTCACATTTGTAAAATAAAGTGGTGATCCTAACTGGCCTAAAACAGGGAATTTTTACTAGGATTAAAATGTCAGGAATTGTGAAAAACTTAGTTTAAATGTATTTAGCTAAGGTGTATGTAAACTTCCAACTTCAACTGTATACTGAACAAAATATAAACGCACCATGTAAAGTATTGGTCCCATGTTTCATGAGCTGAAATAAAAGATCCCAGAATGTTTTGTTTACATCACTGTTAGTGAGCATTTCTCATTGCCAATATAATCCATCCACCTAACAGGTGTGGCATATCAAGAAGTTGATTAAACAGCATTATCATAACACAGGTGCACCTTGTTCTGGGGACAATAAAATGCCACTGTAAAATGTACAGTTTTGTCACACAACACAATGCCAAAGATGTCTCAAGTTTTGAGGGAGTGTACAATTGGCATGCTTACTGCAGGAATGTCCAACAGAGCTGTTGCCAGATAATTTAATGTTCATTTCTTTACAATAAGCCGTTGTTTTTAAGAATTTGGCAAACTATTATAGACTACAAAGGGAAGCACAGCCACGAGCTGCCCAGAGATACGAGCCTACCAGATGAGCTAAATTACTTCTATGCTCGCTTCGAGGCAGTAACACTGAAACATGCATGAGAACATCAGCTGTTTCGGACGACTGTGTGATCACGCTCTCCGTAGCCGATGTGAGTAAGACCTGTAAACAGGTCAATATTCGTAAGGCTGCAGGGCCAGACGGATTACCAGGACGTGTACTCGTAGTATGCGCTGACCAACTGGCAAGTGTCTTCTCTGACATTTTCAACCTGAGTCTGTAATACCAACATGTTTCAAGCAGACCACCATAGTCCCTGTGCCCAAGAACACTAAGTTAACCTGCCTAAATGACTACCGACCCATAGCACTCACATCTGTAGCCATGAAGTGCTTTGAAAGGCTGGTCATGGCTCACATCAACACCATTATCCCAGAAACCCTAGACCCACTTCAAATTGCATACCGCCCCAACAGATCCACAGATGATACAATCTCTATTGCGCTCCACACTGCCCTTTCACACCTAGACAAAAGGAACACCTATGTGATCACCTACAACGACGAGACAGCCAATAGGGAGGAGGTCAGAGACCTGACCTCTCCCTCAACGTGATCAAGACAAAGGAGATGATTTTGGACTACAGGAAAACAAAGAGGACCGAGCACGCCCCATTCTCATCGACGGGGCTGTAGTGGAGCAGGTTGAGAGCTTCAAGTTCCTTTGTGTCCACATCACCAACAAACTAACATTGTCCAAGCACACCAAGACAGTCGTGAAGAGGGCATGACAAAACCTATTCCCCCTAAGGAGACTGAAAAGATTTGGCATTGGTCCTCAGATCCTCAAAAGGTTCTACAGCTGCACCATCGAGAGCATCCTGACTGGTTGCATCACTGCCTGGTTTGGCAACTGCTCTGCCTCCGACCGCAAGGCACTACAGAGGGTAGTGCATACGGCCCAGTACATCACTGGGGCCAAGCTTCCAGCCATCCAGGACCTCTATACCAGAGGAGGCCCAAAAATTGTCAGACTCCAGCCACCCTAGTCATAGAATGTTCTCTTGGCTACTGCATGGCAAGCGGTACCGGAGCACCAAGTCTAGGCTTCTAAACAGCTACCAACCCCAAGCCATAAGACTCCTGAACATCTAATCAAATGGCTACCCAGACTATTTGCATTGCCAATTCTACCTACATGTACATATTACCTCGACTAACCGGTGCCCCCGCCAATTTAAACTCGGAACCGGTATCCCCTGTATATAGCCTCGCTATTGTTATTTTACTGCTGCTCTTTAATTATTTGTTACTTTTAATGTATTTATTTTTTAAGTATTCTTTCTTAAAATTGCATTGTTGGTTAAGGGGTTGTAAGCATTTCACTGTTGTATTCGGCACATGTGAGAAATAAAATGTGATTTGATTTTGATTTGAGTAAAGGAGGGGACTAAGCACGCACCCCTGAGGGGTCCTTGTGTTGAAGATCAGCGTGGCAGATGTGTTGCTGCCTACCCTTACCACCTTGGGGTGGCCCGTCAGGAAGTCCAGGATCCAGTTGCAGAGGGAGGTGTTTAGTCCCAGGGTCCTTAGCTTAGTGCTGAGCTTTGTGGGCACTATGGTGTTGAACACTGCACTGTAGTCAATGAACAGCATTTTCACATAGGTGTTCATTTTGTCCAGGTGGGAAAGGAAAGTGTGGAGTGCAATTGAGATGGCGTCATCTGTGGATCTGTTGGGGCGGTATGCGAATTGGAGTGGGTATAGGGTTTCCGGGATGATGGTGTTGATGTAAGCCATGACCAGCATTTCAAAGAACTTCATGGCTACTGACGTGAGTGCTATGGGTCGGTAGTCATTTAGGTAGATTAACTTTGCTTTCTTGGGCACAGGGACTATGGTGGTCTGCTTGAAATATGTAGGTATTACAGACTCTGTCAGAGAGAGGTTGAAAATATCAGTGCAGACACTTGCCAGTTGGTCCGCACATGCTCTGAGAACACGTCCTGGTAATCCGTCTGGCCCCGCGGCCTTATGAATGTTGACCTGCTTAAAGCTCTTGCTCACATCGGCTACGGAGAGCATGATCACACAGTCGTCTGGAACAGCTGGTGCTCTCATGCATGCTTCAGTGTTGTTTGCCTCAAAGTGAGCATAAAAGGCATTTAGCCCGTCTGGTAGGCTTGCGTCACTGGGCAGCTCGCGGCTGGGTTTCCCTTTGTAGTCTGTAATAGTTTGCAAGCCCTGCCACATCCGAAGATTTTCAGAGCCGGTGTAGTAGGATTCAATCTTAGTCCTTGCAGATTTTGAATTTGCGTACGCTCAGAATTCTGTCACTTTCGACAAGTTACCAAGACATTTATAAGCTTGTTGAAAGTTTGTACGTTTTGTATAAAGATATTCACAAGTAAAAAAGTGGTTTGAGCAGCTCTGGGCGCAGGAACTTTTACTCCTGACCAAACAGCCAAAACCACTTTTTGCTGCAACGATTGGCTGGATTAATCAATCAATCAAATCTCAGGAAGTAGCTTGAAAAGGAGAAAATAATAAGTCATTTATTCAAAGTAATGTTAATAATGTTACTCCTCTGCCTGATGTACTAGAATAACTTGGAGGTAATCATCTCTTTTATGTGTAAAAAGGGATGACAGAAGATTGTTTATCTTGTGAAATTATATCGGTACACTACCAGTCAAAGGTTTGACACACCTACTCATTCAAGGGCTTTTCTTTATGTTAATTTTTTTTTACATTGTAGAATAATGATTCCATATGTGTTATTGCATAGTTTTGATGTCTTCACTATTATTCTACAATGTAGAAAATAGTAAAAATAAATAAAACCCCTTGAATGAGTAGATGTGTCCAAACTTTTGACTGGTACTGTACATTTCGGAGGAACCCCATTGACAGACGCTTACTTTAGCTAGCTAGCTAGCTGGCTTCTGACATTCATCATAGCTTTACAATCAACTGGCTAGCTTCATCAGTCAGCTTTAAATGTGGCGGGAAAAATATATAATATTTGTTAGCAAAGAAAAGAAAAAGACAAGTTTAGAACTAATAATTGATCGCATTGTGCAAGAATGAATACAATTAATTGATTATAAAATGTTATCCGATGGCCACAGATTTGTAGAACCAAAACATGCCTCTGCTCAACAAACTCGAACTCAAGAAAAAATCATTTGGGGGGCTGCTGCAGTTTTTGAAAGATATTGTGCTAATCTCCCTCACAGCAATCAAGCAATTTACCTTATGCTTAGAATTTTGAGCAATCAAAAGTTTGTGAAAGTTGATAAACTGTCGCTATAACCAAGCTAGTGTCCGACGTCTCAGACAAGCACAGGTTTCAAATGCATGGAAGCCAATAAGGGTAATGACAAAAACTGAGAGCTTTTGTCAAAAAATCCATTGTTTAAATGGCTAAATAATTGTATAGCGCACCGGGGTACTTGGATTATTTTTTGAAATTATACTTTTGTTGCATTGTATCCTAGCTGGTTAGCTAGCTCTCACTGGCCACCACCATGGCATTCAAAACGTTGCTAATGCTAGCTAGCCAGATAATATCAAACTTGTTTTCTCCGAATGTATGTTAGCTAGCTTAGTTAGCTATTTATGAATATAACTCTCATCTGCTGTCGACATTAGGATACGATTTGGGAGCACTAGCTTGCTCCAAATGTGTCTAGTAGCTTTGACTGCATGCTGGCAGTACATTCAGAGCCATCCAGTGGCTAGCCACACTACAACCTTCATTTTGCCAAGTTCCCGTGAAGCAATTGTAATGACAGTTAACCACAACATACCCAAGAGTCTCCTGATCAGCAAGGGGTAGTTTAATTGTGTTTTAAAAACACAGTTTGAGATCATTGTGAGGAGTTTTCTCAAGTGCTTTGAATGGGGAATTTAGCTTCCTGGGAAAATGTTGCCCGAGTTAGCAACAGTAACCAAGGGGGTGGGGCTTAGCGAAGGGTAATTTGCATTCCTCCAAGAGTCGTTCATAATCTAGTCCATTTGTGGTTTGCATTACTGAATAAAATGAACAAAATGAGACAAAAGATTCGTTCTTTTGACTGAACTAGTTGAAAAGATCGGAGTCAGTAAAAAGAGCCCAACTTCCCATCCTTAATTTATTCGCAGAAAACGCAGGGCCCTAGTTATGAGGTCAAGAGGGTTAACCCAATCAGTCTTGCCTCTGTGCCTGTCAGTCTTTCTATTTGTTATGTTTGGTCCTCTCGTTAGCTGTCATTTGTTATCATTAGTCTGTCATTTAGGAGCCTCTCTTCCTTGGAGAAACAAAGGAAACTCTTACTTTCTCTCTCTCTCCCCACTGGTGGGCCAGATTAATCTCTCCTCCATAACCAAAGTATATAGCCTGAACATCAACTTTGAGTGCAGCATTTGATTCAACCACATCCATCCTGTAGGTCTATGCACAGTATATGGTCGTCTAAAGGATTGCTAGTCAAACACAACAAGGAAATGTGGAGGAATGCTATTGTTCTGTATGATTATTACCTTACCAGTACAATATGTGGTAAATCAAATCAAATTAAATTGTATTTGTCACATGCTTCATAAACAACAGGTGTAGACTAACAATGAAACGCTTCCCAACAATGCAAAGAGAACATTTTAAAAATTATAACACAAGGAATATCTACACAATGACTAACGATAACTTGGCTATATACACGGGATACCAGTACCGAGTCGATGTGCAGGGGTACGAGGTAATTGCGGTAGGTATGTACTTATAGGTGACTATGCAACAGGATTTTTTATTTTTTATTTCACCTTTATTTAACCAGGTAAGCCAGTTGAGAACAAGTTCTCATTTACAACTGCGACCTGGCCAAGATAAAGCAAAGCAGTGCGATAAAAACAACAGAGTTACATATGGGGTAAAAAACATAAAGTCAAAAATACAACAGAAAATATATATACAGTGTGTGCAAATGTAGCAAGTTATGGAGGTAAGGCAATAAATAGGCTATAGTGCAAAATAATTACAATAGTATTAACACTGGAATGCTAGATGTGCAAGAGATTATGTGCAAATAGAGATACTGGGGTGCAAAAGAGCAAAATAAATAACAATATAGGGATGAGGTAGTTGGGTGGGCTAATTTCAGATGGGCCGTGTACAGGTGCAGTGATCGGTAAGGTGCTCTGACAACTGATGCTTAAAGTTAGTGAGGGAGATAAGAGTCTCCAGCTTCAGAGATTTTTGCAATTCGTTCCAGTCATTGGCAGCAGAGAACTGGAAGGAATGGCGGCCAAAGGAGGTGTTGGCTTTGGGAATGACCAGTGAGATATACCTGCTGGAGCGCAGACTACGGGTGGGTGCTGCTATGGTGACCAATGAGATAAGATAAGGCGGGGATTTGCCTAGCAGTGATTTATAGATGGCCTGGAGCCAGTGGGTTTGACGACGAACATGTAGTGAGGACCAGCCAACAAGAGCGTACAGGTCACAGTGGTGGGTAGCGTATGGGGCTTTGGAGACAAAACGGATGGCACTGTGATAGACTACATCCAATTTGCTGAGTAGAGTGTTGGAGGCTATTTTGTAAATGACATCGCCGAAGTCAAGGATCGGTAGGATAGTCAGTTTTACGAGGGCATGTTTGGCAGCATGAGTGAAGGAGGCTTTGTTGCGAAATAGGAAGCCGATTCTAGATTTAACTTTGGATTGGAGATTCTTTATGTGAGTCTGGAAGGAGAGTTTACAGTCTAACCAGACACCTAGGTATTTGTAGTTGTCCACATACTCTAGGTCAGACCCGTCAAGAGTGGTGTTCTAGTCGGGTGGGCGGGTGCCAGCGGCGTTCGATTGAAAAGCATGCATTTAGTTTTACTAGTGTTTAAGAGCAGTTGTAGGCTACTGAAGGAGTGGTGTATGGCATTGAAGCTCGTTTGGAGGTTTGTTAACACAGTGTCCAATGAAGATAGATAATAAACAGTTGCAGCAGTGTATGTGATGAGTGAAAAGAGTTCGTGCAAAAAGGGTCAATGCACATAGTTAAATAGTTAACCGATAGCTACCAGGACAAACTATTTAGCAGTATTATGGCTTGGTGGTAGAAGCTGTTCTGGGTCCTGTTGGTTCCAGACTTGTTGCATCGGTACCGCTTGCCGTGCGGTAGCAGAGAATAAGGCCATACTTATTGGACTGGTCTAGTCCACTCCACTCCAGAACCAGTTTGGACTGTATCCATGGCTCTAGTCTAGGGAGGGCAGACACAATCTGCCCAATCTTCCCTCTCAGCTAAGCCTCAGATAAATGTCCCAGACAGTCCTGCCCGGTGTAGGCGATAAGTAACAAGGCCCACAGCTGAGAGTGTGTGTCGCTGATTCATTGCGTCCTACACAAAATGTGATTAATGACTTCCTTAATCTATTCATGGAGGTAATAGAGGCACCTCTTGTCTAACATTGCATAAAAATGCTAATGAACGAAGAAAAACGGCACATGGAAATCAAGAGATGGTGGTCTACGGAGATACAGTGGCTTGCGAAAGTATTCACCCTCCTTGGCATTTTACTACTTGTTGGTTTGACTAGCAATCCTTTAGACAAGTATATACTCTACATAGACCTACAGGATGGATGTGGTTGAATCAAATGCTGCACTCAAAGCTGATGTTCAGGCTATATACTTTGGTTATGGAGGAGAGATGAATCTGGCCCACCAGTGTGGAGAGGGAGAGAAAGTAAGAGTTTCCTTTGCTTCTCCAAGGAAGAGAGGCTCCTAAATGTCAGACTAATGATAACAAATGACAGATAATGAGAAGACCAAACATAACAAATGAAAACACTGACAGGCACAGAGGCAAGACTGATTGGGTTAACCCTCTTGACCTCGGCCCTGCGTTTTGCACGAATAAATTAAGGATGGGAAGTTGGGCTCATTTTACTGACTCCGATCTTTTCAACTCATTCAGTCAAAACAACAAATCTTTTGTCTCATTTCGTTCATTTTATTCAGTAATTCAAACCACAAATGGACTAGATTATGAACGACTCTTGGAGGAATGCAAATTACCCTTTGCTAAGCCCCACCCCCTTGGTTACTGTTGCTACCTCTGTCAACATTTTCCCAGGAAGCTCAATTCCCCATTCAAACAACTTGAGAAAACTCCTCACAATGATCTCAAACTGTGTTTTTAAAACAATTAAACTACCCCTTACTGATCAGGAGACTCTTGGGTATGTTGTGGTTACCTGTCATTACAATTGCTTCACGGGAACTTGGTAGTGTGGCTAGCCAGTGGATGGCTCTGAATGTACTGTCAGCATGCAGTCAAAGCTATTAGACACTTTTGGAGCAAGCTAGTGCTCCCAAATCGTATCCTAATGTCGACAGCAGATGAGAGGTCAATTCATAAATAGCTAACTAAGCTAGCTAACATACATTTGGAGAAAACAAGTTTGATATTATCTGGCTAGCTAGCATTAGCAACGTTTTGAATGCCATGGTGGTGGCCAGTGAGAGCTAGCTAACCAGCTAGGAAACAATGAAACAAAAGTATAATAAAAAAAAATACTCCAAGTACCCGGTGCACTTTACAATTATTTAGCCATTTAAACAATGGATTTTTTGACGAAAGCTCTCTGTTTTTGCCATTACCTTTATTGGCTTCCATGCATTTGAAACTTGAGCTTGTCCGAGGCGTCGGACACTAGCTTGGTTATAGCGACAGTTTCTCAACTTTCACAAACTTTTGGTTGCTCAAAATTCTAAGCATAAAGTAAATTGCTTGATTGCCGTGAGGAAGATTAGCACAATATCTTTCAAAAACTGCAGCAGCCCCCCAAACTATTTTTTCTTGAGTTCAAATTTGTTGAGCAGAGGCATGTTTTGGTTCTACAAAGCTGTGGCCATCGGATAACATTCAATAATCAATTAATTGCATTCATTCTTGCACCATTATTAGTTCTAAACAGCATAATCTATTTTCCTTGTTCGCACATATAATAGACAGTTGGTGGTTGGAGCATGTCTCCGGAGGAGCGCTTATTAATCCTGCTTTGTTATTCATTGCGGCCTGCAGGGCAAACAAACAACAAAATGAATGAGTCACACTGAAACAGTAACCATGAGTCTTGGGTCAGTAAAAAGAGTTGTTCAAAAACAATGTATCGTTCGTGAACTGCACATCACTGGTTTCAGGAATGGAAGATCTTCCGGAGACCAAATTGAAGCCCTCAGGGTTATCATCGAACCATGGAATGGACCTGGCTACGTCAATTTAATTGGTTTTGAGAAGGCATTTGACATTATAGTTAGAGAGATGCTGTAGAAATCTATGGCACACTATTTATCAATATAATTTAGCTCACCTACTAAGGAATGCAGTGTCAAGTCCTTCATGAGGGAAGTCCATCTAAAAAGAAGTGTGAAGGCCTTGCCGGGGTGAACCCCGCTTACCTCCTCCAGAGCGCTACGCTGGGGATCCTGGAACCTGCCAGGCGTTTCTCTCCCAGAGCTCCCTCATCTTCGAGCTACTGCCCTCTTGGTTTCCTTGAGATCGTTCGAAGATAGCGTATCTTATAGCGCTGATGTCCGGGAGGGCGCTCACCTGCGCTATGGCAGTGTGGGAGCAACAATCCACCATTTGCCTTAGTCTGGAGGATTTCATGGCAGAGGAAAGGAAGGTGTTCGATTCTCCGGTGTCTGGGAGAGAGGCGGCACAGAAGCTACTTCGGCTGCGTCAAGATTCAGTAGTGTGGCAGACTACGCAGTAGATTTTCACATGTTGGCCGCCGAGAGTCCCTGTTCGACACCTTCCTTCACAGATTATTGGAGGGAATTAAAGATGAGCTTGCAGCCCAGGAGCTGCCCATGGACCTCGACTCCCTCATAGCCCTGACCATAAGGATCGATGGGCGGTTACAGGAACGCAGCAGGGAGAGGAGGTATGTTCCCGGCCACACGCGCTCGTCCACGGGTTCCCCCTCCCCTCTGAAGAATCCCGGAAGTCTCCAACACCTGCATTCCCAAGAGAATCCGATGTCACCCGAGTTCCCTCGGGAATCATCGAGGACTGTTGCTTCACCTCCTCCAGAGCCCATGCAACTGGGCAGGGCTAGATTTTCTCCTGAGGAACGTTTACGCAGACTGAGCTCCAAAGGTTGTCTGTATTGTGGTCCTTCAGGACATTACGTATCCACCTGTCCAGTAAAAGACCAGGCTCATCAGTAGGCACGAGTACGCTGGTGGGCCATACAGGGAGTCTCCCATCTCCCATTACTCACACTCCTCTCCATGACGGGAGCTTTATGGACGTTACCCTGGTGTCGGAGCTGGGCATCTCCACACAACCCCTCTCCATTCCCATGGACGCCAGAGCATTGGATGGATGCTCTATTGGCAGGGTCACTCACAGTCCATGCAGTTTCTGCTCATTGAGTCTCCACATGTGCCCGTGGTTTTGGGAGTGGCCCCAACCTACCTCCAGAGTGCAGCTTCAATGCTTCCTGGGGTTCGTTAATTTTTACCGCCACTTCATCCGGGGCTATAGCACCCTGGCTTCCCCCCTCTCTACGCTCACCTCACCCAAGGTTCCGTTCACGTAGTCCCCAGCTGCTGACCGGGCGTTTTCACCACAGCCCCCATCTTAATCCATCTGGACCCGTCCCGTCAGTTCGTGTTGGAGGTCGACGCCTCGGACGTGGGAGAGGGGGCCGTCCTGACCCAGCGTTAACCTGTTGTTTGTTCAAGATTCTGCCCTGTCCCTAGTCCTGGAATGGGCTCATTCCTCTAACCTCACCTGCCATCCTGGCTCCCGCCGGACCCTGGCTTTCCTCCGACAACGGTTTTGGTGGCCCACCATGGTTCCTGACGTCTCCACTTTCGTCGTCGCCTGCAATGTGTGCACAGGGTAAGACTCTGCGGCAAGCTGCGGCAGGCCTCCTTCAACCACTCCCTGTTCCTCACCGCCCATGGTCCCATATATCCCATATACTGGTCTCCCTCCGTCCGATGGCAACACCACCATCCTTAAAGGAGTGGATAGGTTTTCCAAAACTGCCCATTTCATTCCCCTTCCCAAGTTACCCTCAGCCAATGAGACGGCCCAGCTCATGGTACAGCATGTCTTGCAACCCCACTTATGAGAAAGTGGCCCTTGTACACCTACTGGAGAGCTCTTCTTTGTCTTCACCCATTCATGATTGTCCACACCTTCTTAAGCCTTAGCCCCACCCATCTCTTTAAGGATTCACATGTGCTAAACAGAGTGAGAAGTGTATTAAACAACCAAAGGTTTCAAGACTAAAAATGGTAAAAGTAGTAACCTACAATAAGGAAAAACTCCAGGTAAAAATACACTTTATCTAGTCCTTGGCCTATATCCTAATCTGACTTTGGTGCAGGTCATGTTGTTCTTCACATTTACTTCAAGTACGTTCTGTACAAAATAGAGAGGAGGGTAATGCAGGTCATAAACTCTGGTTGCTGGCAACTTATTGTAGTGTTTTCCTGTAAATATTGGAGAAAAAAATTGTTTCAACGAATTGCAATATTTAAATAGACATGTTAGTGATACATTTTCCATATCAACAGAAAATGATTATATTTCAGAATTATTGGCAGCAGCATCACTGTTCTATGAAAATGAAATGTTCTTGTCAGATATTTTTTCTATCTCACACAACATTATCAGATAATAAGAACATCAATTTGCAGCGATTCATATCTGGTCATTTCATCTGACTGTGTATCTGCCCTGACTGGATTTTACATTGATTTGACCAGATATGGTGGTAATATGGTGAGCAGATATAGACATGTGGTCAACTCAAGTCTCTAGTAATCTCTGCTTGGCCAAAATGTTAGGTATAGGTCTTTGTGAATTCTATTCTAGCACTGACAAGATCAGATCATTCTCCGTCAGAGATCCAGGTCTTTGTGCATTTGGCACTGAGTCCAATCAATTCGTCTTCATGATTGTGTTCATTGAGCATTTGATTTTAAAGAATAATCAATATCACAGTCGCCAATGGCTGCAGTGGCCAGGAAAGTGGGAGTAAGTGCATTGAGGTATTCTCTCACCTAGTCGGCCTTGTCAATGTAACAATGCTTTTAGAGTTTGTCCCTGAGCGTTTAAATACACTCTCAATCACTCCTGATATCCTAGTAGGCCACACTTGGCTGCTGTTGTGGCTTAGCTACAGTCTCAATTTGTATGTTGTCTCAGGCTGTTACTGGGTAGATGTGGTACAATGAATGGATTGATCTTACTTTGCAGCGCCTAGGGATGTAACATAACACATTTGTTTTGGATACTGGGAAAATCTTCAGATTGTGACCACTACAGACTAGAGCCCAGCAGTTACCTGGCTTCAATGTCTTTCAGTTCATCGGTGGTGGACAATTCGCATAAGGCCCAATTCAGCCTTAGGTAATGTACACCTTTCCTACGCACTTCTTAGTAGTTGGTATTCAGACTTACCTTACGCAGGTGCGTAATGGGCTTTGCAGGCGTGGTTCCCTTGCAAGCGCTGAATACTTTTAATTCAACCGCTGACAACCCTCCCACTTGCTGGCCAACATATTTTCTTGTGAAATGTTCATTCAATAGGGTTTTCAGTACATTTATCTAAAGCCATCCCTTTAAATTTGGTGTGCCTTTAATTAGAATTTTCTCAACATACTCAATAGAATATATGGAGAGAACAGTTCAGAATATTAGGGATCAATGAAAGAAAGCCATGTAAATACACGCGTATTCATCTCCTTTTCAGCACCAATTGGTAGATTTAAAAATATGTACAGTGAGGGGAAAAAAGTATTTGATCCCCTGCTGATTTTGTACATTTGCCCACTGACAAAGAAATGATCAGTCTATAATTTTAATGGTAGGTTTATTTGAATAGTGAGGGACAGAATAACAACAACAAAATCCTGACAAACGCATGTCCAAAATGTTATAAATTGATTTGCATTTTAATGAGGGAAATAAGTATTTGACCCCCTCTCAATCAGAAAGTTTTCTGGCTCCCAGGTGTCTTTTATACAGGTAACGAGCTGAGATTAAGAGTGCTCCTAATCTCAGCTTGTTACCTGTACAAAAGACACCTGTCCACAGAAGCAATCAATCAATCAGATTCCAAACTCTCCACCATGGCCAAGACCAAAGAGCTCTCCAAGGATATCAGGGACAAGATTGTAGACCTACACAAGGCTGGAATGGGCTACAAGACCATCGCCAAGCAGCTTGGTGATAAGGTGACAACAGTTGGTGCGATAATTCTAAAATGGAAGAAACACAAAATAACTGTCAATCTCCTGGGGCTCCATGCAAGATCTCACCTCGTGGAGTTGCAATGATCATGACAACGGTGAGGAATCAGCCCAGAACTATATGGGAGGATCTTGTCAATGATCTCAAGGCAGCTGGGACCATAGTCACCAAGAAAACAATTGGTAACACACTACGTCGTGAAGGACTGAAATCCTGCAGCGCCCGCAAGGTCCACCTGCTCAAGAAAGCACATATACAGGCCCGTCTGAAGTTTGCCAATGAACATCTGAATGATTCAGAGGAGAACTGGGTGAAAGTGTTGTGGTCAGATGAGACCAAAATGGACGATGGACGGGGCCATGAACCGTCACATTTTGGGTGAGAACCTCCTTCCCTCAGCCAGGGCATTGAAAATGGGTCGTGGATGGGTATTCCAGCATGACAATGACCCAAAACACACGGCCAAGGCAACAAAGGAATGGCTCAAGAAGAAGCACATTAAGGTCCTGGAGTGGCCTAGCCAGTCTCCAGACCTTAATCCCATAGAAAATCTTTGGAGGGAGCTGAAGGTTCGAGTTGCCAAACGTCAGCCTCGAAACCTTAATGACTTGGAGAAGATCTGCAAAGAGGAGTGGAACAAAATCCCTCCTGAGATGTGTGCAAACCTGGTGGCCAACTACAAGAAACGTCTGACCTCTGTGATTGCCAACAAGGGTTTTGCCACCAACTACTAAGTCATGTTTTGCAGTGGGGTCAAATAATAATTTCCCTCATCAAAATGCAAATCAATTCATAACATTTTTGACATGCGTTTTTCTGTATTTTTTTGTTGTCATTCTGTCTCTCACTGTTCAAATAAACCTACCATTAAAATTATAGACTGATCATGTCTTTGTCAATGGGCAAACGTACAAAATCAGCAGGGGATCAAATACTTTTTTCCCTCACTGTATATACCAGGATTCAGCACCCAATCTAAGTTAATAGAAGATGGAGTCGAGCACGTCGTTATCTTTTCACTAGCTAACTAACAACCTAGTAACTTTACCAGTATATCCAAAGGGTGCACAGCAAGAAAGGAAAATATATAGCTCCTTCAAGAGATCAATGATCATAGGAATCTTGCGTGTCATCATCAAACTTGAGATTTTTAAAGAGACAGTGTACAATTTAATGTAATGCATCTCAATAGACAATGTTTGCTTTTACACAACGTAGATACCCTAACATTCCACAAATTACTTTGTAATTTCAATGACAGGTATTCATATCAACATTTTAGCTTTTATATTAAACTACTGTTTTTACAGTGTTAGATATTAGTTTCTAGGGCACAACATGTGCTTCAAAAGTAACTACAATTAATATAGGCTGTACCTCAATCAATTAAAAACATTGTATTTTCTGGTGCTCCTAAATTTCATGTGGTGTTCCTAACTTTTTTTCACCAGTCCAACAATGAACATTTTTAAGTCCTGCTTATGACTGGTTTCGCATTTGTCTCCAGCGATCATAAGGTAAAATAGATCTAAAACAATTGTCGAATATATTTAAAATCCCCTTATCCAAACGGCTTACTCAATTACCTAGCTCTTATCAATAGCTCTTATCAATGTATAAATTACAGTGCATGGAGAATGGTGTTATTTCCATCGAAAAAATTAAGTAGATGTTGTTCTACTTGGAACTGACTGGCTGCTCAACCTTATTCATCGTTTCATCGTGCGTAAAGGTAGTTGAATTAAGTCAAGGCGTATCTGTAGACACCTCTGCCACACCATTTATTTGATTTCCACCTCAAATGAATAGCGGGTGAATAGCAAGGTTATTATAGTAAAATAAAATGAAAACTAATCATGAAAAGAATGGAAGTAAAATTATTTACAAACCCATTTGAAAAACTAAAACTATACTGAAATGATTATCTTGGACTCCAAACCTAACTCAAATAAAATCAAAACTATCATGAATTATGCTCAGTTTAGTTTCTGGGGGGGGGGGCACAAATCAAATTGGTTTTCCAATGGGTTTTTTAAAGCTTTTTATTGGGTTTTTAAGCTTCTGAATCTGGCTGGTCATATTGAGATTAGCTTTGTAATTTAAAGGTCCAATGCAGCCGTTTTTGTCTCAATATCGAATCCTTTCTGGGTAACAATTAAGTACCTTACTGTGATTGTTTTCAATTAAAATTGTCAAAAAGAAACCAAAATAACTTAGCAAAGGACAATTTCTCAAGCAGAAATTTTGCTAGAACTGTCTGGGAGTGAAAATTAGTTGTTATTGGCAGACAGGTTTGGAACTATGTTTCTTATTGGTCTATTAACTAATTTACAGCATTGTGATGTCACCATGGAAGGCCAAGACTCCATCACACCAGAACAGGCTGAATTTTCAAGCATTTTTTTCAAACAACTCTTACGCTAAAAGGGCATTATCATAATTTTTACAATATCACAATTTCACAAAATTATTCCAAACTCAGTGTGGAAATATATACAAAACACAGGAAAATCACAATTTTGACTACACTGGGCCATTAAAGGTAGTTTCAGCAACTGACTGTGGAGGAGTGAAGTCAGGGGAGGTATTTTTATTTATTAAGGATCCCCATTAGGTGCTGTCAAGGCAGCAGCTACTCTTCCTGGGGTCCAGCAAAATTAAGACAGTTACAGTGAGGAGAACAAATATTTGATACACTGACGATTTTGCAGGTTTTCCTACTTACAAACATGTAGAGGTCTGTAATTTTTATAAAAAATCCAGAAAATCACATCGTATGAATTTTAAGTAATTAATTTGCATTTTATTGCATGACATAAGTATTTGATCACCTACCAACCAGTAAGAATTCCGGCTCTCACAGACCTGTTAGTTTTTCTTTAAGAAGCCCTCCTGTTCTCCACTCATTACCTGTATTAACTGCACCTGTTTGAACTCGTTACCTGTATAAAAGACACATGTCCACACACTCATTCAAACAGACTCCAACCTCTCCACAATGGCCAAGACCAGAGAGCTGGTAAGGACATCAGAGATAAAATTGTAGACCTGCACAAGGCTGGGATGGGCTACTAGACAATAGGCAAGCAGCTTGGTGAGAAGGCAACAACTGTTGGCACAATCATTATAAAATGGAAGAAGTTCAAGATGACGGTCAATCACCCTCGGTCTGGGGCTCCATGCAAGATCTCACCTCGTGGGGCATCAATGATCATGAGGAAGGTGAGGGATCAGCCCAGAACTACACGGCAGGAGCTGGTCAATGACCTGAAGAGAGCTGGTAACACACTACGCCGTCATGGATGAAAATCCTGCAGCGCACGCAAGGTCCCCCTGCTCAAGCCAGCGCATGTCCAGGCCCGTCTGAAGTTTGCCAATGACCATCTGGATGATCCAGAGGAGGAATGGGAGAAGGTCATGTGGTCTGATGAGACAAAAATATAGCTTTTTGGTCTAAACTCCACTCGCCGTGTTTGGAGGAAGAAGAAGGATCAGTACAACCCCAAGAACACCATCCCAACAGTGAAGCATGGAGGTGGAAACATCATTCTTTGGGGATGCTTTTCTGCAAAAGGGACAGGACGACTGCACCGTATTAAGGGGAGGATGGATGGGGCCATGTATCGCGAGAAATTGGCCAACAACCTTCTTCCCTCAGTAAGAGCATTGAAGATGGGTCGTGGCTGGGTCTTCCAGCATGACAACGACCCTAAACACACAGCCAGGGCAACTAAGGAGTGGCTCCGTAAGAAGCATCTCAAGGTCCTGGAGTGGCATAGCCAATCTCCAGACCTGAACCCAATAGAACATCTTTGGAGGGAGCTGAAAGTCTGTATTGCCCAGCGACAGCCCCGAAACCTGAAGGATCTGGAGAAGGTCTGTATGGAGGAGTGGGCCAAAATCCCTGCTGCAGTGTGTGCAAACCTGGTCAAGACCTACAGGAAATGTATGATCTCTGTAATTGCAAACAAAGGTTTCTGTACCAAATATTAAGTTCTGCTTTTATGATGTATCAAATACTTATGTCATGCAATAAAATGCAAATTCATTACTTAAAAATCATACAATGTGATTTTCTGGATTTGTGTTTTAGATTCCGTCTCTCACAGTTGAAGTGTACCTATGATAAAAATTACAGACATCTACATGCTTTGTAAGTAGGAAAACCTGCAAAATCGGCAGTGTATCAAATACTGGTTCTCCCCACTGTATATACAGTTAAAAATAATACATGACATTACATTTCATAACACTTTACCCTATACATTTAGTGTGTTTCCACTACTTCACTATCACATATGTACAAGTCAACATCCATGTGTCCGTGTGTGTAGAGTGCATGTATTATCATGTGTATGTGTGACTGTGCCTATGTGTGTCTCTTCACAGTCCCGCTCTTCCATAAGGTGTGTTTTTATTTGCTTTTTCAATCTGATTCTACTGCTTGCATCAGTTACCTGATGTGGAATGGAGTTAAATGTAGCCATGGCTCTATGTAGTACTGTGCGCCTCCCATAGTCTGTTCTTGACTTGGGGATTGTGAAGAGACCTTTGGTGGCATGTCTTGTGGGGTATGCATGGGTGTTCGAGATGTGTGCTAATAGTTTAAAACAGACACCTCGGTGCATTCAGCATGTCAACACTTCTTACAAAAACAAGTAATGATGAAGTCAATCTCTCCTCCACTGTGAGCCGTGACAGACTTACAGTACATGCATATTTTTAATGTTAGCTCTCCATGTACATTCAAGGGCCAGCCGTGCTGCCCTGTTCTGAGCCAATTGTAATTTTCCAGAGGTCCCTGTTCGTGGTACCTGACCACATGACTGAACAGTAGTCCAGGTGCGACAAAACTAGAGCCTTTAGGACCTGCCTTGTTGATAGTGTTGTTAAAAATACTTTATTATGAACAGACTTCTCCCCATCTTAGCTACTGTTGTATCAACATGTTTTGACCATGAAAGTTTACAATCCAGGGTTACTCCAAGCAGTTTGATAGAAAAAAGTAAGGGGCCTAGACAGCTGCCCTGGGGAATTCCTGATTCTACCTGGATTATGTTGGAGAGGCTTCCATTAAAGAACACCATCTGTGTTCTGTTAGACAGGTAACTCTATCCACAATAGGTGACATGTTTCAGTAAACTAGGCGTATGTCGCAGGTCACTACTTCACAGGAGAGCCATTTGAACGTAAACTTTTATTTCTTTATCATAATGCTTTTTTTTTTTGGCAGAAATGCCTTCTGGAACATGTGAACTTTCATGTGCCTTAATAACAAACTTGTATGCCATCTCTGTAAATATGAATAAAATTGTTATATTACAAGCCTAGTTGGTTAAGCCACAGAAAAAAACAGCAACCTTCCCACTAGCCATGATTGGCTGAGATAATGAGTGGGCTGGACATGCAGAGAGAGGAGTTCGGATTGGTCTGCCATATAGCACGCTTCTGTCTATTTGAGCTTGCCTTCCATTGTAAAAAACACCATTTCAAATGTTGCTACATAAGACCGAATCAAGGCGGTCGGTCACACATAGCAGGGGGTGTAAAGCCATAACACACACAGCACATTCGGAAAGTATTCAGACCCCTTGACTTTTTCCACACTTTGTTTACGTTAACGCCTTATTCTAAAATAAATGACATTTGTTTTTTTCCTCATCAATCTACACACAATACCCCATAATGACAAAGCAAAAACAGGTTTTTAGAACATTTTGCAAATGTATCATAACTACCCCCGGAAATATGACATTTACATAAGTATTCAGAACCTTTACTTACTACTTTGTTGAAGCACCCTTTGGCAGCAATTACAGCCTCGAAACTTGGCTCTGGCTGGGCCAAAGCCACTCCTGCGTTGTCTTGGCTGTGTGCTTAGGGTCGTTGTCCTGTTGCAAGGTGAACCTTTGATCCAGACTGAGGTCCTGAGTGCTCTGGAGCAGGTTTTTATCAAGGATCTCTCTGTACTTTGCTCTGTTCATCTTTCCCTCGATGCTGACTAGTCTCCCAGTCCCTGCCACTGATAAACACCCCCACAGCATGAAGCTGCCACCACCAAGCTTCACTGTAGGGATGGTGCCAGGTTTCCTCCAGATGTGACACTTGGCATTCAGGCCAAAGAGTTCAATCTTGGTTTCTTCAGACCAGAGAATCTTGTTTCTCATGGCCTGAGAGTCCTTTAGGTGCCTTTTGGCAAACTCCAAGCAGGCTGTCATGTGCCTTTTAATGAGGAGTGGCTTCCATCTGGCCACTCTACCATAAAGGCCTGATTGGTGGAGAGCTGCAGAGATGGTTGTCCTTCTAGAAGGTTCTCCCGTCTCCACAAAGGAACTCTGGAGCTCTGTCAGAGTGACTATTGTCCAAGAACCTTCTCCAGCGATTGCTGAGTTTGGCCGGGCGGCCAGCTCTAGGAAGAGTCGTGGTGGTTCCAAACTTCTTCCGTTTAAGAATGATGTAGCCATGTTCTTGGTGACCTTCAATGCTACAGAAATGTTTTGGTACCCTTCCCCAGATCTGTGCCTTGACACAATCCTGTCTCGGAGCGTTACGGACAATTCCTTCGACCTCATGGCTTGGCTCTCACATGCACTGTCAACTGTGGGACCTTATATAGACAGGTGTGTGCCCTTCCAAATCATGTCCAATCAATTGAATTTACCACAGGTGGACTCCAATCAAGTTGTAGAAACATCTTAAGGATGATCAATGGAAACAGGATGCACCTGAGCTCAATTTCAAGTCTCACAGCAAAGGGTCTGAATACGTATGTAAATAAGGTATTTCTGTTTTAAAATTTTCACTTTGTCATTATTGGGTATAATGACAAAAGTTATGTGTAGATTGATGAGGATTTTTTAAATAAGGCGTCTGAATACTTTCTGAATGCACTGTGTGTTTTTCCATAAGAAACTATGATCAATAATGTCAAAAGCCGCACTGAAGTCTAACAAAGCAGCTCCCACAATCTTTTCATCATCAATTTCTCTCAGCCAATCATCAGTCATTTGTGTAAGCGCTGTGCTTGTTGAAAGTCCTTTCCTATACGCGTGCTGAAAGTCTGTTGTCAACTTATTTACAGTAAAATAGCACTGTATCTGGTCAAACACCATTTTTCCAAAAGTTTACTAAGGGTTGGTAACAGGCTGATTGGTCGGCTATTTGAGCCAGTAAAGGAGGTTTTACTATTCTTGGGTAGCGGAATGATTTTTTGCTTCCCTCCAGGCCTGAGGGCACACACTTTCTTGACATTGAAACTGGTTGGTTAGCTACCAGCAGATTCATGCAGAGTGGTAACGTCATGAGTTGGCACGATGGTTCATTGTTTAACTAGCTAACGATAGCTGGCTGGCTCGCTAGCTAATGTTACGTGACGTGTATGATCTTACATGATGTTTACCTAGCTAGGCTAGCTAGCTAGCTACATGTCTTAACAAAAGACTCCACTATTACCAACAATGACGAGACCACCTACAGGGAGGAGGTGAGGGCTCTGGGAGTGTGGTGCTACCCGCCCTCCATGACACATACAGCACCCGATGTCACAGGAAGGCCAATAAGATCATCAAGGACATCAACCACCCGAGCCACTGCCTGTTCACCCCGCTATCATCCAGAAGGCGAGGTCAGCTCAGGTGCATCAAAGCTGGAACCGAGAGACTGAAAAACAGCATCTATCTCAAGGCCATCAGACTGTTAAACAGCCATTACTAGCACATTAGAGGCTGCTGCTGCCTATTGAAATCAATGGCCATTTTAAGAAATTGAACACTAGTCACTTTTAATGATGTTTACAGTCACTTTAATAATGTTTACATATCTTGCACTACTCATCTCATATGTATATACTGCATTATATTCTATAATATTCTACTGTATCTTAGTCCATTCAGCTCTGTCATTGCCTGTCCATATACTGTATGTATATTTTCTTAAATTCCATTCCTTACTAGTTTTGTGTGTATTAGGTATGTGTTGTGAAATTGTTAGATATTACTTGTTAGATATTACTGCACTGTCGGAGCTAGAAGCACAAGCATTTCGCTACACCCGCTATAACATCTGCTAAACACGTGTATGTGACAAATACAATTTGATTTGATATGATTTAAGCTACATATGTTAAAATGGGCTATTTTTAGCACTTTTCTGGGAAGCTTGATTGTTTTATTTGCTTTACTGGGAATCTTAGCAGAAGTAGTTATGTTATCGCAGGGTGAGCTGCACACATTGGACTTCCTACTAGGGCACACCGCCTCAGTGCTAACAGTATAACTCTGGTTCATAAGCGCATTATTAGTGCATACAATATCTGTAGGATCAGCGGAGGCATTCAGGCCAGTTAGAGGGACATAAATTAGGTTACTTACATTGTGTCTTCTAACGCCCGCTCAGCAACACAATGGTAGGGATTAACTGAGCTGGTCTCAACGCAGCTTTATAATGTTGTGAAAGGATCCAGGAACCCAAATGATTTGAGTGGATCCCATCCTCCTTATAAAATTAGCTTTGTTTCCAGAAGGTATCAAAAAGGTGCATCTGTAACAGCCGAAAGTCGTACATTAATGTGGTTTTTAAAACGCAAGGCTCAGATCAACATGGCAGTGTTGTCATTTGTTTATAAAATGTTTTCTATATAATGTCAAAAACATATCACACTCATATCACACACTCAGAAGCTGAAATAATATCACACACTCATATCACACTCCCATATCACACACTCACAAACTGAAATTATAACAGATTATTACGTGTACATTGTACCATCACTTAGTGTGAGAGAGCCTCAAATATCACATGTACAGTGGGGAAAAAAGGTATTTAGTCAGCCACCAATTGTGCAAGTTCTCCCACTTAAAAAGATGAGAGAGGCCTGTAATTTTCATCATAGGTACACGTCAACTATGACAGACAAATTGAGAAAAGAAATTCCAGAAAATCACATTGTAGGATTTTTTATGAATTTATTTGCAAATTATGGTTGAAAATAAGTATTTGGTCACCTACAAACAAGCAAGATTTCTGGCTCTCACAGACCTGTAACTTCTTCTTTAAGAGGCTCCTCTGTCCTCCACTCGTTACCTGTATTAATGGCACCTGTTTGAACTTGTTATCAGTATAAAATACACCTGTCCACAACCTCAAACAGTCACACTCCAAACTCCACTATGGCCAAGACCAAAGAGCTGTCAAAGGACACCAGAAACAAAATTGTAGACCTGCACCAGGCTGGGAAGACTGAATCTGCAATAGGTAAGCAGCTTGGTTTGAAGAAAACAACTGTGGGAGCAATTATTAGGAAATGGAAGACATACAAGACCACTGATAATCTCCCTCGATGTGGGGCTCCACGCAAGATCTCACCCTGTGGGGTCAAAATGATCACAAGAACGGTGAGCAAAAATCCCAGAACCACACGGGGGGACCTAGTGAATGACCTGCAGAGAGCTGGGACCAAAGTAACAAAGCCTACCATCAGTAACACACTACACCGCCAGGGACTGAAATCCTGCAGTGCCAGACGTGTCCCCCTGCTTAAGCCAGTACATGTCCAGGCCCGTCTGAAGTTTGCTAGAGTGCATTTGGATGATCCAGAAGAGGATTGGGAGAATGTTATATGGTCAGATGAAACCAAAATAGAACTTTTTGGTAAAAACTCAACTCGTTGTGTTTGGAGGACAAAGAATGCTGAGTTGCATACCTACTGTGAAGCATGGGGGTGGAAACATCATGCTTTGGGGCTGTTTTCTGCAAAGGGACCAGGACGACTGATCCGTGTAAAGGAAAGAATGAATGGGGCCATGTATCGTGAGATTTTGAGTGAAAACCTCCTTCCATCAGCAAGAGCATTGAAGATGAAACGTGGCTGGGTCTTTCAGCATGACAATGATCCCAAACACACCGCCCGGGCAACGAAGGAGTGGCTTCGTAAGAAGCATTTCAAGGTCCTGGAGTGGCCTAGCCAGTCTCCAGATCTCAACCCCATAGAAAATCTTGGGAGGGAGTTGAAAGTCCGTGTTGCCCAGCGACAGCCCCAAAACATCACTGCTCTAGAGGAGATCTGCATGGAGGAATGGGCCAAAATACCAGCAACAGTGTGTGAAAACCTTGTGAAGACTTACAGAAAACGTTTGACCTGTGTCATTGCCAACAAAGGGTATATAACAAAGTATTGAGAAACTTTTGTTATTGACCAAATACTTATTTTCCACCATAATTTGGAAATAAATTAATGAAAAATCCTACAATGTGATTTTCTGGAATTGTTTTTCTCATTTTGTCTGTCATAGTTGACGTGTACCTATGATGAAAATTACAGGCCTCTCTCATCTTTTTAAGTGGGAGAACTTGCACAATTGGTGGCTGAATAAATACTTTTTTTCCCCACTGTATTTGTTTACAGTGCATTCGTAAAGTATTCAGACCCTTTACTTTTTCCACATTTTGTTACATTACAGGCTTATTCTAAAATGGATTACATTAAAAAAATATAACATAATGCCCCATAATGATACCCCATAATGACAAAGTGAAAACAGGTTTTAGAAATGTTATCAAAAAAACAGAAATGCCTTATTTGCATAAGTATTCAGACCCTTTGCTATGAGACTTGAAATTGAGCTCAGCTGCATCCTGTTTCCATTGATCATCCTTAAGATGTTTCTACAACTTGATTGGAGTCCAACTGTGGTAAATTCAATTGGCCTCCATCATTCTTAAATGGAAGAAGTTTGGAACCACCTAGACTCTTCTTAGAGCTGGCCGCCCGGCCAGTCTGAGCAATCAGGAGAGAAGGGCCTTGGTCAGGGAGGAGACCAAGAACCCGATGGTGACTCTGACAGAGCCCCAGAGTTCCTCTGTGGAGATTGGAGAACCTTCCAAAACGGCAACCATCTCTGCAGCACTCCACCAATCAGGCCTTTATGGTGGAGTGGCCAGATGGAAGCCACTCCTCAGTAAAAGGCACATGACAGGCCGCTTGGAGTTTGCCAAAAGACAAATAAAGGACTCTCAGATCATGAGAAACAAGATTCTCTTGTCTGATGAAACCAATATTGAACTTTTTGGCCTGAATGCCAATCCCCTACGGTGAAGCATGGTGGTGGCAGCATCATGCAGTGTTGATGTTTATCAGCGGCAGGGACTGGGAGACTAGTCATGATCGAGGGAAAGATGAACGGAGAAAAGTACAGAGAGATGCTTGATGAAAACCTGCTCCAGAGCACTCAGCACCTCAGACTGGGGCACCTTCCAACACGATAAAGACCCTAAGCACACAGCCAAGACAATGCAAGGGTGGCTTCGGGACAAGTCTCTGAATGTCTTTGAGTGGCCCAGCCAGAGCCCGGACTTGAACCCGATCTAAAATCTATGGAGAGACTTTGCAGCGACCCTCCCCATCCAACCTGACAGAGCTTGAGAGGATCTGCATAGAAGAATGGGCGAAACTCCCCAAATACAGGTGTGCCAAGCTTGTAGTGTCATACCCAAGAAGACTCAAGGCTGTAATCGCTGCTAAAGGTGCTTCAATAAAGTACTGAGTAAAGGGTCTGAATACTTATGTAAATGCTATTTTTCAGTGTTTAAAAAAAATATATATATATCTTTGCAAAATTTTCAAAAAAACTGTTTTTGCTTTGTCATTATGGGGTATTGTGTGTAGATTGATGAATGAAAAAAACAACGTAAAACATTTGAGAATAAGGCTGTAACAAAATGTGGAAAAAGTCAAGGGGTCTGAATACTTTCCGAATCCACTGTATACACAAATCACAGCAAATTGGTTCCTTTTTCAGTCATGTCTTTGGTCACGTTCGCGTTGGTCAAATAAAATCACCCTAATGATTGGTTGACAATAATGCATCCCAGAATGCAGGCAATAGCTGCAGTACTAAGCTGGTGAAGAACAACTGCAGAAACTTACAGTCGACTGCAGTCAAAACTTCATGAACTTTGATTACATGATTTTTGTAATGTTGTGTGCAGTACCAGTTAAAAGTTTTGACACACCTACTCATTCAAGGGTTTTTCTTAAATTTTTACAATTTTTTACATTGTAGAATAACAGTGACGACATCAAAACTTATAAAATAACACATATGGAATCATGTAGTAACCAAAAAAGTGTTAAACAAATCAAAATAGATTTAATATTTGAGATTCTTCAAATAGGCACCCTTTGCCTTGATGACAGCTTTGCACACTCTTGGCATTCTCTCAACCAGCTTCACCTGGAATGCTTTTCCAACAGTCTTGAAGGAGTTCCCACATATGCTAAGCACTTGTTGGCTGTTTCTCCTTCACTCTGCCGTCCGACTCATCCCAAACCATCTAAATTGGGTTGAGGTCGGGGGAGTATTCATTTGAATCCAGAGCCCTGAAATGCTGCATATTAATTTAGAAATGAATTGCAAACACAAAGTGACATTTTACAAGAAATGTTTAGCACAGCATGAAATATGTCTGCCGTAAATTGGATGCAGAATTGGTATCCTTGACTTGAGTCCTGAGTGATAAATACAAAAAGGCTTTCACTTCAGTTTGAAAATTGGTCATGATACACGACACAAACAAACTCTTCCTGGATCTGAAGGACAGACTATTATAGCACTGGAAATACTGTACGTCGTTAGTTAGTTGAGGACAAAGCCTTTGAAATATTGGTTTAAAAGATACATGACTACAGATAGCACAGCTATGTTGGATATTGCATACATTTGTGTGGTGAAACTTTGTGATTGGACACTTGGGCTATCTGTGTAACAGTGTTATTGTCACACTTTGTCAGAGACAGAATGCCAGAACAAGTTTCCACGCAGGCAGGCAATGACTTAGACACCCTCACTCTGTTCAGCCCGACACCAACAGAAATCTATGCAGCCTACTCAATCACTTTTTATAACTACTATTTACAGACCTCCTGTGCCAAAGTATTGGATCCTCTGCTGATTTTGTATGTTTGCCCACTGACAAAGACATGATCAGTCTATAATTTTAATGGTAGGTTTATTTGAACAGTGAGAGACCGAATAACAACAAAAAAAATCCAGAAAAACGCATGTCAAAAATGTTATCAATTGATTTGCATTTTAATGAGGGAAATGAGTATTTGACCCCTCTGCAAAACATGACTTAGTACTTGGTGGCAAAACCTTTGTTGGCAATCACAGAGGTCAGACGTTTCTTGTAGTTGGCCACCAGGTTTGCACACATCTCAGGAGGGATTTTGTCCCACTCCTCTTTGCAGATCTTCTCCAAGTCATTAAGGTTTCGAAGCTGACATTTGGCAACTCGAACCTTCAGCTCCCTCCCGAGATTTTCTATGAGATTAAGGTCTGGATACTGGCTAGGCCACTCCAGGACCTTAATGTGCTTCTTCTTGAGCCACTCCTTTGTTGCCTTGGCCGTGTGTTTTGGGTCATTGTCATGCTGGAATACCCATCCATGACCCATTTTCAATGCCCTGGCTGAGGGAAGGAGGTTCTCACCCAAGATTTGACGGTACATGGCCCCGTCCATCGTCCCTTTGATGCGGTGAAGTTGTCCTGTCCCCTTAGCAGAAAAACACCCCCAAAGCATAATGTTTCCACCTCCATGTTTGACGGTGGGGATGGTGTTCTTGGGGTCATAGGCAGCATTCACAAGTGCAGTCTCAGAACTGATGGGCTCTAAAACCAGACTGGGAGATTCCATATATGCTGATAGTTGTAAAGAATTTCCAGGTCAAGGTTTGGCTTTTTCAGGAGAGGCTTTATTAATGCCACTTTTAGTGAGTTTTGTACACATCCGGAGGATAGGGATCCGTTTATTATGTTCAACATAGGAGAGCCAAGCACAGGAAGTAGCTCTTTCAGTAGTTTATTTGGAATAGGGTCAAGTAGGCAGCTGGAAGGTTTAGAGGCCATTCCTATTTTCGTGAATGTGTCGAGAGATACAGGATTAAAAAACTTGAGTGTCCTGGCAGTTCTGTGCTGACTCAGGACAACTGAGTTTTGGAGAAATACGCAGATTCAAAGAGGAATCCGTAATTTGCTTTCTAATGATCATGATCTTTTCGTTGAAGAAGTTCATGAATTCATCACTGCTGAAGTGAAGGCCATCCTCTCTTGGGGAATACTGCTTTTTAGTTAGCTTTGCGACAGTACAAAAATACTGTGGCAGATCAGGTGGTTGGGTCAAGACACGGACAGAGTGGTCTAAGGCACTGCATCGCAGTGCTAACTGTGCCACTAGAGATCCTGGTTCGAATCCAGGCTCTGTCGCAGCCGGCCGCGACCGGGAGACTCATGGGCGGCGCACAATTGGCCCAGCGTCGTCCAGGGTAGGGGAGGGAATGGCCGGCAGGGATGTAGCTCAGTTGATAGAGCATGGCGTTTGCAACGCCAGGGTTGTGGGTTCAATTCCCATGGGGGGCCAGTATAAAAAAATATGTATTCACTAACTGTAAGTCGCTCTGGATAAGAGCGTCTGCTAAAATGACTAAAATGTAAATGTAAAAAATAAGTATGATTAGCTCAGTTTCAAGGGTTTTTATTAATAAAATAGTCAAAAGTCACGGTTTTTCGCTCTTCTCAGTAATGGCAAATGGCTGCATTCTTGTTAATATGTTGTCCTGTTATTGTGTTTTTATGAATAAGCTTTTCATAATATCTCCGATTTGCACAAAATACTTACACTACATGACCAAACGTATGTGGACACCTGCTCGTCGAACATCTCATTCCAAAATCATGGGCATTAAAATGGATTTGGTCCCCCCTTGCTGCTATAACAGTCTCCACTCTTCTGGTAAGGCTTTCTACTAGATGTTATAACATTGCTGTGGGGTTTGAAGTCAGGGCTCTGTGCATGCCAGTCAAGTTCTTCTCCAATGAGTTCGACAAACCATTTCTGTATGGATCTCACTTTGTGCACAGGGGCATTGTCATGCTGAAACAGGAAAGCGCCTTCCCCAAACTGTTGCCACAAAGTTGGAAGCAGAGAATCATCTAGAATGTCATTGTATGCTGTAGCGTTAAGATTTCCTTTCACTGGAACTAAGGGGCCTAGCCCGAACCATGACAAACACTCCAGACCATTATTCCTTCTCCACAAAACTTTACAGTTGGCACTATGCATTAGGACAAGTAGCGTTCTCCTGGCATCCACCAAACCCAGATTCATCCGTCGTACTGCCAGATGATGAAGCGTGATTCATCACTCCAGAGAACGCGTTTCCACTGCTCCAGAGTCCAATGGCGGCAAGCTTTACACCACTCCAGCCGACGCTTGGCATTGCGCATGGTGATGTTAGGCTTGCTGCTCGGCCATGGAACCCATTTCATGAAGCTCCCGACTAACAGTTATTGTGCTGACATTGCTTCCAGAGGCAGTTTGGAACTCTGTAGTGTAGAGTGTTGCAACCGAGGACATTTCTACGTACTATGCGCTTCAGCACTCGTCGTCCCCATTTTGTGAGCTTGTGTGGCTACCACTTCCCAGCTGAGCCGTTGTTGCTCTTAGACATTTCCACTTCACAATAACAGCACTTACAGTTGACCGGGGAAGCTCTAGCAGGGCAGAAATTTGACGAACTGACTCGTTGGAAATGTGGCATCCTATGACGGTGCCACGTTGAAATTCACTGAGCTCTTCAGTAAGGCCATTCTACTGTCAATGTTTGTCTATGGAGATCACATGGCAGTGTGCTCGATTTGATACACCTATCAGCAACGGGTGTGGCTGAAATAGCCAAATCCACTAATTTGAAGGGGTGTCCACATACTTTTGTATATATAGTGTACTTGCCAGCTTGCCAAACAATATTTCAACCACTAGCAGATTAAAATTTTAAATTTTTGTCATTTAGCAGACGCTCTTATCCAGAGTGACTTACAGTTAGTGAGTGCATAGATTTTTCATAATGGCCCCCCATGGGAATTGAACCCAAAACCCTGGCGCTGCAAGCGCAATTCTCTACCAACTGAGCTACAGGAGGGAGATGTGCGTACGCATTGGTCTAAGGTTTGCGGGGAGATGAGCACATTCTCAAGTCAAGTTAGAATTTTATAAATGCCAACTATCGCGTGAAAAAAATATTTTTACGTACGAATGGTTTATAAATGAGGTCCCAGATGTCTTTTGAGACTAAAATGATCAGGTCGTATATTATTTAAAAGTTTTTTTATACTTCAAAAACCTAATTTGATGGGTTTTTTACACGCCTTTTGAAAGGCACCTTTACCTGGTTTCAATCTGATGGCGCTTCAACCTGAACCAAATTATATTTTACCCAAGCATCTTGATGTCATAAGGATGAAGACGTCTTTACCTGGTTGTTATCTGGTTCAACCAGGAAACCATATTTCAACCAGGAAATGACATCGTTATGACAAACTTTGCCCACTAGGAAGGTCAATGTACCCTTTTCTGTAGTAGTCCCATAGAGTTCACATCCAAAATACAGTGACGTTTTGGATGGGTAGGAATATGCTGTGACTCTGGGTACTGTATAATACTCCTCATACACCTATTAAGATTTCTTATTGGCACAAATATAGTTGGTCCCAGTGTATCACTGATTAAGTGCGAATACAAGCATTCAGCGGTGGAGAAGATTGCATTGACAGAGCATGTATCTCATTGATGATATTCATAATTACACAGGCTTGTCCACAAGGTTGTCTGAATGAGACCGATGGAGTTAGTGGTACCATTAGTAATATGCTGCTTATTATCCACTAATCTGCAAGGCTGGGTTTTATCACGAGCAACCTGCTTCTGAGGTGGAGCAGAATAGAAGGATATGCTCATAGAAAACAAACACTGGTATGAGATATTGTCCTCTGATGAGATAAACATTTTGGAAAGAACTGCTAATCCTCGGACATGCTAGGAATCTCTACACCTTTCCTTCCCGTTGTGACCCAAACCGAAAAACTTCGGCATGAACATTGACAAATTTTACAAAATAAATTTGCAAAAATAAAAAACTCTACCTCTAGTTGGTCAACCAGGTGGCAAAGATGTTGGATGATGTGCTTGATTAGGCAGTCAATTTCTCAGCAATAGTGGATCTATCTGCAAATTTAGCATGCATATTCTATCTAATCTACCTTTGAGAGGGCCCGGCACAAAAAACAAAGTGCCACATCATTCATGTATATACGATTTTGGATGCAAATAAAATAGTTGATAAAAGTGCTGACTTTCTGAAGTGACTGCAATTACAGAGCAGTACAGCTGGGTGGAACATGTAAATTGAGAAATAGAATAGAAACATAATAAGTTACTGCCTCGGATGACTCCGTTACAAGTCAACCTGGCCTCAAGAACATCTAGGTTAAGCTCTGAGCAGGGCAGACTTCTCTACTGTGGTGAGACGGCCCAAAAAGTTGGATGTGATATAAATGATATGTACACTTTACATTAAGTTACTCTAACACCTGTGTAATAACACTATATTTACTAGAATTACAACATTGCTGTTACATACTGTAACAACATTATGACCAACTTAATGTTATGTTTTACTAATTTATTTTCCTGGGGCGCACTCAGCAGGACACAACGTTTTGGATAGTTTAAATAGAAATATGTTGTGTAGAACAAACATGCCTCTCCGACATGTAGAACAAGGAATCATGACAGCTTTGTTCATGGATTTTCTATTTGCAACGTTCGACAACGTTTGGCAACTGAATGTGACACTGGTCAGATAAGATGATGAAGAAACACTCCTGGTATACAGTATATATGTTGAGAGCCTTCCTTGACCAACTCAATACCCCTCAAACAAAGGGTTTGTGGTAGGATGATGAAGTGTGCTCATTAGATTTATAGAAGGAAATTCTGCAAGAATTTTACCACGAAAATAAATGTCTGTGATCAAGCCTGACCAGTGATTATAGCTTTACATCTCCATGTGGCACATATATACAGTATATCTGGTAGTTAGCTACTATGAGTAATATACATACTACTTAAACTACAGTGTTGTCCTTATGCGTGTTAGATAAAGGGTGGCTTTGAACATGAAACATTGTCATCCCATGACCTTATTTAAAAATTAAAATAAATCATCCATCCTCTTCACCAGTCAGCAGCCGTGACTGATACCTACCCATTTGTAAACCAAAAATAAAACAACAATATTATTCATATTCTGTAAAAGAACACTGCAACAAATAAGTTGTATCTGGCTTAATCCACTTTTGTCACATGTAGTCCAGACTCAGAGCTCAAACACATAGACGGATAGTGAAGGTGTTCTACAGTCACTCAGCCGTGCATGTCTCATCTGTAGCCGGCGTTGGCAGAAGCAGTCATCTTCGTTCCCTTTGTCCTTACTGTAGAAGGTCATCTATCACGGCCCAGACCTCTTGGAGAGACCGCCTGGACTACTCCGTCTCCCATTTGAATTGAGTGGCCAGTCTCCGCTGCTATACAGCCAGTCCCGGCTAGGCAGACGATTGAGAGTGAGTGAGCTGTCCTTGATTCCTATTACTGTCAAACGATGATTGAGCTCCCTTGGTATTGCTGGAGAACGCAGGGTAAAATGGAACACTTGAGGTTGCAGGCTTGAAATCCAAGTATGTATGCATGTTTTTTGTCTCCTCATTGCCAGTATGAAAGGTCTGAATTCTTCGTGTTTCTAAAGTAAATGTAGATGGCAGATGATTGAGGTTTGCCCTCATTTGTGGTTTGAAAGGCCATGTTATCAATAAAACAGTATCATAATTAAGAATATATTTTAACTCCTAATCTGTCATCTGAGAACAATACTATTTGATAAACCTATTCCTAAACTGACTATACAGCCAAATCATTGCCTTTTGGCAAATGGGGGTAGGTAATTAAAATTAATACGAGGTCAGCAGTCTGTTGGTTAATGGCTCTGAAGCTCCACAGATTGATTGTTTACCTTGACGGTGTTGGGAAAAGAGATGCTATTTGTCTCCCAAAGTGAGCCTCTCTCCAAACAGCTGCTGTTAAGTAAGCACAGGGCTGACCTGTGTCCAGAGAGAGGGAGAGCGAGAGAGAGAGAGAAAGAGATAGGGAGAGAGGAAGGGAGGGAGGGTGAGCGCACACAGCGAGGGGGAGAAAGAGACACAAAGAGAAAGAAAGACACAGAAAGAAAGTAACGGAGAGGGAGATGGCAATTTTTCTGAAAATAGCTGCTATTTAGCTGATAAGGATTTCACACATGCTTTTGACAAGTCGTACAATGCATTATCAACGCATCATAACACATTATACACTGTAAACCCCAAAGCATTTCTTACTTAAATACTTCTGGTAAGTTGAACTCAATGTCAGTGAAAAGTCATTATTACTTAAAATGTTTATGTGGTACTGATTCAAAACTAAATGAGAACTCACATCAACTAACATTTTTTAAGTTATGATAACAAATGAAAGTTTTTCCCAGCATGCTCTACTGCAGGTAGATTGTTTGAAATTGATGTTAATATCTGTGTTTTTGCATGTACTGGGTATTGAGTGATTGATTCATTCATCTTATGCTCATGAAGATAAAAAACATACATTTTTCTAAACTAATCCAATCATTTAGGTAGATTTGTGCTCCCGATACTGAAATGGTTGTTCCAGTTTAAATTGCTTAGGTAATCTCCTCACACTGTTCCTAACCCTGGCAGTCATTATGAATGCAGGTTGCAGGTTAATAAAAATGTCAACTGTTGGATATCTTAACTCTGGCTGGATTCTAATAGGAATTACATATCACTTTGCAAGCCAGCATAATGGGACTTGCAGGTAGGGTTGCAAAATGCAGGTACATTTCCCAGGTTTTCCAGGAATCTCAGATGGAAGATTCCTGGAAGTCCTTCAACTAGTCTTTTTTTATTTTTAATCTGTGAATTTGGTTATAGTTACCAGAAATTTGCAACCCTACTTGCAGGCCTGATAAAGCCTGTAAACCATGAGTTTCAGGCCACTGTATTTGGGTAAAGCTAGGCCTCAAAATAAGGCCTTATGACACATGTAATGTGTCATAAAGAGTTTCATTATAATGATAACATTCACCTAGGAACTAACATGTTGATGGCCACAGGACTAAAATGAACTAATTCAAGAACCATGTCTCTGTCACTAACAATACAGTCATGGGTTGTAACTCTACAATTCACTCGAAAAGGCAAGGCACACTGGGAAATTATATTGGAGGCGTGGCTTAGTGGGCATGTCACTCAACATTTTAAAGCTGATACAACTTAAATCTGGACCCCCTACAGGTCACAGTGACTATCGGTTTGAGTAATAACTACAAAATCACTTCAAATCTAAAATAAAATTATTTGTCACATGCTTTGTAAACAACAGGTGTAGACTAACAGTGAAATGCTTACTTACACAACAATGCAGAGAGAATTTGTTTTTACTTTCATTTAAGTAACTGAACTCAGATATATTAAGTGCAACGGGTTTCCTCAAAAGTTTTGAGTAATGACAGCACATTGGGGTAGTCAGCTTTAAGTTAGCCTCGGAAACCAGGCTTCTCACAGTAGTTCAAAAGCCTGGGAAAGTAACTCCTCAGAGTAGTATCCTCCTCAAGTAGTATCGTGTGGATGGAGTTCGGTAGAGTCTAGATAGAAAAGAGTGTTGCTTTCTGTTGATGATTAAATCAATAGAGATTTGACACAGACTTGTGGGGACATTACTTTTTTATTATTTTGGGGGCATTTATCAGCCGACTGGGCTCTGTCACCTGATGGAGATAGGCCTTTAGCTCTGTTTTGGTAGACGGACCTGATTATGATGCATGTCGATCGTTTGGCCAGGTATTGACATGAGAAACACTGGCAGGGAGAAACAGCCCCCACGACACAGAGCCATGCTTTCCTACACTGCTGCTCACATCTAGAGACACACAATCGCGTGTATACACGGGCACGCACACACAGACAAACACACGCACACAAACGGACTTGCATCATTTGTGATTAGTTAATACTGTAGAAGTAATAAGGCTACAGGTTCATCTGCCTCACCTAAAGCCCATTATTGTGGGAAGCTGCTATAGACCACCAAGTGCTAACAGTCAGTATCTGGATAACATATGTGAAATACTTGATCATGTATGTGATATCAACAGAGAGGTATATTTTCTGGGTGATTTAAATATTGACTGGCTTTCATCAAGCTACCCACTCAAGAAGAGGCTTCAAACTGTAACCAGTGCCTGCCACCTGGTTCAGGTTTTCAGTCAACCTACCAGGGTAGTTACAAACAGCAAAGGAATGAAATCATCAACATGTATTCATCACATCTTTACTAATGCTGCAGAAATGTGCTTGAAAGCAGTATCCAGATCCATCGGATGTAGTGATCACAATATAGTAGCCATATCTAGGAAAACCATAGTTCCAAAGGCTGGGCCTAATGTAATATATAAGAGGTCAAACAATAAGTTTTGTACTGATTCCTATGTTATTGATGTAAAGAATATGTGTTGGTCCGTGGTGTGTAATGAGGAGCAAACAGACACTGCACTTGACACATTTATGAATTTCCTTATCCCAGTTACTAATAAGCATCCACCCATTAAGAATATCACGGTAAAAACTGTTAATTCCCCGTGGATTGATGAGGAATTGAACAATTGTATGGTTGAGAGGGATGAGCCAAAAGGAATGGCAAATAAGTCTGGCACAACCGATTGACAAACATACTGTATATTGAGAAATCATATGACTAAACTGAATAAAAATAAGAAGAAATTACACCATTAAACAAAGATAAATGACAAAGATTTATAGTAAATGTTTTGGAGTACCTTCAATGACATTTTGGGAACAAAGACAAACTCAGCTCCATCATTCATTGAATCAGATGGCTCATTCATCACAAAACCGACTGATATTGCAAACTACATTAATTATTTTTTCATTGGCAAGATTACCAAACTTAGGCAAGACATGTCAGCAACAAATGCTGACACCACATCCAAGTCTATCTGACCAAATTATGAAAGACAAGCATTGTAATTTTGAATTCCGTAAAGTGAGTGTGGAAGAGGTGAAAAAATGATTGTTGTCTATCAACAATGACAAGCCACCGGGGTCTGACAACTTGGATGGAAGATTACTGAGGATAATACCGGATGATATTGCCACTCCTATTTGCCATATCTTCAATTTAAGCCTACTAGAAAGTGTGTGCCCTCAGGCCTGGAGGGAAGCAAAATCCATTCTGCTACTTAACCCTCCCGTTGTCCTAGGGTCAAAATGACCCGCCACTGTGTTGAACCAACTTTATTTAATTTTTATATTTTTGGGATCATTTGTGAGAAGGAGGCAGTGAGACTTTAAAGAAAGTATCACTGCCTCCTTCTCACAAAAAATATAAAGATTAAATAAAGTTGGTTCAACACAGTGGCGGGTCATTTTGACCCTAGGACAACGGGAGGGTTAAGAATAGCAAAGCCCCCTTTACTGGCTCAAATAGCCAACCAATCAGTCTGTTATCAACCCTTATTAAAGTTTTGGAAAAAATTGTCTTTGACCAGATGCAATGCTGTTTTACAGTAAACAAATTGACAACAGACTTTCAGCACGCTTATAGGGAAGGACATTCAACAAGCACAGCATTTACACAAATGACTGATGATTGGCTGAGAAAGATTGTGGGGGCTGTCTTGTTAGACTTCAGTGAGGCTTTTGACATTATCGATCATAGTCTGCTGCTGGAAAAGCTTATGTGTTATGGTTTTACATCCACTGCTATATTGTGGATAAAGAGTTACCTGTCTAACAGAACACAGAGGGTGTTCTTTAATGGAAGCCTCTCCAACATAATCCAGTTAGAATCAGGAATTCCCCAGGGTAGCTGTCTAGGGCCCTTACTTTTTTCAATCTTAACTAAAGACATGTCACTGGCTTTGAGTAAAGCCAGTGTGTCTATGTATGCGGATGATTCAACACTATACACGTCAGTTACTATAGTGACTGAAATGACTGCAAAACTTAACAAAGAGCTGCAGTTAGTTTCAGAATGTGTGGCTTGGAATAAGTTAGTCCTAAATACTTCAAAAACTAAAAGCATTGTATTTGGGACAAATCATTCACTTAACCCTAAACCTCAACTAAATATTGTAATAAATAATGTGGAAATTGAGCAAGTTGATGTGAATAAACTGCTTAGAGTAACCCTGGATTGTAAACTGTCATGGTCAAAAAATATTGATACAACAGTAGCTAAGATGGGGAGAAGTCTGTCCATAATTAAGCGCTGCTCTACCTTAATAGCAAGTCCTACAGGCTGTAGTTTTGTCGCACATGGACTACTGGAAAATTGCAATTGGCTCAGAACAGGGCAGCACGGCTGGCCCTTGGATGTACACAGAGAGCTAACATTAATAATATGCATATCAATCTCTCCTGGTTCAAAGTGGAGGAGAGATTGACTTCATCACTACTTCCATTTGTGAGAGGTATTGACATGTTGAAAGCACCGTGCTGTCTGTTCAATCTATAACGTTATCTAGGGTTTCTGTCCACCACCGCCCATCGATCTACAGGTAGTGAGCACTTTTTTTTTTTGTCATTTAGCAGACGCTCTTATCCAGAGCGATTTACAGGAGCAATTAGGTTTAAGTCCCTTGCTCAAGGGCACATCGACAGATTTTTCACCTAGTCGGCCAGGGGATTAGAACCAGCAACCTTTCGGTTACTGGTATAACGCTCTTAACCACTAAGCTCCCTGCGGCCCCTGACAGGAGAAGCCCGGGGCGGGGGACACTGATTTCCTTGATATGAAAGAGATGTGTACCTCTCGGGCTGCTGCGCTGTGATCATTGCTGCGGTGTGGAGGTGAAAACCTAAAGATTTATAATGTTATAAAGGGATTCTGTATGGATATAGAGAGTATTATTCCTGAATATGCTGTTAAATAGAAAAATAGAGTGAATATTTAAACCCCTGTATGAATAGGAGGAATTTGTGATGTAACACAAATGTATAATGGGGTTACTAGAGATCTGATGAAGTAGCTATAGAAAAATTATAATTGAATACAACTTGCACACCCACACGTAGACGTACGTAAGTGGTGTAAAAAGTATTCTGAGAAATGTTCAGAGTTGTCCCTTTATGGATAATTTGATACAGGTAAGGTTAAAGCATTGTATGAAACTTGACTTACCTCTAACCAATTAAAATATAAACACTTATGAGATTTCCTCCACCCTGGTAATACATTTTGAAATAAACCCCATACCCTATTAACCTGGATGGGTGTCCCAAAATTGGGACAGTTGTTGCTCAATACGGACACAATGACGTTGTAAACAAAAGCAAATGTTCACGGACATATACAGTTGAAGTCAGAAGTTTACATACACTTAGGTTGGAGTCATTAAAACTAGTTTTTCAACCACTCCACAAATTTCTTGTTAACAAACTATAGTTTTGGCAAGTCGGTTAGGACATCTACTTTGTGCATGACACAAGTAATTTTTCCATACAATTGTTTACAGACAGATTATTTAACTTATAATTCACTGAAACACAATTCCAGTGGGTCAGAAGTTTACATACACTAAGTTCACTGTGCCTTTAAACAGCTTGGAAAATTCCAGAAAATTATGTCATGGCTTTAGAAGCTTCTGATAGGCTAATT
Source organism: Coregonus lavaretus (assembly GCF_964263955.1). NCBI lineage: Eukaryota > Metazoa > Chordata > Actinopteri > Salmoniformes > Salmonidae > Coregonus > Coregonus lavaretus. The sequence continues at coordinate 31,413,645 of NC_140023.1, read as the reverse complement.
GACGTAATTTGAGTCAATTGGAGGTGTACCTGTGGATGTATGTCAAGGCCTACCTTCAAACTCAGTGCCTCTTTGCTTGACATCATGGGAAAATCTAAAGAACTCAGCCAAGTCTGGTTCATCCTTGGGAGCAATTTCCAAACGCCTGAAGGTACCAAGTTCATCTGTACAAACAATAGTACGCAAGTATAAACACCATGGGACCACGCAGCCGTCATACCGCTCAGGAAGGAGACACGTTCTGTCTCCTAGAGATTAACGTACTTTGGTGCGAAAAGTGCAAATCAATCCCAGAACAACAGCAAAGGACCTTGTGAAGATGCTGGAGGAAACAGGTACAAAAGTATCTATATCAACAGTAAACAAGTCCTATATCGACATAACCTGAAAGGCTGCTCAGCAAGGAAGAAGCCACTGCTCCAAAACCACCATAAAAAACCCAGACTACGGTTTGCAACTGCACATGGGGACAAAGATCGTACTTTTTGGAGAAATGTCCTCTGGTCTGATGAAACAAAAATAGAACTGTTTGGCCATAATGACCATCGTTATGTTTGGAGGAAAAAGGGGTAGCTTACAAGCCGAAGAACACCATCCCAACCGTGAAGCATGGGGGTGGCAGCATCATGCTGTGGGGATGCTTTGCTGCAGGAGGGACTGGTGCACTTCACAAAATAGATGGCATCATGAGGAAGGAAAATTATGTGATCTCAAGACATCAGTCAGGAAGTTAAAGCTTGGTCGCAAATGGGTCTTCCAAATGGACAATGACCCCAAGCATACTTCCAAAGTTGTGGCAAAATGGCTTAAGGACAACAAAGTCAAGGTGTTGTAGTGGCCATCACAAAGCCCTGACCTCAATCCTATACAAACTTCGTGGGCAGAACTGAAAAAGCGTGCGCAAGCAAGGAGGCCTACAAACCTGACAACAGCTCTGTCAGGAGGAATCACTCAACTTATTGTGGGAAGCTTGTGGAAGGCTACCCAAAACGTTAAACAATTTAAAGGCAATGCAACCAAATACTAATTGAGTTTATGTAAACTTCTGACCCACTGGGAATGTGATTAAATAAATAAATGCTGAAATAAATCACTCTCTACTATAATTCTGACATTTCACATTCTTAAAATAAAGTGGTGATCCTAACTGACCTAAGACAGGGAATTTTTAATAGGATTAAATGTCAGGAATTGTGAAAAAATGTATTTGGCTAAGGTGTATGTAAACTTCTGACTTCAACTGTAAGTAAAATACTTTCTTCTCATGCTAATGCACTTAAATACTTGCCTATTATTCATTTGAGATATTTTTGTTTGATTGCTATATTTATAATCACTATAATGAAATATGTTTACCAATAGTAAATAGGGCACTCAAAATCCACTGGCACAGCATGTGATAGTCAACATAAAATACAGATTGGCTAGGGCTCTCCCCCTTCTAAAATAAAGGTTCAATAAAATAAGTAATAGTAAACCTGAGTTCTTACTGAATGTTTTTAATCTTCTATAGTGCTAGAGACTCTGACTCAGATGACCTCTGGGATCCAACACCAAAGAGACCACATTCAAGTCCTCCACTAGAAACTGGTTTATTCAGTCGGACCCCTGCTGCTGTCTCCGGCTCCACACCCGCCCCGCCAGGCCATCTAGATGTGTGAAGGTTAGCGTCTTATGTAGGGTAGCTAATGATCCATCATGTATGACATTCCTGGGAGTGTGTAAACTTGTATTTTTTATTACCATAGCATTTGTGTATGTTCTGTATAGCTATGTACTTGAAAATGTATTAATTGACCAATTCGGCCACTTGGAGGCCACTTGGGTACATTTTACCAAACTCGTGAGGGACACTTGGGTGACTTCATACTAAATGTTATGTAGCTCGCTCATTCTTGAAGGTATCAGTCTGAAACTTTGCACATACACTGTTGACCTCTTGTGGACAACATCTAAATTACCTCCAGCTTATCTTAGCTATCTGAATCTATGGCTTTTATTTTTCATGTCAAAGATGATGCAACAAAAATAAAAATAGAAAACATATGTTTTTTTGTTTGTTTTATCTTTTACCAGATCTATTATGTTATGTTCTCCTACATTAATTTCAAATTTCCACAAACTTCTAAGTGTTTCCTTTCAAATAGTATCAAGAATATGCATATCCTTGCTTCAGGTCCTGAGCTACAGGCAGTTAGATTTGGGTATGTCATTTTAGGCGGAAATTGAAAAGAAGGGTGTGATCCTTAAGATGTTAAATAGACCCAATGATTTTCTGTATTCACCTACTCAACCGTTTAACTTGCTAGGTTGAGACTTATTATGGACAGAGCACCATGCCATTTATAGAATAGAACGTTGTTTGAGAGTGATCCGTGTGTGTTGCAGTAGTGATTGAGGTCTTCCTATTGGGAAGGGAGTCCTAGTTGAAGGAAACAGTTATGGAGACTAGTGAAACTAACAAAGTGAATGGTAATTGGCTTTCAGATAGTAGTCCAATAATGCAATATCTTAGTAATTTGAAGAAGTAAGAAAGAGGGATTGAGCATTGGGACTGATATTAAATTAGAGCCTGCTCACTCTTCAAGGTCTGGTCCACTGCTCTCGTATTTAAGTCTTCTGTTGTTTGGGTTAGCGATAAGCTTCCTGTGGAACAATAGATAGCCTCCAGTACACACTGAACTCAAACATGCTGTAAGAGAGACAGTGGGGACATTTGGGACAGAGGTATGAATAATTGGATAAGACACGTTTTTTGACAATTTATTTCTCATTCTATAGTTTGGGTAGCACCAGGGATTTAAGTAAGAAGGTAATGTCATCTAAAACAATAACAAAGTACCGAATATTGAGCTGATAAGCCAGCACCAACTTTTTGAAGGTCCTAGCAGAGATGTTAAACAACAGGTTTCATATTTTGACTAGAGTTATGTCCCAGGGACAGTTTGTACAGAATTGTAGGTCAATGCAACAGGTCAAAATGACAATGATTACAAGAGAGGGGCTCTGGGATTGTTTACTTTAGAAGGTGCCTATTCAGCTTGACGGGACACTGTATCATCTGATGTGTCTGAAGTATAATTCTGTATACGACTGATTGAATGTCTGCTACCATTTTTTTTTGTGTTTATCAATGATTCTGTATCACTCCCTTTGAAAGGCTTCTTAAGGCAAGTGCCTTAGGAGAGCAGTTGAAGGTAAAGCTGTAAAATGGCCATTTTTTTTGTTTTTACCCTACAATTTTTACTTTATACATGCCAGCACCCACATACAACTCACCTGTTAATGAATATTTGTTAGTAGTTAATACTCCGTTTGATTTATTGTGTGGGGTCTTTTTATTTTGGTTTTAGGATGTTGTACACAAATTACATTTTCGGAATGTTCTATTGTCAGAGTTTTGGGTGCACACATATAAATTATCTTGATTAGAAGAAATGTACTGAAAAACCCAATGTAAACCTGACACACAAAATGTACAAGTAATGTCTGAGGAAAACAAACACTCACTTAATAGGGCTGACTGACCTCTGACCTCTGTTCTGACTACACCCGCAATAACATCTGCTAAACACGTGTATGTGACAAATAAAATGTGATTTGATTTGATCACCCTCACGAGAAAGACTGGAGACATTGTGTGAGATTTAAATGGGCTATGTAAACAATAATGATTAGAATACGTTTATAATTGATCAATAGTCCCATGTGTGATTCGGACCACGAGAAAGACAGAGAGAGAGAGCGCTGCTCCTGAATGAGGGACACCTGTCTCTAGTCTATTTTACCATTACCTTATGGGATGCAATTATTTCCTTATGGAGTTATCAAGAGTTGTAATTCTAATTTAATTTGTTATTCTAATTTGTTTATTTTTTATTTATCAGGCAGTGTAGTTGTAGTTTTAGACACATTAATCACAATGTGAGTCATGTGTCCAAAGGGGGAATTATTAACAGCCCCCTGTGGGACTTTGGTAAATATGCAAATTATTTTCTTAACATGCTTGCCGGTAAAAGGAAAAAGATGTTGGTAATGGTTGACAGTTACTCCAAATGGACTGAAGTTTTCCCCACCTCGAGTTATATATGTGTATCGCTGTTGTTCTTTTCTTTTCTTTTCTTTTCTTTTCTTTTCTTTTCTTTGTTTTTGTCTTGCTTCAATAACAAATCTCACCAGATTGGGTCTGCTGGATGGTTGGGATTTCTCCCTAAGGATTAGCCCTCTTAATGCATAGATCGCCAAGATGATAGGGGAGTATATGCCAATTTGGGGGAAAAAATTGTTTCAACTGTGTATTGTTATTCTCTTTGACTTTTGTTTTAGGAATCTGTATTAAGAATATTGGTAGTAGTAATAATTTGTCATACAGTAAATAATTTGTCTGGATTTCCTGAATCAGGTAGTAATAATAATTTGCCAAACAGTAAATAATTTGTCTGGATTTCCTGAATTAGAAATGCCCTAAATTAAACTCTTGTTCTGGTCTGGCCTCTCTCAAGGTTCTGGCGAAGATGACCACAGATGGTGTCTAGATGCATGGAAGGGATAATTTGACCAAAAACTGTGTGAACCTCAACCCCACCCCCCCCTAACCAGCTGAAGCAATGGCGACAATGGTGTTCAGTATGGTCCTTCACCACTTCTACCTTGAGACCTGAGTCCGAGCCAGCAACCTGTACACAGCATCCAGTCGAAGCTATCAACTGCCTTTTCTCTCTTGCCTTTTCTTTCATGAGTGCGACATGAGTCCACGTGGAGTGAGCATGGAGAGAGATCCCGTCCAAACTTGCTGGTTTACTGGTAGGAAAATGGAAAATACATAATGGACTGTAAAGGACAGTGGCGGCTCAGGTGAGAGACATTATCAAGGGCCATCCACTTTGAACATGTGCCATTGGGAGGACAAACTGAAACACTATCTGAAGAAGAACATGAAGAAATGCCAGAAGGATGAGTGCCGGGAGGGGGGGGGGGGGTGGTCAACCGTGCCCGTAATTGATTTAGGCTTATCCAAAATTGTTTCAATGTATAGTAATTTAGACTAAAAATGCATAGAGATACCAATCCGTTATTACCACAAGTGATGAGAATAGTTAATGGTAGAAATATAAGATAAATATACTGTATGTCAATGTAAATGTACATTCTGCCAGTATCGGTGTGTGCTAAGTTGAGGGTCTTAAATTAAAGTGATAGAACCAACATGAAGCACTAAGGACTGTCATTCTAAATTTGGGTTGGATAATTTTTCAATAGTTACAATTATGATTTGGAAAGGCGAGGCTTCTAGAGACAGAGCTATACCCCTAAATTGTGAGGAGATCCACTAGATTGTAGCTTGGGCTAACCTTGCCCCAATCTCATTCTTATCAATGTTGGTGTGAAACTGTTATAACGTGTTCTCTCTCTCTTCCCTGTGAAAGTCAATATGCATGTGCCCTAGACCAAATTTGGGAGATCTAAAATAATTGCATAAATTGGCTCTGCAAAACAGAGATGCTCTTGACTATCTTTTGGCAGGTCAAGGGGGCACTTGTGCAATCATTGGCGATGAATGTTGTCCCAGATCACTCTTCTAATATGACTGATCTCGCCGAATACATTGCCACTCTGGTTGCTAAGAATAATTCCCCAAAACCAGAGTGGATGCCTGCAACTTGGTTGGAATCCCTGTTTGGAAATTGGGGATCCCAAGTTGCCAAATGGGTTGCAGCGTATGTTTTGTCTAAATTGTGTTATTTAACATGCTGTCACGGTTTCGGCCGAGGCTGCCTCTCTTCCTTGCTCGGGCAGGCTTCGGCGTTCGTCTTCTCCGGAATACTAGCTGCCACCGTTGTATGTTTCTATGTTCGTTTGGTCTTGTCTGGTATTGTACACCTGTTGTCGTTTAGTGTCATTAGTGTCCTATAAGTTCTCGTTGTGTTTGTCAGGTGTTGTGTGTGATTGTTTTCACTGTCGTGCATTTGCGCTATATTACACTGTTTGCTCGGTTGAGCTGTTCTCCTCTGTTTAGGAGAGTTTATTCGCACATGTGTAGTGCGCCCGTTTGTTTTTCGCCTGCGTGCGGAGTTCTCGCCTCAGGGCTGTTCTTTGTGTTTTCAGTTTGTGCATTTACTAAAGTCTTTTGGACATATTTTCTGCGTCCTGCGCCTGATTCCAACACCACACCCACCTACAGCAAACTCTGACAGAATCACACACCATTAGAATGGAATCAGCAGGAGCCGCAGCAGCACAGGAGACGTTGGAGGACAGGGTCCGGGAGCAGAATGACCAGATCCTGCGGATCGGGACCGCCCTGCAGGAAGTGATCACCACCCTCCAACGCTGGGAGACCCGAGGGACACCCCCAACACCACCTTCCCTGCCATCACCATCGGCAAGTCAGCCCATTCCCGCTCCGGAACCCAGAGGAGTTCGACTCTCGCTCCCGAGGGCCTACGATGGGACCGCTGCCGGGTGTCAGGGCTTCCTTCTCCAGGTGGAGCTTTACCTGGCCACCGTGCACCCGGTGCCCTCGGGACACGAGAGCGTGTCCGCCCTTATCTCCTGCCTTTCCGGCAAGGCGTTAGAATGGGCCAACGCTGAGTGGAGGAGGATAGACGCTACCACCATCACTTACGCTGAGTTCTCCCGCCGCTTCAGGGTGGTGTTTGACCATCCACCGGAGGGGAAAGCGGCGGGGGAGCGTCTGTTCTGCCTCCGGCAAGGGAGGAGGAGTGCCCAGGAGTTCGCGTTGGAATTCCGTACTCTAGCGGCGGATGCAGGGTGGAATGAGCGGGCCCTCATCGATCACTACCGCTGTAGTCTACGGGAGGACGTCCGTCGGGAGCTGGCCTGTCGGGACACCAGCCTCTCTTTCGACCAGTTAGTCGACATGTCCATCAGGCTGGACACCCTGCTGGCTACCCGCGGACGTCCCGAGGGAGGTCCGTCCATTTCACCCTCCAGCGTCTCCGAGCCGTGCCCCATGGAGCTCGGGGGCGCTGGCGCTAGAGAGAGGAGGGGTCGGAATACGAGGGGGTCCATCTCCTGCACCAACTGTGGTCGGGGAGGACACACCGCGGCTAGGTGCTGGGGATGGCCTCCTAGGGGAGAAGACGACAGGCCCCACACTGGGGAGTCCTTCCAGGTGAGTAGGCGCCCCACTCACCCAGAGCTCTCTGTTGCGCACTTCTGTATACCTGTGCGTTTTCCACAGGTAGCACCTCATTCCCAGCATAAGGCGCTGGTAGATTCAGGCGCGGCTGGGAATTTTGTTGATAGGAAATTTTGTTTAGACTTAGGGATTCCCCTTCTTCCGGTTGACGTCCCCTTCCCCTTCATGCCCTAGATAGCCGTCCGTTGGGATCGGGCTTGATCAGGGAGGTCACGGCGCCACTTAGGATGTGTGCGCAGGGGGGTCATCAGGAGATGATCCAGCTATTTCTGATCGACTCGCCTGCGTATCCGGTGGTGCTGGGCATGCCCTGGTTGAGTACCCATAACCCGTCTATTTCGTGGCAGGAGAGGGCTCTGATGGAGTGGTCTGCCCAGTGTGTGGGTAGATGTTTAGGCGTTTCCGTAGGGGCTACCTCGGTGGAGAGTCCAAACCAGGTGCCCGCATTGCACATTCCCCCTGAGTATGGGGATTTGGCTATTGTGTTCAGTAAGTCGAGGGCGACGCAGTTGCCTCCCCATAGGCAGGGAGATTGTGCGATAGACCTCCAGGCAGGAGCTGCGCTCCCACGGAGCCATGTGTATCCTCTGTCTCAGGAGGAGAAGAGAGCTATGGAGACTTACATAGACGAATCTCTGAGACAAGGATACATACGGCCCTCCACTTCCGCTGCGTCCTCGAGTTTCTTTTTTGTGAAGAAAAAGGATGGTGGGTTACGCCCGTGCATTGATTACCGTAGTCTCAATCAGATCACGGTGAAGTACAGTTATCCACTCCCGCTGATTGCGACCATGACGGAGTCATTGCACGGGGCGCGTTTCTTCACTAAATTAGATCTCAGGAGCGCGTACAACTTGGTGCGCATTAGGGGGGGCGATGAATGGAAGACAGCCTTTAGTACCACCTCGGGCCATTACGAGTATCTTGTCATGCCATACGGGTTGATGAACGCTCCTTCAGTTTTCCAATCATTCGTGGATGAGATCTTCAGGGACATGCAGGGGCAGGGGGTGGTCGTGTACATAGATGACATTCTCGTGTACTCGTCTACCCGAGTCGAGCATGTGGCACTGGTGCGCCGAGTGTTGCGGAGGCTGTTGGAGCACGACCTGTATGTCAAGGCAGAGAAGTGTCTGTTTTTCCAGGAGTCGGTCTCCTTTTTGGGTTATCAGTTGTCTGCGTCAGGGGTGAAGATGGAGGTAGACCGGGTGTCAGCCGTGCGTAATTGGCAAACGCCAACCACTGTGAAGGAGGTGCAGCAGTTTTTGGGGTTTGCGAATTACTACCGGAGGTTTATTCTGGGTTTTGGACAGGTGGCAGCTCCCATAACGTCTCTTTTGAAGGGGGGTCCGGTGCGTCTGCAGTGGTCAGCCGAGGCGGACAGGGCCTTTGGGAGGCTGAAGGACCTGTTTACCTCGGCTCCGGTGCTGGCGCATCCGGATCCCTCTTTACCATTTCAGGTAGAGGTGGACGCGTCAGAGGCCGGTATAGGAGCCGTGCTTTCGCAACGGTCCGGCACGCCACCTAAACTCCGCCCCTGTGCCTTTTATTCCAAGAAGCTCAGTCCGGCGGAGCGGAATTATGACGTAGGGGACAGGGAGCTGCTAGCCGTTGTACAGGCCCTAAAGGTGTGGAGGCACTGGCTTGAGGGGGCTCAACACCCTTTCCTCATTTTGACGGACCACCGTAACCTGGAGTACATCCGGGCAGCTAGGAGACTAAACCCTCGCCAGGCGCGGTGGAATATATTTTTGATCCGGTAAGTATTTAAGATCACGTACATCCCTGGGTCACAGAACGGTAAGGCAGACGCGCTGTCTCGGCGGTATGACACGGAGGAGAGGTCCGTGGAGCCCACTCCCATACTGCCGGAGTCTTGTCTGGTGGCACCGGTAGTGTGGGAGGTCGATGCTGAACTCGAGCGGGCGCTGCGCACCGACCCTAGTCCACCTCAATGCCCGGAGGGTCGGAAGTACGTTCCGCTCGTGGTTTGGGATCGATTGATCTATTGGGCTCACACGAAACCCTCCTCTGGACATCCTGGTATCGGCCGGACAGTGCACTGCCTTAGTGCTAAGTACTGGTGGCCCACGTTGGCGAGGGATGTGAGGGTTTATGTCTCCTCCTGCTCGGTGTTCGCCCAGTGTAAGGCGCCTAGACATCTGCCTAGGGGTAAGTTACTACCCCTGCCCGTTCCACAACGACCATGGTCTCACCTCTCGGTGGATTTCATCACTGACCTTCCTCCCTCACAGGGGAATACTACTATACTGGTCGTTGTGGACCGGTTCTCTAAGGCCTGTCATTTGCTCCCTATGCCGGGCCTTCCTACTGCCCTACAGACCGCCGAAGCGCTATTCACCCATGTTTTCCGGCACTACGGGGTACCCGAGGATATTGTGTCTGATCGAGGTCCCCAATTTACCTCCAGAGTCTGGAGAGCATTTATGGAGCGGTTGGGGGTCTCGGTGAGCCTCACCTCGGGTTACCATCCGGAGAGTAATGGGAAGGTGGAACGTGTGAACCAGGATGTGGGTAGGTTTCTTAGATCATACTGCCAGGACCGGCCGGAGGAGTGGGCACGGTACGTTCCCTGGGCAGATATGGCCCAGAATTCCCTACGCCATTCCTCCACTAACCTAACCCCTTTCCAATATGTGTTAGGTTACCAGCCGGTTCTGGCACCTTGGCAGCAGAGCCAGATCGAGGCTCCTGCGGTGGATGAGTGGGTGCGGCACTCGGAGGAGACGTGGAACGCTGCACACGTCCACCTGCAGCGGGCCCTCCGTCGTCAAAAGGCGAGCGCCGATCTCCACCGCAGTGAGGGACCGGTGTAAACACCTGGTGATCGAGTCTGGCTCTCTACCAGAAACCTGCCCCTCCACCTGCCCTGTCTTAAACTGGGTCGGCGGTTTGTGGGGCCATTTAAAGTCCTGAGAAGATTAAACGAGGTGTGTTACAGATTACAACTGCCTGTTGAGTATAAAAGTATTAACCCCTCGTTCCATGTGTCTCTTCTCAGGCCGGTGGTAGCTGGCCCACTCCAAGAAAATGAGATCAGGGAGACTCCTCCGCCCCCATTGGACATCGAGGGGGCACCGGCGTACTCCGTGCGGTCCATCTTGGATTCGAGACATCGGATGGGGGGTCTCCAATATCTGGTGGAGTGGGAGGGGTACGGCCCGGAGGAACGGTGCTGGGTGCCGAGGGGAGACATTTTGGACCCGTCTCTCCTGACGGAATTCCATCGTAGTCACCCGACGCGCCCTGCTCCGCGTCCTCCTGGTCGTCCCCGAGGCCGGAGTCGGCGCACGTCTGGAGCCGCGCGTCAAGGGGGGGGTACTGTCACGGTTTTGGCCGAGGCTGCCTCTCTTCCTTGCTCGGGCAGGCTTCGGCGTTCGTCGTCTCCGGAATACTAGCTGCCACCGTTGTATGTTTCTATGTTCGTTTGGTCTTGTCTGGTATTGTACACCTGTTGTCGTTTAGTGTCATTAGTGTCCTATAAGTTCTCGTTGTGTTTGTCAGGTGTTGTGTGTGATTGTTTTCACTGTCGTGCATTTGCGCTATATTACACTGTTTGCTCGGTTGAGCTGTTCTCCTCTGTTTAGGAGAGTTTATTCGCACATGTGTAGTGCGCCCGTTTGTTTTTCGCCTGCGTGCGGAGTTCTCGCCTCAGGGCTGTTCTTCGTGTTTTCAGTTTGTGCATTTACTAAAGTCTTTTGGACTTATTTTCTGCGTCCTGCGCCTGATTCCAACACCACACCCACCTACAGCAAACTCTGACACATGCTGTGTATGTGTGTGTGTTTTTGATAAATTCACTCCCATTAATAGAAGTATAACCTTTATTATGATGATAGTATTACCATACTAATTAGATTGTATAACCCAGGATGAAGGGTTTGAAAAATGTTTGGTTTTATGTGTTGATTACCCTTACTTTAATAGAAATATGGTAGAAGCTAAAATCTAAATGCTTACAATAAAATGATTTTTATCACACAAGTGATAAGAGGATGGAATGTGATGGAAAATGTTATGTTGGTGCCTTTCTATTTACTAATTTCTTTGTTCTATGTTTGTACTTTTCTATAAACCAATTTCTGTGTTCATGCAAGTGACTGATTGAACGAATCGTCACTATCAGTATCTGCAATTTGGCGGTACGCCCAGAACCTTGTTTAGAGAAAGGGATATCTCAGTTTCAAGATCTCAGCTTAGAGAAAAGAAGCCTCGTGACGTATTGGTTTGTCACATGCATGACCCAGTAGTGGTCGTCACATGAATGAAGCAAACATTAATTATTAATGATGAATAAGCTAAATCATGCAAATATAACTTGTCAGTATATAAGGGAACTAACGGGACTGCCCCATTAGAGCTCACTTCAGACCGGGACTTTATGCATCTAAGTTTGACTTTGTCTCTCCAGCTTGCTGACAATAAAGTGATTCATTTAAGATTGACTTCGTGTGTCCTTGTGTAAGAATTTCCACAACAGAGGCAACCGAAGAACACCAACCGTTAATGGTGGATCTGTCAATTACGGTGCTTCAGTCAGTCGAGAGGGAATATGTCAGTGACACTCGGCAAGAAATTGAAAAGCTTTGCGAGTTCAGGTTCACTTGCAATTCCAACGACGGGAAGCCCTGCTATTTACGTTTTACCTCCGAGGAGATGGTCAAGAGACGGAAACAGATGAGTTAACTCACCAATGGTAAATTATTCCCATTCAACTATTAGTCAAGTTTAGTTGGCTGTGAGTGAATAATGTGTAATGTGTGTTTGTATCTGTCAGTGACTGTGTCTCTGTGTGTGTATGTGAAGAGGCACAAGTAGACTCACTAGCTAACTTGAGTGAGTGAGTGAGTCAACATTTCTAAATGGTTTGATAAACATTTAAAAATGATTTTCTTGCAGCTTCACGTGTAGTTACAGGAATAAAAGTCTAGGTAGGCGCAATGAGACCCTCATTCCACCTAGCAACAACAAAACATCTACATGTTTCAATAATTGTTCTGTCAACAAAATCATTGACAATAATAATAACCAATAATGAAATAATGATACTCAGCAAACTCTTCAAGCATTGTGTGTGTGAGTCAGTCTGAAAATTCAATTTCTTGCTTCCTCTCCACCCCTTGCCTTTGCTTGGAAGTGCATTGTAGCCTGAGGGGAGGAATCTTCACTCCTCTCCCCCAATGTGCTTTGAGAGGGATGTGAGGAATGGGGGACAGCATTAGCTTGATTCCTCACATCCTCTCTCCCCGCCTCCTTCTCAAAGCCCATTGGATAAGAAGGTGAGAGTGGAAGGACCTCTGACCTTCTCATCCAATGGGTTTTGAGAAGGAGACGAGGAGAGAGGATGCGACGAATAAAGGAAATGCAATTGAGATTCAGGACAGGGAAAGCAAGTATTTGACAGCTATTAAAGCCCCCATGCAGTCTTTGTAATTTTATTTTTTCAATCATCACCGTATGTCTAATAAATCACTGTGTGTTATTTAACCTTTTCACACGTACCATCAAACGGGTGTGATCATTCTAAAGTGGTCCCTAAAGCGTACGCTCAAACCGGTGTAGAAAGTCCAGTTTCGATTGACGCAACAGTCAGCATTTGAGCTGGCCACACTGTTCTTTCACAGAAACTTTTTGCCCAAACACAGACATCACAAAGTTATGTCCTGAATGTGACCAGCTTATTTTTGGATGCAATGGTCAGACATTCACAGAAGTAGCGACAGCATAACACAATCATCCGAACCAGAAAATGTAGACTATATTTGTCCTGGCGCTAACTGAGGAAAGATTGAAATAACACAAGCGGTCATATTTAGATAACTCTCGGCTGACAGAAACCACAATATGAATTCGCTAATAGCAATGACTATTTACAATTCATCAGATCACAGGTGAGCTTACCATTGATCGAAAGAATTGAGTAAAACTCTTTCTAGAAATTGAAAGTAATCTGACGATGGGTAGTTTGTGCATGGGTAGTTTGTGCTCGCCACCATGTTTGTTTTTTCACTATATAATGGTCTGTTTGCAGTATGCATGTTGAAGGGGGTGTATCGTCTACGATCATTCGCTTCCCTTCATTCACTTCCTGAAGTTTACTCGAAAGATGAGTGAACCATTCCTTCACCTCATTATAAAATCTTTGGTCTGACAGACGCTTACGTGACACCCAGAATGCATTGTATAATGTCAACGAACATGGCGCCACACATAGCTGGCAAATAGCTTAACATTAGCTCATTATAATCAGCACAACCTTCAAAAAAGTATTTTACACACAGCATAGGTGTCCATTACAATCTATGCAATAATCCGAAGGCATTATTTGTCACCAGTACTTGAAAACGTGAATAAAACTATAAATACATTCTGCTCCATACATACATACTGAATGCTACACTAGAAACGACAACACGATATACAGAAAATAAGGCACTTACTTTGATAGGAATAGGAGTTATTATTTGTAAGGAAAACAACAATGAAGGCAATGCGAGCGCCAGCCAGAAAATGTGCCAGTTCGTGCAAGACTGCTCAAATGTCTGCATACTTGATCTGCAGAAACACTGGGGAAGCGCTTGGGCTCTCCTCGAAGAGATAATTTGGTCAAGCTCATTAAAGCCTCAAACATAAATTGTCCGCAACACTGAAATGGGCTACTACTATGTGAATTAATGAGGAGGTGGAACACACCTCAATTCAAACTGTTGTTAGAAAATAAACTTGTTAGAAAATAATTTGAAATTGACAAGTTCAAACATAGCCTATAGATAATTAGCAGGAAGTGTGTGTTAACTATCCTGTTGCGTAACAATCACATTTTGGAACAGTGAGTGTATTCTGACATCACGTGCATTAAAAAACTCACGCTGGGGCGACCGTTAGAGATCTTTGAAACTCACATGTGAAAAGGTTAAAATAACTTCATAATACACTGCTCAAAAAAATTAAGGGAACACTTAAACAACACAATGTAACTCCAAGTCAATCACACTTCTGTGAAATCAAACTGTCCACTTAGGAAGCAACACTGATTGACAATAAATTTCACATGCTGTTGTGCAAATGGAATAGACAACAGGTGGAAATTGTAGGCAATTAGCAAGACACCCCCAATAAAGAAGTGGTTCTGCAGGTGGTGACCACAGACCACTTCTCAGTTCCTATGCTTCCTGGCTGATGTTTTGGTCACTTTTGAATGCTGGCGGTGCTTTCACTCAAGTGGTAGCATGAGACAGAGTCTACAACCCACACAAGTGGCTCAGGTAGTGCAGCTCATCCAGGATGGCACATCAATGCGAGCTGTGGCAAGAAGGTTTGCTGTGTCTGTCAGCGTAGTGTCCAGAGCATGGAGGCGCTACCAGGAGACAGGCCAGTACATCAGGAGACGTGGAGGAGGCCGTAGGAGGGCAACAACCCAGCAGCAGGACCGCTACCTCCGCCTTTGTGCAAAGAAGAGCAGGAGTAGCACTGCCAGAGCCCTGCAAAATGACCTCCAGCAGGCCACAAATGTGCATGTGTCTGCTCAAACGGTCAGAAACAGACTCCATGAGGGTGGTATGAGGGCCCGACGTCCACAGGTGGGGGTTGTGCTTACAGCCCAACACCGTGCAGGACGTTTGGCATTTGCCAGAGAACACCAAGATTGGCAAATTCGCCACTGGCGCCCTGTGCTCTTTACAGATGAAAGTAGGTTCACAATGAGTACATGTGACAGACGTAACAGAGTCTGGAGACGCCGTGGAGAACGTTCTGCTGCCTGCAACATCCTCCAGCATGACCGGTTTGGCGGTGGGTCAGTCATGGTGTGGGGTGGCATTTCTTTGGGGGGCCACACAGCCCTCCATGTGCTCGCCAGAGGTAGCCTGACTGCCATTAGGTACCGAGATGAGATCCTCAGACCCCTTGTGAGACCATATGCTGGTGCGGTTGGCCCTGGGTTCCTCCTAATGCAAGACAATGCTAGACCTCATGTGGCTGGAGTGTGTCAGCAGTTCCTGCAAGAGGAAGGCATTGATGCTATGGACTGGCCCGCCCGTTCCCCAGACCTGAATCCAATTGAGCACATCTGGGACATCATGTCTCGCTCCATCCACCAACGCTACGTTGCACCCCAGACTGTCCAGGAGTTGGCGGATGCTTTAGTCCAGGTCTGGGAGGAGATCCCTCAGGAGACCATCCGCCACCTCATCAGGAGCATGCCCAGGCGTTGTAGGGAGATCATACAGGCACGTGGAGGCCACACACACTACTGAGCCTCATTTTGACTTGTTTTAAGGACATTACATCAAAGTTGGATCAGCCTGTAGTGTGGTTTTCCACATTAATTTTGAGGGTGACTCCAAATCCAGACCTCCATGAGTTGATACATTTGATTTCCATTGATGATTTTTGTGTGATTTTGTTGTCAGCACATTCAACAATGTAAAGAAAAAAGTATTTAATAAGATTATTTCATTCATTCAGATCTAGGATGTGTTGTTTAAGTGTTCCCTTTATTTTTTTGAGCAGTGTATATTTGTTATCATTTATTTCCCTGAGCCTCCTTTGGTCCTTGAAATGCTCAGTCTGATCATGTGGGCGATAGGAAACACGTTTGAAGATATTTATATGCACAGCCCTGATTGGCTAATAGGATGGTCTACGGCCAACCCACTTACCCAGATGAACAGTGATTGGTCTGTTATAATCAGATCACATTGTAACATCATGATGTGGGCCCAAAGTTCCATCCCACCTAAACAGGCAGAAATTCCAGGATTTCTTTCAAACAGCTCTCACACAGAAAGAGCATTATCATAATTTTCACAATTTCAAATAGTTATTTCGACCTCATAGTAGGGCCGGGACGATACCAGTATTGCGATACTTGTAAGTATCGTGGCAAGGAAACAAAACACTTTTAGCATCATTATGTTGTCATCCAGAGTCATTTATTTATTTTCCAAGCTATAGCACACAATATTTTACATACAGCAGGTTTTTAAAGGACCAAAGACTTCAGTCTCCTTCGTGTTTAAATTTTTGCCATGGAAAGCAATATCGCTACACTGATATCGTCCCAGCACTACCTCATTGTGTGTGTGGAAATATCATAAAAAACACTGGAACACAATGTTACCCCTTTAACATTTTTAGACAGTGCCAGACTGACTGACTGACTGTGCTGCCATAATACCCATGGCCTGTCCAGAAACAACCACTAGCCCCTACTGTCACAAGCCGGGCTAGAACTCCGGTCTCAGATGTGTAGAGCTGGGGGTACTACCCCTTAGCCACAGAGGAGATGTTGTAGGACCCAAATGAAACACCCAAGGCAATACTCCAGGCAAGTAGATTTAATGTTCCAAAACAGGAGGCAAAACAAAACAACTCCACGAGGGGAGAAAAACAAACTAAAGATAACTTCGAACAACTTACTAGGACTGACACGGTGGGACAAAGCAGGAGACACATAGTCAGGACGCAATAACCAAGTGAGAAACAAGGGGAAAACACACAGCTAAAATACTAAAGGGAAAACAAGGCACAGGTGACCTGGATCAAACTAATGAGGACACATGAGGAAGAACAAAGGCAGAGGGGAACACAGCTGACCTCTAGAGGCCAGGAGACAAACAGGAGAAGCAGGAAGCTGACAGGACCCCCTCCTCTAGGAACGACTCCTGACGTTCCTTCCAGAACACCCTGGCCTCAGGGTGCGAAAATCTCGGACCAACCCTGGATCCAGGATGTCCCTGGCTGGAACCCAGGAGCGCTCCTCTGGCCCGTAGCCCTCCCAGTCCACCAGATACTGCAGAGAGTTCTGGACCCTCCGGGAGTCCAGTATCCGGCGGACTGTGTAGGCTGGCTGGCCGTCAATAATCCTGGGAGGTGGCGGGGGTCTGCGTGGGGGGGCAAAGGGAGAAGACAAGACAGGTTTAATAAGTGAAACATGGAAAGTGGGGTTAATACGAAGGGAGCGAGGGAGAACCAAACGATAAGACACAGGGTTAACCTTTCTAGCAATGCGGAAAGGGCCGATGTATCTCTGGGAAAGCTTCTTGGATTCGACCCGGAGGGGCAGGTTCTTAGTGGCCAACCAAACTCTCTGACCAGCTCGGAAACTAGGGGCCGTCCGGCGGTGGCGATTAGCCTGACTTTGGTATCTCTGGGAGGTCCGAAGGAGGGCACGCCTGGCCTTCTTCCAGGTCCGCCTACAGCGTTGGACAAAGCGCTGGGCCGAGGGAACACCAACCTGCGCCTCCTCCTCTGGAAATAATGGAGGGTTGTAACCGAACTGGCATTCGAATGGGGACAATCCGGTGGCTGAGGACTGGAGGGTGTTGTGGGCATATTCAGCCCAAATGATATAGGTGGCCCAAGACGTGGGATTACTGGCCGCCATACACCGCAGGGTGGTCTCCAGATCCTGATTAATCCGTTCCGTTTGGCCATTAGACTCTGGATGGAACCCCGACGATAGGCTGGCTGTGGCCCCAACAAGCCTGCAGAAGGCCCCCCAAAACCGGGACGAGAATTGGGGACCTCGGTCAGAGACCACGTCCAGGGGAATACCAAATATCCGGAAGACATGGTTCATGAGGAGCTCAGCAGTCTCCTTAGCCGAGGGCAGCTTGGGCAGGGGGATAAACCGGGCAGCCTTAGAGAACCGGTCTACCACCACTAGGATGACGGTGTTGCCCTGGGATAGAGGAAGTCCCGTAACAAAGTCCAGAGAAAGGTGTGACCATGGCCTTCGAGGAACAGGTAAGGGATGGAGCAGTCCCTGGGGTCGCTGGCGTGTCGACTTTCCCTGGTTGCACACAGGGCAGGCCTCAACATAGACCTGCACGTCCTTCTTGATGGACGGCCACCAAAACCGCCGTCGGAGGAACTCCAGTGTGCGAGCACTGCCTGGATGGCATGTCAAGGGCGACTCATGACCCCACTGCAAGACGCGGGCCCGAACAGAGAGAGGAACGTACAGGCGACCGGCAGGACCACCGCCTGGATCGGGCTCCTGGACAAGAGCTTCTCGTACCCCTCTTTCTAGTTCCCACTGAAGAGGTGCGACGATCCTAGACCTCGGAATAATCGATGCCAAGGGCTTCTCTTGTACCTCGGGAGAGTAGACTCGAGACAGAGCATCTGGCTTGACGTTCTTGGTGCCAGGTCGGTAAGTCAGGAGGAACTGGAATCGATTAAAGAAAAGAGACCATCGTGCTTGCCGAGGGTTCATCCGCTTAGCCTGTTGGAGATATTCCAGGTTCTTGTGGTCTGTGAGAACCTGGAAAGGGTGCTGAGCCCCCTCAAGCCAATGGCGCCACTCCTCCAAGGCCAGTTTTACCGCAAGCAACTCTAGATCCCCCACGTGGTAGTTGCGCTCGGCCTCAGACAGGCGGCGAGACATGAAGGCACAAGGGTGTAATCTCCCATCCGCACCCCTCTGTGACAGGACGGCTCCTACCCCCACTTCTGAGGCGTCCACCTCCACCACGAAAGGTCTTTCTGGGTCAGGGGTCACCAGAATCGGAGCAGAAGTGAAGCGGCGATTGAGATCCTCGAAGGCCCCTGCTGCTTCCGGACCCCAGTGAATCTTGGTCCCTCCTCCCTTGGTAAGCGTCGTCAAGGGGGCTACCACCGAGCTGAAATTCTTGATGAACTTCCGATAGAAGTTAGAAAAGCCAATGAACCGTTGAACCTCCTTGACCGTGGCAGGTGTGGGCCAATCGTGGACCGCCTTGACCTTCTTGGGATCCATCTCTAGGTGCCCGGGAGTGACAATAAACCCGAGAAACTGAGTCTGAGAAACATGAAATTCACACTTCTCAGGCTTAACGTAGAGGTGATTGTCAAGGAGCCTCTGGAGAACCCGGCTAACATGCCCCTCATGCTCCTTCAGTGACCTCGAGAAGATGAGGATATCGTCCAGGTACACGAAGACGAACAGATTAAGCATATCCCGGAGAACATCATTAATCAGGGCTTGGAATACTGCGGGGGCATTGGTGAGCCCGAACGGCATCACCCGATATTCATAGTGCCCCGTGGGCGTGTTGAACGCCGTCTTCCATTCGTCTCCTGGCCGGATCCGCACGAGATGGTAAGCATTGCGGAGATCCAGCTTAGTAAAAATGGAAGCCCCTTGAAGCAGCTCAAAAGCAGTGGCCATGAGAGGAAGGGGGTATCGATTCCGAACCGTGATCTTGTTGAGTCCCCGGTAATCAATACAAGGCCTAAGACCCCCGTCTTTCTTTTCAACAAAAAAGAAGCCCGCCCCAGCCGGGGAAGTAGAGGCATAGATGAGGCCGGCTGCCAAGGACTCCTTAATGTAGGTGTCCATAGCTGCGTGCTCGGGGGAGGACAAGGAAAAGATCCGACCTCTAGGAGGGCAGCACCCAGGGAGTAGATCAATGGCACAGTCATACGTGCGATGAGGCGGTAAGGCAGTAGCCCGGGCCTTGCTGAACACTGCCTTGAACCGATGGTAAACACTGGGGACTCGGGAGACGTCAACAGACTCTTGAAACTGGGTACTAGGGGCTGAGGGACTCTGAAGCATGCAGGTGAGTTGGCAAGTGGGACCCCAGCTTAGAATGGTGCCAGTAGGCCAGTCGATCTGGGGATTATGACTGCATAGCCAAGGGTGACCCAGGATAATAGGATACTCGGGAGAGTCAATGAGATAGAAGGTCTCCTCCTGCTGGTGTTGAGAGATGGTAAGTCGCAGGGACTGAGTCGCCTCAGTAACCTTTCCTGGTTCCAGAGGTCTGCCATCTAAGGCAGTAACTGCCTGGGGTTGAGGAAGTAGTTGGGTAGGGATCTTAAGTTCCTTAGCCAAGGTTACATCCATAAAATCACCTGCGGCACCGGAATCGATCATAGCCTGGACCCGATGCTGGTGGCCCTCCCAGGACAGAGTGGCTGGAATAGCTAGGACCGCGTTAGTAGGAGGAGCTCTAATTTTCCCCATCACAACCCTCCTGTAGCTGGGCGGGGACAGGCGTTTCCCGAAAGCTCGGGGCAAGTGGAGCGGAAGTGGCCGGCAACCCCGCAGTAGAGGCACCGACGCTCCCTCATGCGACGTTCCCTTTCGTTGGGAGAAAGCCTGTAACGGCCTAACTGCATGCTCTCCGGGGAATCCTGGGGCAGTTCAGGAGCCGGGGCAGCTCTGAATGACGGAGTCCAAACAGGAGAAACAGAGCTGCTCAGAGGAACTTGGGACTGAGACACCTGACGGCGAGCCGTTCTCCGCTCTCTTAGACGATTGTCCAGGCGGATGGCCAAGGCTATGAGGGACTCGAGATCTCCAGCTGGTTCTCGGGTGGCTAACTCATCTTGAAGGGGCTCAGATAACCCTCCCTGAAAGCAGACCCTCAGCGCTTCATCATTCCATCCGCTCCTTGCTGCTATGGTCCGGAAATCAATGGCAAAATCTGCCGTGCTTCGGGGGCCCTGACGGAGAGACAGTAGGCGCTTGGAAGCCTCCCGCCCACTGACAGGATGATCGAACACCCGCTTGAACTCTTCTACAAATGCAGCGTGGGAGTCACAACAGGCCTCCTGGGACTGCCACACCGCAGAAGCCCAGGCGAGCGCCTTTTCTGAAAGAAGGGTAATGATGTAGGCAATCTTGGAACGGTCTGTGGGAAAACTTGAGGGTTGGAGCTCGAAGGTGAGGGAGCATTGGGTGAGGAAACCCTGGCAAGAGCTTGGATCCCCAGAAAAGGGCTTGGGAGGTGGTAGTCGGGGCTCCGCCAACCGAGAAGGCCTGTCGTCACTGGGGGGTGACCTGGGGGAAGGGAGAGGACCAGGGAGGCGTTCAAAGAGCTGGCGAAGGGCACTCATCATTTCGGCCAAGAGTTGAGAATGACTAGCCATCAGCTCCTCTTGTCGGCTGAGAACGGCTTCATGGCGCTGGAAAGAAGCCTCATGTCGAGTGATCACCGCCAACAGGTCCTGGGAACTGAGTGTTTCTGGGTCCATGATTGACTTGGTTATTCTGTCACAAGCCGGGCTAGAACTCCGGTCTCAGATGTGTAGAGCTGGGGGTACTACCCCTTAGCCACAGAGGAGATGTTGTAGGACCCAAATGAAACACCCAAGGCAATACTCCAGGCAAGTAGATTTAATGTTCCAAAACAGGAGGCAAAACAAAACAACTCCACGAGGGGAGAAAAACAAACTAAAGATAACTTCGAACAACTTACTAGGACTGACACGGTGGGACAAAGCAGGAGACACATAGTCAGGACGCAATAACCAAGTGAGAAACAAGGGGAAAACACACAGCTAAAATACTAAAGGGAAAACAAGGCACAGGTGACCTGGATCAAACTAATGAGGACACATGAGGAAGAACAAAGGCAGAGGGGAACACAGCTGACCTCTAGAGGCCAGGAGACAAACAGGAGAAGCAGGAAGCTGACACCTACTGCCCAGAGTCTAGACACTTGAGAGGGACACTTGAGATCTGAGAGGGATTGATGGGTGGTGACATGGTGAGAGCTCCACCTTACCCTCTGAAAGGCATAGTGGAATTTTGGTGGTAATACTTACACCTGTCCAATCCTCTCAGATCTCCACAAGTGTCTAGGGGTAGGGGCTAGGGGTTGCTTCTGGACAGGACCCCACAACCCTCCGGGTGTGTGGTGGATATACAGCACGACTCAAGGCATTGGTTGGACCTTTCATTCCATTGCTATACACACATGGATTTGCACAGGTGTAAGCTGGACACGCCCAAGGCACCCTATCAGGCTGATCGGACAGTTATGGGTAGTTGATCACCTGCTCTAAACAGTTAAAGTATATATTTACAAGACTACTATTCACACCCTTGCTTCATTCCAGCTAGTTAGATGTGCAAACACTGATTAACTTTAGCTAGGGGTATATATCTAGTCTAGCAATAGAGACTGTTGTTTTAACAATATGGCATCATTGAATACGATTACCAATGATCAGTTAGGTAGCTAGGATATGTCAGTCAGCTAACCATTTACGGTAACAGCAGTTCATTAATAAGTCAATGCACACTAAATATTATGCAGAAATTGAAAAATCTTACTTTATCTTGACACTGTGGCACAATATGGGCAGCTATTAATCAATTCATTAACAGATAATTGATTCATAGATTCATAGAATGGAGTTAGAAAGGTGAATCCAACTTTGTAAGAACAGGAAGTGTTGGCTGTGCACTGATAGGCATTCCACATTTAACTCAAGCCACACGTAAAAATCGAAATGTCAAGTTATTTTGGGGGTTTTATACATTGCTCAAAAAAATTAAGGGAACACTAAGATAACACATCCTAGATCTGAATGAATGAAATAATCTTATTAAATACTTTTTTCTTTACATAGTTGAATGTGCTGACAACAAAATCACACAAATATTATCAATCGAAATCAAATTTATCAACCCATGGAGGTCTGGATTTGGAGTCACCCTCAAAATTAAAGTGGAAAACCACACTACAGGCTGATCCAACTTTGATGTAATGTCCTTAAAACAAGTCAAAATGAGACTCAGTAGTGTGTGTGTGGCCTCCATGTGCCTGTATGACCTCCCTACAATGCCTGGGCATGCTCCTGATGAGGTGGTGGATGGTCTCCTGAGGGATTTCCTCCCAGACCTGGACTAAAGCATCCGCCAACTCCTGGACAGTCTGCGGTACAACGTGCCGTTGGTGGATGGAGCGAGACATGATGTCCCAGATGTGCTCAATTGGATTCAGGTCTGGGGAACGGGCGGGCCAGTCCATAGCATCAATGCTTTCCTCTTGCAGGAACTGCTGACACACTCCAGCCACATGAGGTCTAGCATTGTCTTGCATTAGGAAGAACCCAGGGCCAACCGCACCAGCATTTGGTCTCACAAGGGGTCTGAGGATCTCATCTCGGTACCTAATGGCAGTCAGGCTACCTCTGGCGAGCACATGGAGGGCTGTGCGGCCCGCCAAATAAATGCCACCCCACACCATGACTGACCCACCGCCAAACCGGTCATGCTGGAGGATGTTGCAGGCAGCAGAACAATCTCCATGGCGTCTCCAGACTCTGTCACGTCTGTCACATGTGCTCAGTGTGAACCTGCGTTCATCTGTGAAGAGCACAGGGCGCCAGTGGCGAATTTGCCAATCTTGGTATTCTCTGGCAAATGCCAAACGTCCTGCACGGTGTTGGGCTGTAAGCACGACCCCCACCTGTGGACGTCGGGCCCTCATACCACCCTCATGGAGTCTGTTTCTGACCGTTTGAGCAGACACATGCACATTTGTGGCCTGCTGGAGGTAATTTTGCAGTGCTCTGGCAGTGCTCCTCCTGCTCCTCCTTGCACAAAGGCGGAGGTAGCGGTCCTGCTGCTGGGTTGTTGCCCTCCTACGGCCTCCTCCACGTCTCCTGATGTACTGGCCTGTCTCCTGGTAGCACCTCCATGCTCTGGACACTACGCTGACAGACACAGCAAACCTTCTTGCCACAGCTCGCATTGATGTGCCATCCTGGATGAGCTGCACTACCTGAGCCACTTGTGTGGGTTGTAGACTCCGTCTCATGCTACCACTAGAGTGAAAGCACCGCCAGCATTCAAAAGTGACCAAAACATCAGCCAGGAAGCATAGGAACTGAGAAGTGGTCTGTGGTCACCACCTGCAAAACCAGTCCTTTATTGGGGGTGTCTTGCTAATTGCCTATAATTTCCACCTGTTGTCTATTCCATTTGCACAACAGCATGTGAAATTTATTGTCAATCAGTGTTGCTTCCTAAGTGGACAGTTTGATTTCACAGAAGTGTGATTGACTTGGAGTTACATTGTGTTGTTTAAGTGTTCCCTTTATTTTTTTGAGCAGTGTATATGCAAAAACAAAATCAAGCCATTTTTAAATGTTTTTATTTCTATTCAAAGACAAATAAACAACAATTTTTCACTTTCCTGATTGCTCCATTTGAACTCTGAAAACAAAAGATCAAATTGTACACGGACCGTAATCTTACCTCAGGAATCTTGACATAATTATCTTGACTCCCGTAACAACATAGACACCAAAATGTTCTGTCAGTTCTCCAGATCAACATTAATTCCTGCACTTTGGCCGTTGTTTAATCGCGTATAGTGTCACACCATTTCTTTATCACTTGACTGTCATTCAGAAAATCCTTTCCTGAATCAGCTCATGTTGCGCAATAATTTCCCATGTAACCAAACAGCGAGACATCAAATGCGCATCAAACAACTATTATACATAATTATTGAAGAACCCTGTTAATGACGATGACTGATTGTTAAATAATGATATGTTGTTTTTGTCTTATTTTTCAGATGAAAAATATCTAGTGCTCATTGGCAAGATCGCTGGTTCCGTGAACCTCTTCAAGGAAACAGTCAGCTCAAAAAGGAGCAAACAGAAAGAAAGTAAACAACAGAGGACTTCATATTTCCTTGATAGCCAGCAAATCTGCAGAGAATCACTCAAATTCCTGCACGCATAAGTTCTCTTTAAGAGTAATACAACTTTATGTTTTCTGTTATTATTGGAGCTGCAGCAGTATTGAGGTATTTAAGAAAGAATGAGTACGAGGTTGTATCATGAATAGAACAAAAGAGATGACATTGTGTCTTTCAGCACATATTAAAGGCATGTCTCCAAGGAAGAAGAGGTGTGGTGGTCGTCTCACCAGCAAACGGGTGCTGTCCTACCAGTGACGAACTGTCATTCAGGGCAGGTGGGGCAGAGTCCACACCTGTTTAGCTAAAAACATTCTGGCATTAATTCGTGTCACTTATAAGTTTGCAAACAATGTAAAAAAAACAATCCTTGAGTTAATAAAGCCGCATACAAACGTGGTCTCATTCTTGAGTTAGGCAGCTACAAAATGCAGGTGTTTCAGCCTAGCTCAGAGCTTTCTGTGGTGGAGGGGCAGCCAGCGAAAGCACAAAGCATAGGTGTTGGTAATATTCTCTAGTTGCGCCGTGATTGTCTCAGTGTTCTGTCACTCATGGGGACACTACGTCACCGGAGAATCTACAGGGAGATCTAGGCAGTTCAAGCCCCCCATGGGTGCTGCTATAGATTTACAGTAGAAATGCCCTTCCAAGAAGGCTCAAGGTCATTGGCCACATATACAATTATGTCAAATCCTGTTATATCTACCGTAGCTTTGATTGGACTGATCATGTCAATATCCTACTTTCACAATCTTAGCTAGAAATCTATCTAACTAGACAAGCATTCATCATCATGAATTACGTCGACAATCTAATGGCATATCCGTTTCAATCCTTGTCATATGAAGATAAATTATAGTTAAAACATATCGGTGCCAATCGGCCATTGGACATAAACATTACACAACAAGTCGGAAATAACCATTTCAACAATGAGTGGTTTGTAAGGAATCAGTAGCTAACAGCGAGCATCGCAAAGCAATCACTATTTTGCTTCCCCTGCCTGCTATTCGGTGGTTAAGGATTTAAAACATCTGTCCAAAAGGGTCTCTTTTCCAAGCTTAAAAGGATAAACATTCACACGCAACACCATGGGCCAGAAAAGGCAGAATACATTGGCCATGCTTTCAATCCAGCGAATGCCAGACTTTGATGACAAAGTTTGCCAACAAGAAGGACCGCCACGCCACCTTCCTGTTCACGTGAGCACAACAACAGTTCAAAAATATGTATTGTATGATGCTACATACTGTAAATGATGTAATATCCCAGGGAGATATGTATACTGTAGCTAAGAAAGTAATACTAAGTGTATGTTGTGTAGTAAGCTGTTAGTAGCCCATGTGTCTCACTCCAAGAATTTGATCCTTCTCCCCATCAAAACTTAGCCTACTGTTCTAATTTGGTGATAAATGTCATCCTCGAATATTGTAAGAAATGTCATTGTCTGCTTATATGCCCCCGTTATTTATCCTATGGTTCTGACTTGGTGTACAAGGAGAATACTGTAAGAACGGCCCATGTTCTGAATCATGCCACTGTCCACTTCAAAAGTGCTGAACCAATAGGCATATCGACTGCGTCCATCTTAGCTCGCTCATTAATGTCTTAATCAAAATTACGGCTTGCCTCTTATCCACTCATCATTCCCTTATGCCATAGTTTGTACATCTAAAATGTTATATTGCTTATATAGGTATATCTCAATAGTATCTTATTTGCATTTTAGGCATGTCAAGGGGTGCTGAAGGTGGGTGTGGTGCATGAATCAAGCGCAGGACGCAGAAGCTCAGTCCAAAAGACTTTAGTGCAATATTCATGTAGAAAATAAGCACAATAAGCCCGAAGGCGAAATAACGGCACACACAGGCGTCAAACAAACGGCGCACTAACATGTGCGAAAACCTCTCCAAAACACTGGAGGGAAGTACGTAGCTCCAACACTAAAACAGAAGAGCAATCACACACAAAGACAAACACACACAACGAGAACTAAATAGGACACTAACGAGGACTAACAAGACACAGGTGTACAACATCAAGACAAAACCAAACGAACATGAAACATAGATCGGTGGCAGCTAGTACTCCGGGGACGATGACCGCCGAAGCCTGCCCGAACCAGGAGGAGGAGCAGCCTCGGCCGAAACCGTGACAGTACCCCCCCCCTTGACGCGCGGCTCCAGCCGTGCGCCGACCCCGGCCTCGGGGACGACCAGGAGGACGCGGAGCAGGGCGCGCGGGATGGTCCCGGTGGAACTCCGACAGGAGAGATGGGTCTAGGATGTCCCTCCGCGGCACCCAGCACCGCTCCTCCGGGCCGTACCCCTCCCACTCCACGAGATACTGGAGACCCCCCATCCGGCGTCTAGAGTCCAAGATGGACCGAACGGTGTACGCCGGAGCCCCCTCGATGTCCAGTGGGGGCGGAGGAGTCTCTCCTATCTCATTGTCCTGGAGTGGACCAGCTACCGCCGGCCTGAGAAGAGACACATGGAACGAGGGGTTAATATTCTTATACTCAACAGGTAGATGTAACCTATAACACACCTCGTTCAATCTTCTCAGGACTTTAAAGGGCCCCACAAACCGCCGACCCAGCTTCCGGCAGGGCAGGCGGAGGGGTAGGTTTCTGGTAGAGAGCCAGACTCGATCTCCGGGTGCGTACACCGGCCCCTCACTGCGGTGGAGATCGGCGCTCGCCTTGTGACGACAGACGACCCGCTGCAGGTGGACGTGGGCAGCGTTCCACGTCTCCTCCGAGCGCCTCATCCAATCATCCACCGCAGGGGCCTCGATCTGGCTCTGCTGCCAAGGTGCCAGAACCGGCTGGTAACCTAACACACATTGGAAGGGGGGTTAGGTTGGTAGAGGAGTGGCGGAGAGAGTTCTGGGCTATCTCGGCCCAGGGAATGTACTGTGCCCACTCCTCAGGCCGGTCCTGGCAATACGACCTCAGAAACCTACCCACATCCTGGTTGACACGTTCTACCTGCCCGTTACTCTCCGGGTGGTACCCTGAGGTAAGGCTAACCGAGACCCCCAAACGCTCCATGAACGCTCTCCATACACGGGAGGTAAACTGGGGGCCTCGATCAGACACTATATCCTCGGGTACCCCGTAATGCCGGAAGACATGGGTAAATAGGGCCTCAGCGGTTTGTAGGGCAGTAGGAAGACCCGACATAGGGAGAAGACGACAGGCCTTAGAGAACCGGTCCACAACGACCAGGATGGTGGTATTCCCCTGAGAGAGGGGAAGGTCTGTCACAAAATCCACCGAGAGGTGGGACCATGGTCGTTGTGGAACGGGCAGGGGTTGTAACTTACCCCTGGGCAGGTGTCTGGGCGCCTTACACTGGGCGCACACCGAGCAGGAGGAGACATAAACCCTCACATCCCTAGCCAAAGTGGGCCACCAGTATTTAGTGCTAAGGCAATACCCGGATGTCCAGAGGAGGGTGACGTGTGAGCCCAGTAAATGAGTCGATCCTGAATCTCGAGCGGAACGTACTTCCGACCCTCAGGACAATGTGGAGGGCTGGGGTCGGTACGCAACGCTCGCTCGATTTCGGCATCGACCTCCCACACCACCGGTGCCACAAGGCAAGACTCCGGTAGTATGGGAGTAGGCTCAACGGACCTCTCCTCCGTGTCATTCCAGATCCACCTCTACGCAGATGACACCATTTTGTATACATCTGGCCCTTCATTGGACACTGTGTTAACAAACCTCCAAACGAGCTTCAATGCCATACAACAATCCTTCAGTAGCCTTCAACTGCTCTTAAACACTAGTAAAACTAAATGCATGCTTTTCAATCGAACGCTGCTAGCACCCGCCCACCCGACTAGAATCACCACTCTCGACGGGTCTGACCTAGAGTATGTGGACAACTACAAATATCTAGGTGTCTGGTTAGACTGTAAACTCAACTTCCAGACTCACATAAAGAATCTCCAATCCAAAGTTAAATCTAGAATCGGCTTCCTATTTCGCAACAAAGCCTCCTTCACTCATGCTGCCAAACATGCCCTCGTAAAACTGACTATCCTACCGATCCTTGACTTCGGCGATGTCATTTACAAAATAGCCTCCAACACTCTACTCAGCAAATTGGATGTAGTCTATCACAGTGCCATCCGTTTTGTCTCCAAAGCCCCATACACTACCCACCACTGTGACCTGTACGCTCTTGTTGGCTGGTCCTCACTACATGTTCGTCGTCAAACCCACTGGCTCCAGGCCATCTATAAATCACTGCTAGGCAAATCCCCGCCTTATCTTAGCTCATTGGTCACCATAGCAGCACCCACCCGTAGTCTGCGCTCCAGCAGGTATATCTCACTGGTCATTCCCAAAGCCAACACCTCCTTTGGCCGCCATTCCTTCCAGTTCTCTGCTGCCAATGACTGGAACGAATTGCAAAAATCTCTGAAGCTGGAGACTCGAAAAGACCTGACGTGGTACTAAACGCTGTCTTCCATACGTCGCCCTCCCTAATGCGCACCAAGTTATACGCACTCCTGAAATCCAATTTTGTGAAAAACCGCGCTCCATGCAATGACTCCGTCATGGTCGCAATCAGAGGGAGTGGATAACTGTACTTCACAGTAATCTGATTGAGACCACGGTAATCAATGCACGGGCGCAACCCTCCATCTTTCTTCTTCACAAAAAAGAAGCTCGAGGAGGCGGGAGAAGTGGAGGGCCGAATGTATCCCTGTCTCAAAGATTCGGCTATGTAAGTCTCCATAGCTTTTCTCTCCTTTTGAGACAAAGGATACACGTGGCTCCGTGGGAGCGCTGCTCCTGCCTGGAGATCAATCGCACAATCCCCCTGTCTATGAGGAGGCAACTGCGTCGCCCTAGTTTTACTAAACACGAGAGCTAAATCCCCATATTCAGGCGGAATGTGCAGTGCGGGCACTTGGTTTGGACTTTCCACCGAAGTCGCCCCCACAAACGAACATGAAACATAGATCGGTGGCAGCTAGTACTCCGGGGACGACGACCGCCGAAGCCTGCCCGAACCAGGAGGAGGAGCAGCCTCGGCCGAAACCGTGACAAGGCAATGTTGGAATGATGCATTAAATTGTTTTGCTTACTTTGTGTATTATAATTAGCTCATGAGCTTTTCTCCACAAGGAAGGGATATTAAGCAAAAACAGGTTTTTAGAAAGGTTTGCAAATAAAACAAAACAAAAAAAACATATACATAAGTATTCAGACCCTTTACTCAGTACTTTCTTGAAGCACATTTGGCAGTGATTACAGCCTCAAGTCTTCTTGGGTATGACGCTACAAGCTTGGCACATTTCGGGAGTTTCTCCGATTTTACTCAGCAGATCCTCTCAAGCTCTGTCAGGTTGGATGGGGAGCGATGCTGCACAGCTATTTTCAGGTCTCTCCAGAGATGTTAGATCGGGTTCAAGTCCGGGCTCTGGCTGGGCCCCTCAAGGATATTCAGAAAACCTTTGCCCCAGTCTGAGAAACTGAGCGCTCTGGAGCAGGTTTTCATCAAGGATCTCTCTGTACTTTGCTCCGTTCATCTTTGCCTCGATCCTGACTAGTCTCCCAGTCCCTGCCGCTGATAAACATCAACACTGCATGATGCTGCCACCACCATGCTTCACCGTAGGGGATTGGCATTCAGGCCAAAAAGTTCAATATTGGTTTCATCAGACAAGAGAATCTTGTTTCTCATGATCTGAGAGTCCTTTATTTGTCTTTTGGCAAACTCCAAGCGGCCTGTCATGTGCCTTTTACTGAGGAGTGGCTTCCATCTTGACACTCTACCATAAAGGCCTGATTGGTGGAGTGCTGCAGAGATGGTTGTCCTTCTGAAAGATTCTCACATCTCCACAGAGGAACTCTAGAGCTCTGTCAGAGTGACCATCGGGACCTGACCAAGGCCCTTCTCCACCGACTGCTCAGTTTTCTTGGGGGTATCAGCTTAATATTGCAGAAAGATTGTAACTTCCATCAATGTAATTGTCTGCATCACTTCCAATCGCCCATGACAGAAGTATTTGATCACCTACCAACCAGTAAGAATTCCGGCTCTCACAGACCTGTTAGTTTTTCTTTAAGAACCCCTCCTGTTCTCCACTCATTACCTGTATTAACTGCACCTGTTTGAACTCGTTACCTGTATAAAAGACACCTGTCCAAACACTCAATCAAACAGACTCCAACCTTTCCACAATGGCCAAGACCAGAGAGCTGTGTAAGGACATCAGGGATAAAATTGTAGACCTGCACAAGGCTGGGATGGGCTACAGGACAATAGGCAAGCAGCTTGGTGACAAGGCAACAACTGTTGGCGCAATTATTAGAAAATGGAAGAAGTTCAAGATGATGGTCAATCCCCCTCGGTTTGGGGCTCCATGCAAGATCTCACCTCGTGGGGCATCAATGATCATGAGGAAGGTGAGGGATCAGCCCAGAACTACATGGCAGGACCTGGTCAATGACCTGAAGAGAGCTGGGACCACAGTCTCAAAGAAAACCATTAGTAACACACTACGCCGTCATGGATTAAAATTCTGCAGCGCACGCAAGGTCCCCCTGCTCAAGCCAGCGCATGTACAGGCCCATCTGAAGTTTGCCAATGACCATCTGGATGATCCAGAGGAGGAATGGGAGAAGGTCATGTGGTCTGATGAAACAAAAATATAGCTTTTTGGTCTAAACTCCACTCACCGTGTTTGGAGGAAGAAGAAGGATGAGTACAACCCCAAGAACACCATCCCAACCGTGAAGCATGGAGGTGGAAACATCATTCTTTGGGGATGCTTTTCTGCAAAGGGGACAGGACGACTGCACCATATTGAGGGGAGGATGGATGGGGCCATGTATCGCGAGATCTTGGCCAACAACCTCCTTCCCTCAGTAAGAGCATTGAAGATGGGTCGTGGCTGGGTCTTCCAGCAAGACAACAACCCGAAACACACGGCCAGGGCAACTAAGGAGTGGCTCCGTAAGAAGCATCTCAAGGTCCTGGAGTGGCCTAGCCAGTCTCCAGACCTGAACCCAATAGAAAATCGGGGCGGCAGGTAGCTTAGTGGGTAAGAGCGTTGTGCCAGTAACCGAAAGGTCGCTGGTTCTAATCCCCGAGCCGACTAGGTGAAAAATCTGTCGATGTGCCCTTAAGCAAGGCACTTAACCCTAATTGCTCATGTAAGTCGCTCTGGATAAGAGCGTCTGCTAAATGACTAAAATGTAAAATGTAAAAAATGTAAAATATTTGGAGGGAGCTGAAAGTCCGTATTGCCAGCGACAGCCCCGAAACCTGAAGGATCTGGAGAAGGTCTGCATGGAGGAGTGGCCAAAATCCCTGCTGCAGTGTGTGCAAACCTGGTCAAGACCTACAGGAAATGTATGATCTCTGTAATTGCAAAAAAAGGTTTCTGTACCAAATATTAAGTTCTGCTTTTCTGATGTATCAAATACTTATGTCATGCAATAAAATGCAAAATAATTACTTAAAAATCATACAATGTGATTTTCTGGATTTTTGTTTTAGATTCTTTCTCTTACAGTTGAAGTGTACCTATGATAAAAATTACAGACCTCTACATGCTTTGTAAGTAGGATAACCTGCAAAATCGGCAGTGTATCAAATACATTTACATTTACATTTTAGTCATTTAGCAGACGCTCTTATCCAGAGCGACTTACATGAGCAATTAGGGTTAAGTGCCTTGCTTAAGGGCACATCGACAGATTTTTCACCTAGTCGGCTCGGGGATTAGAACCAGCGACCTTTCGGTTACTGGCACAACGCTCTTACCCACTAAGCTACCTGCCGCCCCAAATACTTGTTCTCGCCACTGTATATATATATATATATACACACACACACACATACACACACACATACATACATACATACATACATACACATAGATATCCTTTAAAAAATATATTTTCCCCTTCAGTTCCAACCCCACCACCCTTTCCCTACTTGGAGTAACCTAGTGAACAACAATGCTTAGGCCTCCACTTCCAGCTTATACTTACTATCTAAATTTTATGGACTCAGTCAATTTTACAATAATTATATTTTCTTTGTTTTTTCTCCTGAACTTGTTCTACTCTCAACCTCTCCGATCATTTTCATGATGTACATCCGGTTTGCTTCTATATGCCATATCTTTCTAACTGTGCTCTTTCCCAAAAGCTCCCAACATACAACCTTTATACTTATTATGGACACAGTATGCTTACATTATTAGCTATCTTTGTTATTATTTGTTGTTATTTGCTATTAGTCCCATCCTTCAACTCTATTCAATACCTCCCATCTATCTCTTAACACCATCCATATAGGATTTCTATTTGCCATATATATTTCAACCGTACTGTGATGTTTTACAAAAGTTCTGAACCTTTCTATTCTCATTGCTTCTACAGATTGTGAATTAAAAATAAACATTTTTGCTAAAAGTATTATTATATTATTGATTGATTGACTATGACTTTTCAGATCACTCAGTAATGCTATCTGCAAGGTTAGTTCCAGGTAAATATTGCAATCCTTTAGCCATTCCTGGACCTGTGTCCAAAAACAAGCTACAAATGGACAGAACCTAAACAAATGATCTAAAGATTCTGTCTCTTCACAGCAAAATCTGCAGAGCTGGAAAGATTGTATCCCCCATATAAATAACATTCTATTGGTAGCAAGAATTTGATATAATAATTTAAATTGAAAGATTCAAATTTTTGAATCCGGTGTTGTTTTGCGTGTCAGTTCATAAACACTATGCCATGGGATCGGTACGTCAAAGATCTCTTCCCAACTATTTTGCAATCTATATGGGACGGCTGTCAATCCTTTGGTCCTTAAGTGAAACTGATATACTTTTTTATTTATCACAGTTTTCCTTAACCAATTATGTTCTTTAATGCAAGGCCGACAGACAAGTTCCTTACTTTCTCCCCCTTCCACTTTCCTCTTCCACTTTTGCGGTAAGGCTGCAATTATTTGGTTGTAATTTTGGGTAGAGCAGACATTTCCATATGTTTTTGTTAGCTGCATGTGCGACATAACTCCACCAGTCCTACCGATGATATCATTTACGAAGATTATACCTTTTTTAAACATTCTGTCAAAAAATTAAGGTTTTTTGTCAATTAGTATATTTGAATTTAACCACAATATTTGTTGCATTATTTGTTCTGTCGTTTCTGGAGGATTACATTGAAATTGCAACCAACTTTCTATGGCTTGTTTTAGAAATAGTGACATTTGGGAGATTATTTCCTTTTCAAATAACTGAAAGTGAGAGGTTGTAATCTGAATAAAGGGAAAAAGGCCTTTCTTGAACATTGGGTGAGACAATCTTACTAATTTGCTTGAGAACCAGTTCGGATTTAAGTATAACTTTTGTATGACTGAAGCTTTTAGTGATAGGTCTAATGCTTTAATATTTAATAATTTCTGTCCTCTGAATTCATATTCATTATATAAATATGCTCTTTTAATTTTGTCTGGCTTGCCGTTCCAAATAAAATTGAATATTTTTTTCTCATATAATTTAAAAAAAACTGTTCGCTAGGCGTAGGCAAGACCATAAGCAAATAGGTAAACTGGGATAATACTAAAGAGTTAATCAGGGTGATTTTTCCACAAATTGACAGGTATTTTCCTTTCCATGGTAGTAAGATCTTATCTATTTTTGTTAACTTTCTATTAAAACGTATTGAAGTGAGATCATTTATTTCCGTTGGGATATGTATTCCGAGTATATCCACGTCACCATCAGACCATTTTATTGGTAAACTACATGGTAATTTAAAATTTGTATTTTGGATGTATTCCAGAGAGGTTAGAAAATGTATCTAGATCCTCTATGAGGCTGTGGAGGGATTCTAGTTGTGGATTTAAAAGAAAACATGAATCATCAGCGTACAATGACACCTTTGTTTTTAAGCCCTGTATTTCTAATCCTCTGATATTATTATTGGATCTGATTTTAATAGCTAACATCTCGATGGCCACAATAAATAGATATGCCGATAGTGGACAACCTTGTTTCACTCCTCTTGACAGTTTAAAACTTTCTGAGAAATAGCCATTATTTACTATTTTACACCTAGGGTTACTATACATGATTTTGACCGATTTTATAAGAGATTCTCCAAAATTGAAATGCTCCAGGCATTTATATATAAACCCCAGTCGAACTTTATCAAATGCCTTTTCGAATTCTGCTATGAATAGCAGGCCTGGTTTCCCATATTTTCCATAGTGTTCTATTGTTTCCAATACTTGCCTTATATTATCTCCAATGTATCTTCCATGTAAAAAACCTGTCTGATTAGAATGAATAATATCCAACAATACCTTTTTAATTCTATGCGCTAAACATTTTGCTATAATTTTTGCATCACAACACTTAAGTGTAAGGGGCCTCCAATTTTTTAAATGGACTGTATCTTTATATTTGTATATACTTGTATCCTGTTTCAGTAATAATGAGATATTCTTCTTGAGTGTCAGATAATCTACCATGTACATAGGAGTGGTTAAAACATGCTAATAACGGTCCTCTTAGTATATCAAAAAAGGTTTGGTATACCGCGACTGGTATGCCATCCAACCCTGGAGTTTTCCCGGACTTAAAGTCTTTAATTGCATCCAGAAGTTCCTCCTCTTTAATTTCACCTTCACATGAGTCTTTCTGTATGGCTGTTAATTTTAGAATATCAATAGAAAAAAAAATCTCTACAATTAGCTTCAGTTAGAGGAGATGGAGGCGACTGAAACGAAAACATATGCTTAAAGTACTTTGTTTCCTCCTTCAAAATATAATTTGGTGAATTATGGGTGACTCCGTCAATTGTAACCAGTTTCATTAAATTATTTTTGGTAGCATTCCTATGATTAAGATTTAAAAAAAAATGTGTTGCATTTTTCCTCATATTCCATCCAGTTTGCTTTATTTTTATAATGTTGTCACGCCCTGACCCTAAGACTCGTATTTGTTGAGTCAGGGTGTGTATTTTCTGTGTCGTGTTGTGCTATGTTTATTGTCTATGGTTAGATCTAGTATGTATAGATCTATGTTGGCCTGTGTGGCTCCCAATCAGAGGCAGCTGTTGCTCGTTTTGTCGAGTGTTCATTTGTTTAAATAAACATGTACGCTTATCACGCTGCGCCTTGGTTCGACCAGTCTTTAAACGATCGTGACAAATGTATTACACTTGATCTTTCTTGAATAAGTTTCTCAATTTCTTTATGTTTTTCCTCTAATTTATTCTGAGCCTCTATGTTACAGTTTTTATTGCCATCTATCTGTTCTGTTAGACTTTCTATTTCCTTTGTTAGTATAAACTCTTTTGACCAAAATTGCTTTTGCTTTCGAGATGAGTACTGAATTGCATGGCCTCTAACGGTACATTTAAAGGTGTCCCATACAATAAGGGGATTTGCTGTACCTATGTTATGTCGGAAAAAGTCAGTTATAAATTCCTTTGTCCTATTTAAAAATAAATTATCATCCAATAGGCTTTGATTAAATTTCCAATATCCTCGCCCACGTGGAAATTCAGTAAGAGTAATGTAAATGCCAATTATATGATGGTCCAACCGCATTCTGTCCCCTATTAACACTTTTTAAACTTTTGGTGCCAACAAGAATGAGATAAGAAAGAAGTCAAGACGACTAGCTTGATTGAGTCTCCGCCATGTATATCTCACTAGATCAGGATATTTAAGCCTCCATATACAGTGGGGAAAAAAAGTATTTAGTCAGCCACCAATTGTGCAAGTTCTCCCACTTAAAAAGATGAGAGAGGCCTGTAATTTTCATCATAGGTACACGTCAACTATGACAGACAAATTGAGAATTTTTTTTCCAGAAAAGTCACATTGTAGGATTTTTTATGAATTTATTTGCAAATGATGGTGGAAAATAAGTATTTGGTCACCTACAAACAAGCAAGATTTCTGGCTCTCACAGACCTGTAACTTCTTCTTTAAGAGGCTCCTCTGTCCTCCACTCGTTACCTGTATTAATGGCACCTGTTTGAACTTGTTATCAGTATAAAAGACACCTGTGCACAACCTCAAACAGTCACACTCCAAACTGCACTATGGCCAAGACCAAAGAGCTGTCAAAGGACACCAGAAACAAAATTGTAGACCTGCACCAGGCTGGGAAGACTGAATCTGCAATAGGTAAGCAGGTTGGTTTGAAGAAATCAACTGTGGGAGCAATTATTAGGAAATGGAAGACATACAAGACCACTGATAATCTCCCTCGATCTGGGGCTCCACGCAAGATCTCACCCGTGGGGTCAAAATGATCACAAGAACGGTGAGCAAAAATCCCAGAACCACACGGGGGGACCTAGTGAATGACCTGCAGAGAGCTGGGACCAAAGTAAAAAAAGCCTACCATCAGTAACACACTACGCCGCCAGGGACTCAAATCCTGCAGTGCCAGATGTGTCCCCCTGCTTAAGCCAGTACATGTCCAGGCCTGTCTGAAGTTTGCTAGAGTGCATTTGGATGATCCAGAAGAGGATTGGGAGAATGTCATATGGTCAGATGAAACCAAAATAGAACTTTTTGGTAAAAACTCAACTCGTGTTTGGAGGACAAAGAATGCTGAGTTGCATCCAAAGAACACCATACCTACTGTGAAGCATGGGGGTGGAAACATCATGCTTTGGGGCTGTTTTTCTGCAAAGGGACCAGGACGACTGATCCGTGTAAAGGAAAGAATGAATGGGGCCATGTATCATGAGATTTTGAGTGAAAACCTCCTTCCATCAGCAAGGGCATTGAAGATTAAACGTGGCTGGGTCTTTCAGCATGACAATGATCCCAAACACACCGCCCGGGCAACGAAGGAGTGGCTTCGTAAGAAGCATTTCAAGGTCCTGGAGTGGCCTAGCCAGTCTCCAGATATCAACCCCATAGAAAATCTTTGGAGGGAGTTGAAAGTCCGTGTTGCCCAGCGACAGCCCCAAAACATCACTGCTCTGTAGGAGGTCTGCATGGAGGAATGGGCCAAAATACCAGCAACAGTGTGTGAAAACCTTGTGAAGACTTACAGAAAACATTTGACCTGTGTCATTGCCAACAAAGGGTATATAACAAAGTATTGAGAAACTTTTGTTATTGACCAAATACTTATTTTCCACCATAATTTGCAAATAAATTCATTAAAAATCCTACAATGTGATTTTCTGGAGAAAAAAAATCTAATTTTGTCTGTCATAGTTGACGTGTACCTATGATGAAAATTACAGGCCTCTCTCATCTTTTTAAGTGGGAGAACTTGCACAATTGGTGGCTGACTAAATACTTTTTTCCCCCACTGTACATACTTCAAAACACTCAACCCCTTTCCTCCACAATCAACCATAAAATCAGATGCTCAACGGTTGTTACATCCCAGAGCCCAACTCAAGAAAGGACCTGATTTACGAGTGCACATACAGTTACAGCTGATTGAGAAAGCATGCAAGATTGAGCAGAAATTGACAACAATGTGAGATTTGATTAATCTATTTAATCTATGTCAAGTCCTAGGTTATGGAGATCAGATCACCCTCTTCACCTGAGACACAAACACTCTGGTCCCCCGATGTAACCATTTTTCCCAAGCATCTCCGTGCAGTCAGACCTTAGATTATTTTGTGCCACCTGGTCCACAATGATAAAACCCCCTCTCATTGTCTGAGTGTGACCCCCTCCCCATGGGTTACTGCAGCCAGTGTTGCCAGCACTGCCACTACCTGGGTGGGGGTACCCCACCGGAATCCCCACTGGCTAGGTACAAGGTCGTCAAGGTTCTCATCAGCAGCTTTGAGAATTTCCTTGTATATAATGCTCTCCCATCAGGGGGCTCTGGCTTTGTAGGACCAACCCTGCCAGGCAGGCTCAGAATCTTGAGGGGGCGGTGCTGCTCAAGTAGGTCTCTGACTGCATTTATTTCTCTGTTTAGGCTGCATACTCACAGCAGGTCCATAAAACAGATGGGAACTTCTCTTTGGTGTATGGGTCGTGTAGTGTCGAGAAAACTATGCTGAGATGCTGTGATGACAATGAATCCGCGGACACTGTCCTCGATTATAATATTTTTATTACATTGAAGATTTCAGCGCCAATTTACAGACTTCTGCAGACATCTGGAGAACAACCGGCCCAATCTCTGATATGTTGTAACTACCCGTCCTTTGTTTCAACCATGGTATTTATATCCTATGCCCTATGTAACATAATATGGGTGTTTTCCCATAAACCAATCCCAGGAGGCCACCTAACAGACTTCCTCTAACACACCATTTGCAAACATCAACAAAGTCTAAACTGTTTAGACACTACAATCGCTCAGGTGGGTGTCCAGGATATAGGGTTGGGGATCTTTCCATCATGATAGGACAATACAAAATTAGATTAGATGTATACTTGATAGAATAATTATTAATGGCTAATTATTACACCCTGAAACTGTGTAATGTGTTAGAATGTGTGAGTGTAGGACCAGTAAAGACTATGACATTGAGCTACTATTTAGCAATGTGAGTAAGAGTTAGACCAGACAACAAAGGACAAGGAGAACTGTCTACAGACAACTGAGAAACCAAGATAAAGAGGCCTCCCAATTTAGGGAGGAGAGAAACTGTTAGTCTTTTTAAGGAGTATGAAACATGGTGCAGAATATTGTGAGAACGGCGATAACTGAGGAATGTAGGGAGTAGGCTATGATAAGAAAGTGTGTGTGTGAACTGATGGTCAGGAGAGAAATTATAAAGTGGAAAACTACAGCCTGCCTAAAGAGGGGAGGGAATTTTGTATGACGTGTGAGTATAAAAGATGGACTCTGAAATTGTGATGGCAGAATTCTCAATGAATAAATCTCTGACTATGCAGACTAGGACTCTGTCTATTTCTTAAATCGAAAAGACTTACAACCTTTTGGGAGACGCACAGAGACACTGAAATAGTTTGTTAAATAATTAAAGTAACAATACTATATTTAAAAATGTATATCCCTCATCTACACAAAATTGAAAGCTCTCTCTCACTACCCCTGCTCATAGACACCCGTCGGCTCTGGGATATGCAACCATTTCCCCTCTCACTCACTTAACGCCACACTTTTCCAAACACAAAAATGCACACCACATGGTTGACTGCAGAGGAAATGGGCAGAGCACACAAACGCACCCGCATCCCACACCTACCGCAAGGGGGAAAGGACGCCAGGGAGAACACAGGACCAACCACAACAACCATCCGCCAACACAACAATTGCCCACCAAAAATGCCATGTTCTAATTAGTTGTATTTGAAGATGTATTATTCTGCTTGTTATCTTTTCTTGTTATATCGTTTTATCCTTTTATAAAATACTATACTTACCATAAATGTTCTTTAATATTACAATCCCTATCATTGCTAGTACTGGGTATTCCATTATTCGACTCCTCTATTACAACTTTTAGAATAGCAATGGAGTAGTCTTTGTGTCTCAGAACATTTGGTTGTCAATATACAGTTTATCGACAACAAGTGCAACACGTTTCCCTTTTAATCTATTTTCCTTGAAGATTGGATACAGAACTTTGCGCCTTTCTGCAATCTCCCTCGGGAACTGATCTTTCATGCCTATTTTCGTGCCAGCAAGTCTTTTACCTAGGCTTTTAACCATTGCTTTATCCTTAAAAAATGCAAATTTAACAGCAATTTGGTGCTCATATCTCTGTCCTCTTTGTCCGAAACGGTGTACACGTTCGAGTTGGATTTTATCGACAGCCTCGAGTGGGATTTGAAGCGCTGTATGCAGGAAATCCTTCCTAATATTCTCGGTTATTTCTCCTTTTCCAGAATACCCGTAAGTACTAGATTTTCTCTCATCGATCTAGTTTGGATGTCTAGTAAGGTTTCTCTCAGAAGGTTGTTCTCCTTTTTAAGTTCCCTAACGTCCATTTCCATCTTAGTGATTGTCACTTTTAATTTTTTTGGTTTCTTTCTCCATTATCGCAGCTTTTTCGTCACTCATTTCAAGACTCGCTTTCAACTCTTTTACGTCCTTACTGACCACTTCTAGTATGCCCAATTTGTCATTTATCGACTTCAACAGGTCGCTTTCCACATCTGTATCAGTCTGTATCAGTCGACGAGTCGCGTTTTCTCTTGGAGATTGGTTCTCCCCGTTTATCTTCCGCCATGTTTGGGTGTTGCGTGTTGTTGTAATATTTGTCGATATATTTCTCTAGCCTTATGATTTGTTTTGTGTTATTATCCAGATTGAATTTTATTAACTACGAATATATGAAATGCTAATATTTAGTTAACTCACTGATTTTGACTGATATTTAACTTACTGATATTGAATATTATGTTTTTATCTTGAGGTGGTTTGTACCGCTTTCTATTCAATATGCCATCTTGTCTAACGCAGCTGCATAGTCTTTGTCTTGGTGGTTCCAAAGTTCTTCCATTTAAGAATGATGAGGCCACTGTGTTCTTGGGGACCTTCAATGCTGCTGAAATGTTTTGGTACCCTTCCTCAGATATGTGCCTCGTCACAATCCTGTCTCGGAGCTCTACGGACAATTCCTTCGACCTCATGGTTTGGTTTTTGCTCTGACATGCACTGTCAACTTTGGGACCTTACATAGACAGGTGTGATCCTTTCCAAATCATGTCCAATCAGTTGAATTCACCACAAGTGGACTCCAATCAAGTTGTAGAAACATCAAGGATGATCAATGGAAACAGGATGCACCTGTTCAATTTCGAGTCTCATAGCAAAGGGTCTGAATACTTATGTAATTATGTTTTTTTTGTTTGTTTGTTTTTTTTTCTTCTAAAAAATCTAAAAACCTGTTTTCGCTTTGTCATTATGAGGTATATTGTTTAGATTGCTGAGGATATATATATATATATATATATATATATATATATATATATATATATATATATATAATGTTTTTTAGAATAAGGCTGTAACATAACAAAATGTGTAAAAAGTCAAGGGGTCTGAAAACTTTCAGAAGGCACTGTATCCATACAAATTACCTCAACTAACCTGTACCCCAGCATATTGACTTGGTACTGGTACCCACTGTATATAGCGTCATTATTGTTATTTTATTGTGTTACTTATATATTTTTAGTTTTTTTGTAAATATTTTCTTAACTCTATTTTCTTAAAACGGCATTGTTGGTTAAAGGCTTGTAATTAAGCATTTCACGGTAAGGTTGTTGTATTCGGCACATGTGACAAATAACATTTGATTTGATTAATTTATCTTACGCTACACAAAGATAAATAACATTTTTTTCAAAACTAATCCAATCTGTTAGTTTGACATATTGCACCCGTTACTGAAATGGTTGTTCACCCCCCCCCCCACCTTTTGCAGCAATTAATCCTGCAAGTAACTTGGGTTTTGTCTCTATAAGCTTGGAACATCTAGCCACTGGGATTTTTGCCCATTCTTCAAGGCAAAACTGCTCCAGCTCCTTTAAGTTGAATGGGTTCCGCTGGTGTACCGCAATCTTTAAGTCATACCACAGATTCTCAATTGGATTGAGGTCTGGGCTTTGACTAGGCCATTCCAAGACATTTAAATGTTTCCTTAAACCACTCAAGTGTTGCTTTAGCAGTATGCTTAGGGTCATTGTCCTGCTGGAAGGTGAACCTCAGTCTCAGTCAAATCTCTGGAAGACTGAAACAGGTTTCCCTCAATAATTTCCCTGTATTTAGCACCATCCATCATTCATTCAATTTTGACCAGTTTCCCAGTCCCTGCCGATGAAAAACATCCCCACAGCATGATGGTGTTCTCGGGGTGATGACAGGTGTTGGGTTTGCACCAAATATAGCGTTTTCCTTGATGGCCAAAAAGCTCAATTTTAGTCTCATCTGACCAGAGTGCCTTCTTCCATATATTTGGGGAGTCTCCCACATGCCTTTTGGCAAACACCAAACGTGTTTGCTTATTCTTTTCTTTAAGCAATGGTTTTTTTCTGGCCACTCTTCCGTAAAGCCCAGCTCTGTGGCGTGTACGGCTTAAAGTGGTCCTATGGACAGATACTCCAATCTCCGCTGTGGAGCTTTGCAGCTCCTTCAGGGTTATCTTTGGTCTCTTTGTTGCCTCTCTGATTAATGCCCTCCTTGCCTGGTTCGTGAGTTTTGGTGGGCAGCCCTCTCTTGGCAGGTTTGTTGTGGTGCCATATGCTTTCCATTTTCTAGTAATGGATTTAATGGTGCTCCGTGGGATGTTCAAAGTTTCAGATATTTTTTTGTAACCCAACCCTGATCTGTACTTCTCAACAACTTTGTCTCTGACCTGTTTGGAGAGCTCCTTGGTCTTCATGGTGCCACTTGCTTGGTGGTGCCCCTTGCTTAGTGGTGTTGCAGACTCTGGGACCTTTCAGAACAGGTGTATATATACTGAGATCATGTGACAGATCATGTGACGCTTAGATTGCACACAGGTGGACTTTATTTAACTACTTATGTGACTTTTGAAGGTAATTGGTTGTACCATA
This sequence comes from Coregonus lavaretus, assembly GCF_964263955.1. Taxonomy (NCBI): domain Eukaryota; kingdom Metazoa; phylum Chordata; class Actinopteri; order Salmoniformes; family Salmonidae; genus Coregonus; species Coregonus lavaretus. Next base: position 31,370,497 of record NC_140023.1, on the reverse strand, counting down.
TCTTATTTAGGGGCTTCATAGCAAAGGGGTTAAATACATATGCATGCACCACTTTTCAGTTATTTATTTTTTAGAATTCTTTGAAACAAGTTTATTTTATTTTATTTCACTTCACCAATTTGGACAATTTTGTGTGTGTCCATTACATGAAATCCAAATAAAAATCCATTTTAATTACACTTTTTAATGCAACAAAATAGGAAAAACGCCAAGGTGGATAAATACTTTTGCAAGGCACTGTATACATCTAACACTAGCAGTCATTCGGAATGCAGATTTTGGGTGAATAAAAGTTCAAATTGTTGGCTATTCCCACTCAGGTTGGATTCCAATAGGAATTAGACATCACTCTGCAAGCCAGCATTATGTGACAATGCTGGTTTTGCAGGTGACCAGTAGTGATGGGGAAACAAAGCTTCTTGAAGCTTTGAGAATATCCAGCCAATTTTGTCAAAAATAGGTTCATTACTGAAGACTTTGATCAAAACAGTGTACACTAGTGGCACCTGCTGGTCAAAATAATTTAGAGCAGCCAAATTATTATGAAGTCCCACACGCCGTAGCGCGTAGGCAGGGTAGCCTTTTTGTCTTCTACCGAAGCCAATACCAAACCAATCAGGTGGTTGTTCCACGAAACGAAGCTTCGGATGTCATTGATCATGGGATTCTGATAAAGTGATACAAGCATCGGCACACTGCTTCGATTGTAAACTGTTTTGCGATTTTGACGCATGCCTCGGAGCTCCGGTATCAAACATAGCATCTCTAGTGACCAGCAAATGCTGGTCTATGCTGTTTTTTTCAGCAGATACTCTCTTCACCTGTCTTAACCAACTCATTAACAAAATCGAAACAATGTTTGCTGGGATAATAAAAGAGGTGGTTATATGGTGACTATGATGGAGGAGCGAAGGGGACTTGAGAAAGAGAGAAAGAGGGAGGAAGGAGGAGAGGTAGAGACTAATGACAGGTGTGTTGGTCAATTCTTCATTCAGCATAGGAAGCGGTAGGAGAACCATTCGGCAGCACGCTCATCCAAGACTTTACAACTAATCCTGTTTTATCTTCAGCTAACTTTAGCTTTGATTTCTCCTCGTGTTCCCTCCCGCCACTTGTTCCCGCACATGCTCCACAACATAATTTATGACTACCTCTGGTCCTGATGACAGATTATTAAAAGTAGAATTTGTTTTTCGCTGTGGATTTTTCTTCTGGGAATTGGGAAGGCTGGGCTCTCTGAGGAAGGTCTCTGACGAGTTCTCCATTACTAATAGTGATGTTTTTTTTCTCTCCCTCTGATGGCACAGGTTGAGAAGACTAATTATTTGGATTTACTGTGGCAGCCATCACATAGTTGTGGAGGGCTCCATCAAAGAAGAGAGGTTAACTTCTTCCCTGTGGAGAGGTTTATTGAATTGTTTAGAACCAGAAGAATAATGTTTTTGTCATAGACTGCTGCTGTGCGAGAGAGAGAGAGAGAGAGAGAGAGAGAGAGAGAGAGAGAGAGAGAGAGAGAGAGAGAGAGAATGTGGGAGGTATGGAATCTGAAGGGAGGCACGAGGGAGCGGGTAACAGTTATTGTAGAGAATGTCTACAGTATTTAATCAATGTCGACACTCTGATAATATGATTCTCAACCCCCTCCCCTAAATCACACACATAGAGAGACTGCTACAAAGACATACACTTATGTGTACATATAAATACAGATTCCTCTTTCAATCTCTGTCCCTCACGACACACACTTTCTCTTCCCTTCCCTCTCTCCCACACAAAGAGTTGTGCCTCCCTCCCTCCATCTCTCCCTTTCTCACTGCCTGGTTCACCTGATGGCCATTGGAGCCTGTTCCCCCCGCATATGTCTGCAGCCTGAGAAGCAGAGGGGAGTCTCAGCACAGCTGAGAGGCTCGGCTTAATCTTATGCATCATTAAGCACTCAGCGGCACGCCACAGCTCCTCATATACATCATCCACGCCTAATAAACATAATGATGACATAAGATGTAATTCCAGATGAATTTTTATTTAATAGGGAAATGGAAAATTCCTGTATAGAGAGAGGGAATAAAAAATAAAAGAGAGAAAGAGGAAGGAGAGGGAGATAAGAAGGGGGGAAAAGTAAATGATCTGGGAAGTACAGAATAAAATGTTTTTCACGTGTAAATGGATGGTGGTGTTTGAGGTGGGTGTTATGGAGTGGGGAGGTGAGGGAAGAGTGGAGGAGTGCTGGGTGGAGGGTGGAGGGTGAAGGGGCAGGAGGTTACAGAGAACAGAGGGGTGGATTGGAGTGGGGGATAAGAGGAGAGAAAAATGTTGGTCATTCCGGTGTTTTAATGGCAGGCCTTGATGGACAGGCGGAGAGGGCCTGGGTTAGGGCCATACATCATAACCAGGGGAGAGTGGTAGTGTAAGGGCTCGAGTTTCAGGTTGGTGGGGCACTCTCTTACTGTGGGCGGTGGGGGGGGGGGGGTTCTAATGAAAATGTGAGGGGAGTGGTGGCCCTACGCACAGTAAAGGCCAACAGGGCCCCAGGGAGGGCAACGCAGGACTGAGATTACAACAACTCTCTATTACGGGAACGGGAGGAGTGAAGGAGGGTGTGTGTGTGTGTGCGTGTGTGTGTGTGTGCGTGCGTGTGTGTGTGCGTGCGTGCACATTCATGTGGGAAAGGGACTGTACTGTTTATCCTTACTTGTGTGTGTCTTTGTGTGTTTGTGCATGTGTGCAAGTGAGTGTACTGTGCATTATGGGAGGAATTCAGACTAGGGCTGTTGCGGTGACCATGTTACTGCCACACCTACTAATGACCGCAGTCACATTCTACGTCACCATTTAGTCACGGTAACTAGGCTTCTACAAGCTATGATGCTGCTGATGGTCATTAGTAGCCTACCAAACTTGCTAACTGCCTGTTACTCAGCACTCTATTGTCCCTCTAATCACTCTGACATCGATGCAAATGTTTTAGAGAATATAATCAAACACAGCGCATGCCTTTTTTTGGCAACTTTTTCAAATCTAATGTAGCCTATATGTTTTGATAAGATTTGTATCATAGCTATAGTTGCCAAAGAACTTCTTAAAATTAAGCATATTCATCCGCTTTACAAATCGGTGTAGAGCCTAACTGGCATACAGTCGTGGTCAAAAGTTTTGAGAATGACACAAGTATTGGTCTTCACAAAGTTTGCTGCTTCAGTGTTTTTAGATGTTTTTGTCAGATGTTACTATGGTATACAGAAGTATAATTACAAGCATTCCATAAGTGTCAAAGGCTTTTATTGACAATGCCATTATGTTTATGCAGAGAGTAAATATTTGCAGTGTTGAACCTTCTTTTTCAAGACCTCTGCAATCCGCCCTGGCATGCTGTCATCACTTATGCCTCATGGCAAGGTGCTCCATCATGCTGGAAATGGCATTTTTCATCAACAAACTGTTCTTGAATGGTTGGGAGAAGTCGCTCTCGGAGGATGTGTTGGTACGTGGACTTCAGGAAACAGCAGAGGGGGCATGCCCCTAACCACATCGACGGGACCGCAGTGGGTAGGTGGAAAGTTTCAAGTTCCTTGGCGTACACATCACTGACTGTGTGGTGAAGAAGGTGCAACAGCCATGGCATAGTGCTTATGAACTGATGCGCAAAATGACGCCGGATTCAAAACTTTGAATTGTTCAATTTAAATTATTATATACAATTATTGCTACCAATAGAATGTTATTTTTATGGGAGATACAATCTTATCAGCTCTGCAGATTTTGCTGCAAAGAGACAGAATCATTAGATCATTTGTTTTGGTACTGTCCATAAGTAGCTTGTTTTTGGACACAGGTCCAGGAATGACTAAAGGATTGCAATATTTACTTGGAGCTAACCCTGGGTGATCTGAAAAATCATTGTCAATCGATCAATAATATAATAACACTTTTAGCAAACATGTTTATTTTCAATTTACAATCTGTAGAAACAATGAGAATAGAAGGGTTCAGAACTTTTGTAAAACATCACAGTACAGTTGAAAAATACATGGCAAATAGAAATCCAATATGGATGGTGTTAAGAGATAGATGGGTGGTGTTGAATGGAGTTGAAGGATGGGACTAATAACAACTAACAACGACTAATAAAAACAAGATAACTAATATAAAGCATACTGTGTCCATAATAAGTATATAGGCTATAGGTTGAGAGCTTTTGTGAAAGAGCACAGTTAGAAAGATATGGCATATAGAAGCAAACCAGATGGAGATCATGAAAATGATCGGAGAGGTTGAGGGTAGAGGAAGTTCATGAGAAAAACAAACAAAATATAATTATTGTCAAATTGACTGTGTCCATAAAATGTTTATAGTATGTATAAGCTGGAAGTAGAGGCCTAAGCATTGTTGTTCACTAGTTTACTCCAATTAGGGAAGGGGTGGTGAGGTTGGAAAGTAATAAAGGGAAATATATTTTTTTAAAGGATATGTATTTACATGTATGTATGTGTAGATGTATGTGTATATATATATATATATATATATATATGTATATAAACACACAGTGGGGAGAACAAGTTTTTGATACACTGCCGATTTTGCAGGTTTTCCTACTTACAAAGCATGTAGAGGTCTGTAATTTTTGTTGATTGTATGATTTTTAAGTAATTCATTTGCATTTTATTGCATGACATACAACCAGTAAGAATTCCGGCTCTCACAGACCTGTTAGTTTTTCTTTAAGAAGCCCTCCTGTTCTCCACTCATTACCTGTATTAACTGCACCTGTTTGAACTCGTTACCTGTATAAAAGACACCTGTCCACACACTCAGTCAAACAGACTCCAACCTCTCCACAATGGCCAAGACCAGAGAGCTGTGTAGGGACATCAGGGATAAAATTGTAGACCTGCACAAGGCTGGGATGGGCCACAGGACAATAGGCAAGCAGCTTGGTGAGAAGGCAACAACAGTTGGCGCAATCATTACAAAATGGAACAAGTTCAAGATGACGGTCAATCACCCTCGGTCTGGGGCTCCATGCAAGATCTCACCTCGTGGGGCATCAATGATCATGAGGAAGGTGAGGGATCAGCCCAGAACTACACGGCAGGACCTGGTCAATGACCTGAAGAGAGCTGGGACCACAGTCTCAACGAAAACCATTAGTTACACATTACGCCATCATGGATTAAAATCCTGCAGCGCACGCAAGGTCCCCCTGCTCAAGCCAGCGCATGTCCAGGCCCGTCTGAAGTTTGCCAATGACCATCTGGATGATCCAGAGGAGGAATGGGAGAAGGTCATGTGGTCTGATGAGACAAAAATATAGCTTTTTGGTCTAAACTCCACTCGGCGTGTTTGGAGGAAGAAGAAGGATGAGTACAACCCCAAGAACACCATCCCAACCGTGAAGCATGGAGGTGGAAAAATCATTCTTTGGGGATGCTTTTCTGCAAAGGGGACAGGACGACTGCACCATATTGAGGGGAGGATGGATGGGGCCATGTATCGCGAGATCTTGTCCAACAACCTCCTTCCCTCAGTAAGAGCATTGAAGATGGGTCGTGGCTGGGTCTTCCAGCATGACAACGACCCGAAACACACAGCCAGGGCAACTAAGGTGTGGGTTTGTAAGAAGCATGTCAAGGTCCTGGAGTGGCCTAGCCAGTCTCCAGACCTGAACCCAATAGAAAATCTTTGGAGGGAGCTGAAAGTCCGTATTGCCCAGCGACAGCCCCGAAACCTGAAGGATCTGGAGAAGGTCTGTATGGAGGAGTGGGCCAAAATCCCTGCTGCAGTGTGTGCAAACCTGGTCAAGACCTACAGGAAATGTATGATCTCTGTAATTGCAAACAAAGGTTTCTGTACCAAATATTAAGTTCTGCTTTTCTGATGTATCAAATATTTATGTCATGCAATAAAATGCAAATTAATTACTTAAAAATCATACAATGTGATTTTCTGGATTTGTGTTTTAGATTCCGTCTCTCACAGTTAAAGTGTACCTATGATAAAAATTACAAACCTCTACATGCTTTGTAAGTAGGAAAACCTGCAAAATCGGCAGTGAGTGTATCAAACACTTGTTCTCCCCACTGTATATATATATATATATATATATATATATATATATATATATATATATATATATATATACAGCTGTGGAAATAATAATAGACCACTGCAAATTTTTCTTAAATCAGTATCTCTACATGTATGACAGCCATTCCATTCCAGTGTATGTTGAATTCCAACACAGGCACACCTCATTCTACTGAGTGTGCCTGTGGTCTAAGGCACTGCATCGCAGTGCTAGCTGTGCCACTAGAGATCCTGGTTCGAATCCAGGCTCTGTCGTAGCCGGCCGCAACCGGGAGACCAATGGGGCGGCGCACAATTGGCCCAGCGTCGTCTAGGGTAGGGGAGGGAATGGCCGGCAGGGAGGTAGCTCAGTTGTTAGAGCATGGTGTTTGCAACGCCAGGGTTGTGGGTTCGATTCCCACGCGGGGCCAGTATAAAAATTAAAAAATAAAATGTATGCACTAACTGTAAGTCGCTCTGGATAAGAGCGTCTGCTAAATGACGTAAAAAAATAAATACTGAATGAGGTACTGATTAGGTGATCACATTAACCAAATATTATTTAACGAGGAAAAGTATAAAAACTACTGCTGTGGTCATCACTATCCTCTTGCAATAGGACCAGCTGGCTGGCAAAAACAGTGCTAATAGTACCTCAATAGTAATATTAATCAAAAAATAACTATTGACCATGCCAAAAGAGTTGAAAATGAATGTTTTGAGTGAGGAAAAGAAGGGTTCAATTATGGCTTTACTGGCAGAGGGATACAGTGAGCGTCAGGTTGCTTCCATCCTTAACATTTCAAAGACGGCGGTTCATAAGAACAAGGTCAAGCAGCAGACATTAGAGACAACAAAGCTACGGACCGGGATGACCGCCAACTCATTTGAATGTCACTCAACAACCGTAGGATGACATCAAGTGACCTACAAAAAGAATGGCAAACGGCAGCTGGGGTGAAGTGCACGGCTAGGACGGTTCGAAACAGGCTCCTAGGGGCAGGGCTGAAGTCGTGCAAAGCTAGAAAAAGCCCTTCATCAATGAGAAGCAAAGAAGAGCCAGGCTCAGATTTGCAAAAGACCATAAGGATTGGACCGTAGAGGACTGAAGTAAGGTCATCTTCTCTGATGAGTCCAATTTTCAGCTTTGCCCAACACCTGGTTGTCTAATGGTTAGACAGAGACCTGGAGAGGCCTACAAGCCATAGTGTATCATATCCACTGTGAAATTTGGTGGAGGATCGGTGATGATCTGGGGGTGCTTCAGCAAGTCTGGAAACGGGCGGATTTGTCTTTGTGAAGAAAGCATGAATCAAGCCACGCACAAGGTTGTCCTGGAAGAAAACTTGCTTCCTTTTGCTATGACATTGTCCCCCAACTCTGAGGATTGGTTTTTCCAGCAGGACAATGTGCCATGCCACACAGCCAGGTCAATCAAGGTGTGGATGGAGGACCACCAGATCCTGTCATGGCCAGCCCAATCTCCAGACCTGAACGCCATTGAAAACGTATGGAATGTGATCAAGAGGAAGATGGATGGTCACAAGCCATCAAACAAAGCCGAGCTGCTTGAATTTTTGTGCCAGGAGTGGCATGAAGTCACCCAACATCAATGAGAAAAACTGGTGGAGAGCATGCCAAGACACATGAAAGCTGTGATTGAAAATCAGGGTTATTCCACAAATTTTGATTTCTGAACTCTACCTAAATTAAAACATTACTATTGTGTTGTTTAAAAATGAACATGAACTTATTTTCTTTGCATTATTCGAGGTCTGACAACACAGCATATTTTTTGTTATTTTGACCAGTTGTCATTTTCTGCAAATAAATGCTCTAAATTACAAAAATGTTTTTGGGAATTTGGGAGAAATGTTGTCAGTAGATTATAGAATAAAACAAAAAATTTATTTTTACCCAAACGCATACCTATTAAAAGTAAAACCAGAGAAACTGATAATTTTGCAGTGGTCTCTTATTTTTTTCCGCAGCTGTACATACAGTGAGGGAAAAAAGTATTTGATCGCCTGCTGATTTTGTACGTTTGCCCACTGACAAAGACATGATCAGTCTATAATTTTAATGGTAGGTTTATTTGAACAGTGAGAGACAGAATAATAACAAAAAAATCTAGAAAAACGCATGTCAAAAATGTTATAAATTGATTTGCATTTTAATGAGTGAAATAAGTATTTGACCCCTCTGCAAAACATGACTTAGTACTTGGTGGCAAAACCCTTGTTGGAAATCACAGAGGTCAGACGTTTCTTGTAGTTGGCCACCAGGTTTGCACACATCTCAGGTGGGATTTTGTTCCACTCCTCTTTGCAGATCTTCTCCAAGTCATTAAGGTTTCGAGGCTGACATTTGGCAACTCGAATCTTCAGCTGCCTCCACAGATTTTCTATGGGATTAAGGTCTGGAGACTGGCTAGGCCACTCCAGGACCTTAATGTTCCTCTTCTTGAGCCACTCCTTTGTTGCCTTGGCCGTGTGTTTTGGGTCATTGTCATGCTGGAATACCCATCCACAACCCATTTTCAATACCCTGGCTGAGGGAACGAGGTTCTCACCCAAGATTTGACGGTACATGGCCCCGTCCATCGTCCCTTTGATGTGGTGAAGTTGTCCTGTCCCCTTAGCAGAAAAACACCCCCAAAGCATAATGTTTCCACCTCCATGTTTGATGGTGGGGATGGTGTTCTTATGGTCACAGGCAGCATTCCTCCTCCTCCAAACACGGCGAGTTGAGTTGATGCCAAAGAGCTCGGTTTTGGTGTCATCTGATCACAACACTTTCACCAAGATCTCCTCTGAATCATTCAGATGTTCATTGGCAAACTTCAGACAGCCCTGTATATGTGCTTTCTTGAGCAGGGGGACCATGAGGGCGCTGCAGGATTTCAGTCCTTCATGGCGTAGTGTGTTACCAATTGTTTTCTTGGTGACTATGGTCCCAGCTGCCTTGAGATCATTGACAAGATCCTCCCGCGTAGTTCATGGATGATTCCTCACTGTTCTCATGATCATTGCAACTCCACGAGGTGAGATCTTGCATGGCGCCCCAGGCCTAGGGAGATGGACAGTTATTTTGTGTTTCTTCTAGTTGCGAATAATCGCACCAGCTGTTGTCACCTTCTCACCGAGCTGCTAGGCGATGGTCTTTTAGCCCATTCCAGCCTTGTGTAGGTCTACAATCTTGTCCCTGACATCCTTGGAGAGCTTTTTGGTCTTGGCCATGTTGGAGAGTTTGGAATCTGATTGATTGATTGCTTCTGTGGACAGGTGTCTTTTATACAGGTAACAAGCTTAGATTAGGAGCACTCCCTTTAAGAGTGTGCTCCTAATTTCAGCTCGTTACCTGTATAAAAGACACCTGGGAGCCAGAAATCTTTCTGATTGAGAGGGGGTCAAATACTTATTTCCCTCATTAAAATGCAAATCAATTTATAACATTTTTTAAAAGTTTTTTTCTGGATTTTGTTGTTGTTATTCTGTCTCTCACTGTTCAAATAAACCTACCATTAAAATTATAGACTGATCATTACTTTGTCAGTGGGCAAACGTCCAAAATCAGCAGGGGATCAAATACTTTTTTCCCTCACTGTACATAAGCACAATTGAGTATAACACCATAAAGGTCATGAAATTAGTACCTTGCATGTCTGCGGTTATAAAGGAATACACACAGAATGCATTATTCTCCATACATAGATACAGTGTGCTACAGTAGAAACGACATAACACGATATACAGAAACTATTATGATAACGTAATAAGGCACTTACTTTGATAGGAATGCACACATGTCCAAAGTTATTATTGGTAAGGAAAACATCAATGAATGCCATGTGGACGCCAGATAGAAAATGTGTCAGGGGGAAAAAGTTCATGCAAGTTCTGTTCTGACTGGAGATGTGCAAATGTTGGCATACCTGACCTGGGGTTACACTGGGGAAATGCTTGGGCTCTCATTGAAGAGAGAAGTGTGTCCGGCTCAGTAAAGCCTCAAACATAAATTGTCCGCAACACTGAAAAGGGCTACTTCTATGTGAATTAATGAGGAGGCGGAACACACCCTATTTTCAAACTGTTTTTAGAAAATATTACTTGTTAGAAAATAATTTGAAATTGACGAGTTGAAACATAGCTTATAGATATTTAGCAGGCAGCATGCCTTGGTTTGAGGGCAGTCTGGGTTAACTGTCTTGTTGCGTAACTGTTTTGGAACAGTGAGTGCATTCTGACATCACGCGCATAAAGAAACGCATGCTGGGGGGACCATTAGAGATATTAGGAACTCACATGTGAAAATGGTAAGGTTTGCTGTACATTTCAACAAGGCAACAGTAAACATGTCGTCCCCCATGAATGATGCAGCGCGCGCGCAAAGGGTGGCTACTTCGAAGAATCTCAAATATAAAATATATTTTGATTTGTTTAAAACTTTTTTGGTTACTACATGATTCCACATGTGTTATTTCATAGTTTTGATATCTTCACTATTATTCGTGTAGATTATTCGTGTAGAAAATAGTAAAAATAAAGAAAAACCCTTCAATTAGTAGGTGTGTCCAAACCTTTGACTGGTGCTGTACACTGTATTACGCCCTGCCTTTGATACTTTGGTTTCCTAGATATGGCTACTATATTGTGATCACTACATCCGATGTATTTGGATAATACTTTCAAGCTAATCTTCTGCAGCATTAGTAAAGATGTCATCAATACATGTTGATTATTTCATGCCTGTGCTGTTTCTAGCTACCCTGGTAGGTTGACTGATAACCTGAACCAGGTTTCAGTCACTAGTTACAGTTTGAAGCTTTCTCTTGAGTGGGCTGCCTGATGAAAGCCAGTCAATATTTATATCACCCAGTGGGGGGAGGAGCTAATTAATTATTTGTTAATTGGATTAGGGTGGAGGTTATGGCTAGGGTTGAGGCCCTAACCTTTGGCTCAAATGGACAGACAAATTGGTGGAAATAGTCACAGTGGGTAAGTTGCATCATCATGTTTTGTCTCTCATTCCCTTGCGCATGTTCTATCGTCTTATATTCCCTTTCTTTTGCTTTCTTTAAGTAAGGTAAGTTATATAACTTATAATAGCTTAAACAAGGGTTGTCAAACTCATTTTTCTCAGAGGGCCGCATTCGGTTTTCAGCAAGGACTGGAGGGCTGCACAGAAAATGTGTTATATTTCCTTGCTGTCAAAATTCTCAAAAAATAGTCTTCTATCTATGCTCCCTGACTGTCTAGCTTTCATTTCAGTGATTATTAGCGAGCTGGACAGTCAAGAAACTGTATGAATGTATGTCCATTATAATTTATACTTAAACTAAGCACAAAGGGGTAAGGTACGTTTTGACATGGACTTGTAATTTGTACTTTTTCTTAGAAGAAATGTGTCAGATTTTGAAAAATGGCTAATACAGTGTTAAAAATATGTTATCAGGTGTTCCAGAAGTGTGCATGCATCATGAGGGGAAATCATGTTGCTGGCTTTGAAGTGAAGAGAAAGGTCAAGCATGTAGGTTTTTATCTGTTCACATTACTGCTTTATATCAAGAAGTCCCTATTCAGTCCTTGTTCTCCCCCAATCCCTCCCCCTCATTTTCAAATGTCCCTCAGTGGGGGAGTGTCCCTTGAAAACGGTGGTAGGGAGAGATAAATAACCCTATGGAATGGGACATTATTAAATCACTCACAAACAGCAGAAGCGGCCAAAGGATAGCTTACCATGCAATTTATTGACAACGAGCCTTGTGTTTTTCACAATGCCTGTACTGGCGGCAGTAATGGCTTTCCTTATATTTCTCATGCAACAAAAATGTACTTACCATATGAGCAACAAATGAGAACTGAAAAACAGTGTATCCGTAATGTACCATTCCTCTGATTGTAGTAGCAGTTTGAAATGTAACAGTCTCATTTCCTTCACTCAGTCATTTTCTGCAATTTCTTGGGGATTAATGATTAACCAGTGGAAGCAATTTAAACTACTGTTCTGAACTAATATACCAAACGTTTTAGGGTCCATACAGGCTACAGTGGGGAGAACAAGTATTTGATACACTGCCGATTTTTCTGGTTTTCCTACTTACAAAGCATGTAGAAAATCCAGAAAATCACATTGTATGATTTTTAAGTAATTAATTTGCATTTTATTGCATGACATAAGTATTTGATCACCTACCAACCAGTAAGAATTCCGGCTCTCACAGACCTGTTAGTTTTTCTTTAAGAAGCTTTCCTGTTCTCCACTCATTACCTGTATTAACTGCACCTGTTTGAACTCGTTACCTGTATAAAAGACACCTGTCCACACACTCATTCAAACAGACTCCAACCTCTCCACAATGGCCAAGACCAGAGAGCTGTGTAAGGACATCAGGGATAAAAGTATAGACCTGCACAAGGTTGGGATGGGCTACAGGACAATAGGCAAGCAGCTTGGTGAGAAGGCAACAACTGTTGGCGCAATTATTAGAAAATGGAAGAAGTTCAAGATGACGGTCAATCACCCTCAGTCTGGGGCTCCATGCAAGATCTCACCTCGTGGGGCATCAATGATCATGAGGAAGGTGAGGGATCAGCCCAGAACTACACGGCAGGACCTGGTCAATGACCTGAAGAGAGCTGGGACCACAGTCTCAAAGAAAACCATTAGTAACACACTACGCCGTCATGGATTAAAATCCTGCAGCGCATGCAAGGTCCCCCTGCTCAAGCCAGCGCATGTCCAGGCCTGTCTGAACTTTGCCAATTACCATCTGGATGATCCAGAGGAGGAATGGGAGAAGGTCATGTGGTCTGATGAGACAAAAATAGAGCTTTTTGGTCTAAACTCCACTCGGCGTGTTAGGAGGAAGAAGAAGGATGAGTACAACCCCAAGAACACCATCCCAACCATGAAGCATGGAGATGGAAACATCATTCTTTGGGGATGCTTTTCTGCAAAAGGGACAGGACGACTGCACCGTATTAAGGGGAGGATGGATGGGGCCATGTATCGCGAGATCTTGGCCAACAACCTCCTTCCCTCATTAAGAGCATTGAAGATGGGTCGTGGCTGGGTCTTCCAGCATGACAACGACCCGAAATATACAGCCAGGGCAACTAAGGAGTGGCTCCGTAAGAAGCATCTCAAGGTCCTGGAGTGGCCTAGCCAGTCTCCAGACCTGAACCCAATATAAAATCTTTGGAAGGAGCTGAAAGTCCGTATTGCCCAGCGACAGCCCCGAAACCTGAAGGATCTGGAGAAGGTCTGTATGGAGGAGTGGGCCATAATCCCTGCTGCAATGTGTGCAAACCTGGTCAAGGCCTACAGGAAATGTATGATTTCTGTAATTGCAAACAAAGGTTTCTGTACCAAATATTAAGTTCTGCTTTTCTGATGTATCAAATACTGATGTCATGCAATAAAATGCAAATTAATTACTTAAAAATCATACAATGTGATTTTCTGGATTTTTGTTTTAGATTCCGTCTCTCACCGTTGAAGTGTACCTATGATAAAAATTACAGACCTCTACATGCTTTGTAAGTAGGAAAGCCTGCAAAATCGGCAGTGAATCAAATACTTGTTCTCCCCACTCTACATAGCTACAGGCCTATTTATCCTCCACTACACAATATGCAAGAAAATAATTAGCTACGTTACTTCTGCTTTATTACATGACAAAATCTTCAATGTCTAAAGTTAGCGTTCCTACAATAAAGAACAAAGACAAGTGATTGACAGTTTATTACATTTGCAGTAAATGCTTTAGCTAGATTTTTTTTTTACATCCACTGGGTTTCACAAGATGACAGCCAGGTTTGTTAGTTTGCTCAGGAGTCCCTAAAACATCAAATAACACAAATTACAATTCATGCAATGTCAAACACCCATATAGCAAGCTAAATGTATAGCTAGCTGGCTACTGTTAGCGACTTTCGTAAATGTACTTTATGACAAAAAACATGCGTAATCGTTTCTCTCTACATTAACTAACATATTTCTCTTAACTGTACATTTTTTGCATGATTAATCATGAAGTTATAATGACTTACATTTGCTTCCATCCTTGTATTTTTGTCAGCCATTATTCTTGAAGCTACTCTTCAGGGTTGGGTCGCAGACCGTTATGAGAGTTTTGGGAAACACTCGATAGAAAGTCTGCATCTCGATTCGCTTCATTTGGAGGGCCAACTACAGGGCTGAAAAGGCACTACGTCTCCCTCAAATTTGAATTGGGATCCCATCCGTCTCAAAGGGGCTCGCGGGATTGCGCAAAACGGAGGGGGAAAGCTAAGGGAGAGGGCTAAGGGGGGGGGGGTATTGGGATTGAGCCTTATATTACATAAAAATATTGTAAGTTATAGTCTGCTAGAGTTACAAGCCTGCTAGATTTAGCGACAGGCTAATCCACCGTCGTAGTATGGATGAAGCCTGAGTTGAAATGTGAAGCTAACTGAAGCTGGTTAGCTTTAGAAAACCCTGAGTAGATATAGATTGCTTCGTAGGATACCCCTCTGGGTTCTCCAACTCTTGTCTTGGAGAGCTACTGTGTGCAGGCTTTTGCTCCAGCCCATCACTAATACACATTCAACGAATCATGGTCTTAAGTCTGGACAAATATTTTCTGAATCAGGTGTGTTACTGCAGGGCTGGAAAGAGCGAGTTGCTCTCCCAAAATCAGAGTTGGAGACACCTGGCCAACACATTGTTAACAATGTGTTTTACATCTGACATCTGATTACCAAAAGCCGAGGAAGATAACATAATGTCTGGCCTGGAAGACTCCACATCTTAGCGTTACTAGGGATTAAAACATTACAGTGGCTTGCGAAAGTATTCACCCCCCTTGGCATTTTTTCTATTTTGTTGCCTTACAACCTGGAATTAAAATAGATTTTTGGGAAGTTTTTATCATTTGATTTACACAACATGCCTACCACTTTGAAGATGCAAAATATAATAAAAAGTGAAAGAAATAAGACAAGAAAACAGAACATTTCAGTGTGCATAACTATTCAACCCCCCAAAGTGAATACTTTGTAGAGCCACCTTTTGCAGCAATTACAGCTGCAAGTCTCTTGGTGTATGTCTCTATAAGCTTGGAACATCTAGCCACTGGGATTTTTGCCCATTCTTCAAGGCAAAACTGCTCTAGCTCCTTCAAGTTGGATGGGTTCCGCTGGTGTACAGCAATCTTTAAGTCATACCACATATTCTCAATTGGATTGAGGTCTGGGCTTTGAATAGGCCATTCCAAGACATTTAAATGTTTCCCCTTAAACCACTCAAGTGTTGCTTTAGCAATATGCTTAGGGTCATTGTCTTGCTGGAAGGTGAACCTCCATCCCAATCTCAAATCTCTGGAAGACTGAAACAGGTTTCCATCAATAATTTCCCTGTATTTAGCGCCATCCATCATTCCTTCAATTCTGAACAGTTTCCCAGTCCCTGCTGATGAAAAACATCCTCACAGCATGATGCTGCCACAACCATGCTTCACTGTGGGGATGGTATTCTCGGGGTGAAGAGAGGTGTTGGGTTTGCGCCAAACATAGCATTTTCCTTGATGGCCAAAAAGCTAAATTTTAGTCTCATCTGAACAGAGTACCTTCTTCCATATGTTTGGGGAGTTTCCCACATGCCTTTTGGTGAACACCAAACGTGTTTGCTTATTTTTTTCTTTAAGCAATGCAAATATTTTTGATAACCCATCCCTGATCTGTACATCTCCACAACTTTGTCCCTGACCTGTTTGGAGAGCTCCTTGGTCTTCATGGTGCCGCTTGCTTGGTGGTGCCCCTTGCTTAGTGGTGTTGCAGACTCTGGGGCCTTTCAAAACAGGCGTATATATACTGAGATCATGTGACAGATCATGTGACACTTAGATTGCACACAGGTGGACTTTATTTAACTAATTATGTGACGTCTGAAGGTAATTGGTTGCACCAGATCTTATTTAGGGGCTTCATAGCAAAGGGGTGAATACATATGCATGCACCACTTTTCCGTTATTAATTTTTTTAGAATTTTATGAAACAAGTTATTTTTTTCATTTCACTTCACCAATTTGTACTATTTTGTGTATGTCCATTACATGAAATCCAAATAAAACTCAATTTAAATTACAGTTTGTAATGCAACAAAATAGGAAAAACGCCAAGGGGGTTGAATACTTTTGCAAGGCACTGTGCTTTGTTTGCCTGCTTGAGCTAGAACAGAGTTGATGCATTTCCATTTATACTTTAACTCTATATTTTCCTTTACAGTGCTCTTGACACAAAAGTATGTATTTTATTCTGTGAATAAAGGTATTTCGATTGTTTTTAGGCTAAACCTCGTTCCTTCTTTATTTTGGATTTTGGAGGTATACAGTTGAAGTTGAAAGTTTACATACACCTTAGCCAAATACATTTAAACTCAGTTTTTCACAATTCCTGACATTTAATCCTAGTAAAACTTCGCTGTCTTAGGTCAGGTAGGATCCCCACTTTATTTTAAGAATGTGAAATGTCAGAATTATAGTAGAGAGAATGATGTATTTCATGGCCAGTTCCCACCACCATCAAGGGCCTACAGAGCTTCCTGGGCTTCACTCATTTCTACTGGCTTTTCATCAGGTCCTTCAACTCCATAGCCGCCCCGCTCACCTCTCTCTTTAAGGGTGGGCCTCAGAAGCTGGCCTGGAACCCTGAGGCTGACGCTGCCTTCAAGAGGCTGAAGGAGAGGTTCACCACAGCGCCCATCCTAAAACACCGAGATCCAACTCGTCCTTTCATCCTGAAGGTGGACGCATCGGAGGAGGGCGTGGGTGCGGTTCTCTCCCAGCGGCACGGTAAGCCAGAAAAAATTTATCCCTGTGCCTTTTTCTCTAAAAAGCTTACCCATGCAGTGAATAACTATGGAGTTGGAGACAGGGAGCTGTTGGTGGTGGTCCTCACTCTGGAGGAATGGAGACACTGGCTGGAGGGCGCAGTCCATCCATTCCGGATTCTTACAGACCACCGGAATTTGGAGCACATACGGGCAGCGAAACGGATGAACTCTCGTCAAGCCAGATGGGCCCTATTTCTCACTCGCTTCCAATTCAATTCTATCCTACCACCCAGGATCCCAGAATGTGAAGGCCGAAGCACTCTCCAGGATGCACCATACCAGAGAAAGGAATGATCTGGAGGGTCCTATCCTGACCTTGTCTCTCATCGTTGCACCTGTTGTTTGGGATGTGGATAAAGACAACCGCCTGGCAGCTCAGGAGGACCCAGCGCCTGCCAACGCCCCTTCGGGGCGCATGTATGTACCCAGCAGTGTCCGTGACCGCCTGCTGATCTGGGCACACACTACCCTTACGGCAGGGCACACTGGTATTATGTGCACCCTGCATTCTCTATCCCAAAAATACTGGTGGCCCACCTTGACTTCTGATGTCTCCCGCTATGTCAACTCCTGTTCCGAATGTGCCCAAACAAAGACACCTCGGAATGCCCCAGCAGGCAAACTAGTTCCTCTCCCAGTGCGTCAGCGACCTTGGTCACACCTGTCCATAGACTTTGTCACCGACCTTCCATGTTCTGACAGCTTCACCACAATCATGCCGTTCTTTGCCACTAACTGGTCTTCCTTCTGCTCTCCAGGTCACTGAGGTCCTGTTCCAACAGGTCTTCCGGCATTATGGACTTCCGGAGGACATCGTCTCTGACCGGGCCCCCGATTCACCTCCCAAGTGTGGAAGGCTTTCCTGGAGTAGATCGGGGCCACAGCCAGCCTCACTTCCGGGTATAGGCCTCAGTCGAATGGGCAGGTGGAACGCTTGAACCAGGAGCTGGGGCGGTTTCTTCGTTGCCACTGTCAGGACCGGCAGGGTGAGTGGGCGAGATTTCTTCCCTGGGCAGAATATGCCCAGAACTCCCTCGTTCACTCCTCCATGGGGCTCACTCCCTTCCAGTGCTTCCTGGGGTACCAGTCAGCCCTGGCCCCTTGGACACCCAGCCAGACCGATGCGCCCGCTGTCAACGAGTGGTTCCACAGGGCCGGACAGCTCTGGGACGCCGCCCATGTCCATCTCCAGAGGGCCATTCGTCGGCAGAAGGACCAAGCCGACCGCCACCACAGTGAGGCCCTTGTATTCCAGCCTGGGGATCGTGTCTGGCTGTCCACAAAAAACCTCCCTCTCCGCCTGCCCCGCTAGAAGCTGAGCCCCCGGTTTGTGGGGCCGTTTAAGGTCCTCCGGCGGATAAATGAGGTATCATACCGGCTGCTCCTTCCCCCTCACTACCGTATCTCACCCACTTTTCATGTGTCTCTCCTCAGACCGGTGGTTCCTGATGTCACGTCTCCTCCCGTTGCGGCGCTCGGATTTGCCGGTCTACTGAGCCACCGGTCTGAGCGCACCACCTCGGCAACATCGGAATGGAAACCCAACGCACCCTAATCACCTCCAGCGCACCTGCACCTCATCATCTCATCACCACCCCTATTTAGCCCTGGACTGTTCTGTAGGATGTTGTGTGTGATTGTTTTGCTTCGTGTCATTTACTCTATCTTTGTTATTTTACTTTGTGAAGTAAACCTTGACCTTATAAATTCCTGCGTCTGCGTCCTGCCTTTTCGTATACTCAGTACTCATCACAGAACCATCCGTCACCTCATTTTGTTATAACATCATTGGTCTGACAGGCGTTTATGTGACACCCAGAATGCATTGTATAATGTCAACAACCATGGTGCCACACATTGCTGGCAAATAGCTTAGCATTAGCTCTTCATAATCAGTACAACCTTTAAAAAAGTATTTTACACACATCATAGGTGTCCATTAAAATCTATGCAATAATCGGAATGCATTATTTGTTACCAGCACTTGAAAACGTGAATAAAACTGTAAATACATTATGCTCCATACATACATACATACATACATACTGTATGCTACAGTAGAAACGACAACGATATACAGGAAATAAGGCACTTACACATGTCCACAGTTATTACTTGTAAGGAAAACAACAAAGAAGGCAAAGCGAGCGCCAGCCAGAAAATGTGCCAGGGGGAAAAAGTTTGTTCAAGATTGCGCAAATGTCTGCATACAGTGGGGAAAAAAAGTATTTAGTCAGCCACCAATTGTGCAAGTTCTCCCACTGTCACGATCGTTTACAGACGAGACGGACCAAGGCGCAGCGTGATAAGCATATATGTTTATTAAGCGAATAAACACACGACAAAAAGAACAAACGAAACGTGAAGTCCAAGGTAGCACACAAACATACCATAACACGGAACAAGATCCCACAACTAACAGGTGCCAAAAGGCTACACACCCTGACTCAACAAATACAAGTCCTCAGAGTCAGGGCGTGACAGTACCCCCACCCCCCCCCCAAAGGTGCGGACTCCGACCGCGCCACATAAACATAACAGGGTAGGGGCCGGGTGGGCATTCCGCCTCAGAGGCGGATCCGGCTCCGGGCGTGACCACCACTTACTCTCCACCTCCCTGTTGCGCCCCTGGTTTGGTCTGGACCTCGGCGCGCTGCTTCCCCTCTCCTTCCTCCCACGACGTACCAAGCCCTGTCTGGACCCTGGTGTGGAAGACCCCGAACCTGGAGAGGGGCTGTTGTCTGGGTCTGGACTGGAACCGCTGACTGGAGCTGGACCCGACGACGGTGGATGGAACTGCTCTGGCTCCGGAGTGGAGCCGCTGACCGGAGCTGGATCAGGCACCAGTGGAGTGGACTGCTCTGGCTCCGGAGTGGAGCGGTTGACCGGAGCTGGACTGGACCCCGGTGGAGCGGATTGCTCTGGCTCCGGAGTGGATCCGCTGACCGGAGTTGGACCGGACCCCGGTGGAGCGGATTGCTCTGGCTCCGGAGTGGAGCAGCTGACCGGTGCCGGACCAGGAACCGGTGGAACAGGCACGGGCCGTGCCGGACTGGACACACGCACCACTGGCTTGGTGCGGGGAGCAGGAACGGGCCGGACCGGGTTGACGATGCGCACCACTGGCTTGGTGCCAGGGTCAGGAACAGGCCGGGCCGGGCTGGCAACGCGCACCACAGGCTTGGTGCGAGGGTCAGGAACTGGCCGGACCGGGCTGGCGACGCGCACCACCAGTTTGGTGCGAGGACCAGGAACAGGCCGGGCCGGGCTGGCGACGCGCACCACTGGCTTAGTGCGGGGAGCAGGAATGGGCCGGACCGTACTGGGAACACACACCTCTGGCCTTGTGCGGGAAGCAGGAATGGGTCGGGCTGTACTGGGAACACGCACCACTGGCTTAGTGCGGGGATCAGGAACGGGCCGGACCAGACTGGCGACACGCACCACTTGCTTGGTGCGAGGAGCGGGACTGGGTTCCCTTATAAACCCTCGCTCCTTCTGCTGCCTAACCAGCTCCTCTCGCCGTGCCTCTACACTCTCCTTCTCCCTTATAGCCTCCTGTAGCTCCTCCCTCTGACCCAATAACTCCTGCTCCCTCTGAACCAATAGCCCCCGTAACCTGGTGGCCTCCTAACCTGCAGAATCGCCCTGTCGCTGCCTCCTGCTGCCTCGTCGTCCACACCATGTGCCCCCCAATTTTTTTTTATTGGGGTTGCCTCTCGGGTCTCCGTCGTCGGCACTGTTGGCGCCGTTTCACTTCTCCTACCTGGGCATCCTCCTTCATCGCCGTTCGGTAGCGGACGGCCTCCTCCTCCTGGAGGAGGACATCTACTAAAGTAACCTCCTGATTAATTCCCGGCGTTTGCTCCTGAACACGCTGCTTGGTCCTATTTTGGTGGGATCTTCTGTCACGATCGTTTACAGACGAGACGGACCAAGGCGCAGCGAGATAAGCATACATGTTTATTAAGCGAATAAACACACTACAAAAACAACAAACGAAACGTGAAGTCCAAGGTAGCACACAAACATACCATAACACGGAACAAGATCCCACAACTAACAGGTGCCAAAAGGCTACCTAAGTATGGTCCCCAATCAGAGACAATGAGCAACAGCTGCCTCTGATTGGGAACCGCACCGGCCAACATAGATCTACACATACTAGATCTAACCATAGATAATAACACATTTTTTATGAATTTATTTGCAAATTATGGTGGAAAATAAGTATTTGGTCACCTACAAACAAGCTAGATTTCTGGCTCTCACAGACCTGTAACTTCTTCTTTAAGAGGCTCCTCTGTCCTCCACTCGTTACCTGTATTAATGGCACATGTTTGAACTTGTTATCAGTTTAAAAGACACCTGTCCACAACCTCAAACAGTCACACTCCAAACTCCACTATGGCCAAGACCAAAGAGCTGTCAAAGGACACCAGAAACAAAATTGTAGACCTGCACCAGGCTGGGAAGACTGAATCTGCAATAGGTAAGCAGCTTGGTTTGAAGAAATCAACTGTGGGAGCAATTATTAGGAAATGGAAGACATACAAGACCACTGATAATCTCCCTCGATCTGGGGTTCCACGCAAGATCTCACCCCGTGGGGTCAAAATGATCACAAGAACGGTGAGCAAAAATCCCAGAACCACACGGGGGGACCTAGTGAATGACCTGCAGAGAGCTGGGACCAAAGTAACAAAGCCTACCATCAGTAACACACTACGCCGCCAGGGACTCAAATCCTGCAGTGCCAGACGTGTCCCCCTGCTTAAGCCAGTACATGTCCAGGCCCGTCTGAAGTTTGCTAGAGTGCATTTGGATGATCCAGAAGAGGATTGGGAGAATGTCATATGGTCAGATGAAACCAAAATAGAACTTTTTGGTAAAAACTCAACTCGTCGTGTTTGGAGGACAAAGAATGCTGAGTTGCATCCAAAGAACACCATACCTACTGTGAAGCATGGGGGTGGAAACATCATGATTTGGGGGTGTTTTTCTGCAAAGGGACCAGGACGACTGATCCGTGTAAAGGAAAGAATGAATGGGGCCATGTATCGTGAGCTTTTGAGTGAAAACCTCCTTCCATCAGCAAGGGCATTGAAGATGAAACGTGGCTGGGTCTTTCAGCATGACAATGATCCCAAACACACCGCCCGGGCAACGAAGGAGTGGCTTCGTAAGAAGCATTTCAAGGTCCTGGAGTGGCCCATAGAAAATCTTTGGAGGGAGTTGAAAGTCTGTGTTGCCCAGCGA
The DNA here is from genome assembly GCF_964263955.1 of Coregonus lavaretus. Lineage (NCBI taxonomy): Eukaryota > Metazoa > Chordata > Actinopteri > Salmoniformes > Salmonidae > Coregonus > Coregonus lavaretus. The sequence goes on along the minus strand of NC_140023.1, from coordinate 31,348,300 downwards.
CAGCCCCAAAACATCACTGCTCTAGAGGAGATCTGCATGGAGGAATGGGCCAAAATACCAGCAACAGTGTGTGAAAACCTTGTGAGGACTTACAGAAAACATTTGACCTGTGTCATTGCCAACAAAGGGTATATAACAAAGTATTGAGAAACTTTTGTTATTGACCAAATACTTATTTTCCACCATAATTTGCAAATGAATTCATTAAAAATCCTACAATGTGATTTTCTGGGGTTTTTTTCTTCTCATTTTGTCTGTCATAGTTGACGTGTACCTATTATGAAAATTACAGGCCTCTTTATCTTTTTAAGTGGGAGAACTTGCACAATTGGTGGCTGAATAAATACTTTTTTCCCCCACTGTATATAGTAATAAAAACTGTACCATAGAGGCACAGAATAAGTTAGAGGAAAAAACAATAAGAAATGGAGGAAATTGTTCAAGAAAGATCAAATGTAATATATTACAAAATATTAAGCGCACTGGATGGAATATCACGTCACCCCCCTCCTCCACACACTCCACTGGCTTCCAGTTGAAGCTCGCATCCGCTACAAGACCATGGTGCTTGCCTATGGAGCAGTGAGGGGAACGGCACCTCTGTACCTTCGGGCTTTGATCAGTCCCTACACCCAAACGAGGGCATTGCGTTCATCCACCTCTGGCCTGCTGGCTCCCCTTCCTCTGCGGAAGCATAGTTCCCGCTCAGCCCAGTCAAAACTGTTCGCTGCTCTGGCACCCCAATGGTGGAACAAGCTCCCTCACGACGCCAGGACAGCGGAGTCACTCACCACCTTCCGGAGACATTTGAAACCCCACCTCTTTAAGGAATACCTGGGATAGGATAAAGTAATCCTTCTACCCCCCCCCCCCCCCCCCCAAAAAAAAAATTTGTAAAGTGGTTATCCCACTGCCTATAGGGTGAATGCACCAATTTGTGAGTCGCTCTGTTTAAGAGCGTCTGCTAAATGACGTAAATGTGCCCTTGAGCAAGGCACTTAACCCTAATTGCTCCTGTAAGTCGCTCTGGATAAGAGCGTCTGCTAAATGACTAATATGTAAAATGTAAATGTAATATGGGGAAAAATGCACCAAATTATTATTTTTATTTTCAACATAGAAATGCTACCAAAAAGAATTGACTGAAACTTGTTACAAATGACAGAGTATTTTTTTGTGAAGTGCACCAGTCCCTCCTGCAGCAAAGCATCCCCACAGCATGGTGCTGCCACCCCCGTGCTTCACATTTGGGATGGTGTTCTTCGGCTTGCAAGCGACCTCCCCCCCCCCCTTTTCCCCCAAACATAACGATGGTCATTATGGCCAAACAGTTCTATTTTTGTTTAATCAGACCAGAGGACATTTCTACAAAAAGTACAATCTTTGTCCCCATGTGCAGTTGCAAACCGTAGTCTGGCTTTTTCATGGCGGTTTTGGAGCAGTGGGTTCTTTCTTGCTGAGCGGCCTTTCAGGTTATGTTGATATAGGACTCAGGTACAAAAGTATCTGTATCCACAGTAAAATGTTTCCTCCAGCATCTTCACAAGGTCCTTTGCTGTTGTTCTGGGATTGATTTGCACTTTTCGCACCAAAGTACGTTCATCTCTCGGAGACAGAACGTGACTCCTTCCTGAGCAGTATGACGGCTGTGTGGTCCGATGGTGTTTATACTTGCGTACTATTGTTTTTACAGATGAACGTGGTACCTTCAGGCGTTTGGAAATTGCTCCCAAGGATGAACCAGACTTGTGGAGGTCTACAAACTTTTTTCTGAGGTCTTGGCTGATTTCTTTTGATTTTCCCATGATGTCAAGCAAATAGGCACTGAGTTTGAAGGTAGGCCTTGAAATACATCCAGAGGTACACCTCCAATTGACTCAAATGATGTCAATTAGCCTATCAGAAGCTTCTAAAGCCATGACATCATTTTCTGGAATTTTCCAAGCTGTTTAAAGGCACAGTGAACTTAGTGTATGTAAACTTCTGACCCACTGGAATTGTGATACAGTGAATTATAAGTGAAATAATCTTTCTGTAAACAATTGTTGGAAAACTACTTGCGTCATGCACAAAGTATATGTCCTAACCGACTTGCCAAAACTATAGTTTGTTAACAAGAAATGTGTAGAGTGGTTGAAAAACAAGTTTTAATGACTCCAACCAAGTGTATGTAAACTGTATAACCTCTGTAGCAGAAGTGCATGATCGACAGTATCAAATGGTTTAGAGAGATCAATATAGAGGGCAGCACAATGCTGCTTCCTATCCAGGGAGTTTGCTACATCATGTAAGCAGCCAAGACGTTGCTCTGTCCTGGCCTAAAGCCTGACTAGTGAGCATTTAGAATCCGTTTCTATCTAAAAAGGGCCACAGCTTAGAATTGATCAAGAGTTCAAATATTTTATCCTGACATGAAAGTCTTGAGATATGTTGATATTCTTCTAAATTTCCACACCTCAGGAATAATACCTGATAGAACGGATAAATAAAAAATATTTGTCAATGGCTCCACAATCAAAGGTGCATTAAGCTGTAGAAGACACGGATCAATCATGTCTGTGCCAGTGGACCTTTTAACATCTATAACTAAAAGAGCATATAGAACTTCCTTAGTAGTGACCTCAGAGATAAACATGTACCGTTATGAGTCCTTTCAGAATTCCCCTTTTCAAATAGATGGCCTACTGCAATAAAATTATGATTAAATGCATCACCTATTTAAATTGTCTGTTATAGTGCTGGAATTAAATACAACCTTATTGGGCAGAGAGTTGTGGCTGCTTCGTTTTAGAAATTGCCTCACGAGGGTCAGAAATGGCATTTAACACTAAACCACTAAAGCAGTCATTTTGACTCCTCGTGATTGTTTTTGTTACTCTGCCATTTTTTAAGTCATGCCCCCTTCCGTCCTTGACTTTTTCTAAATACGTCTATATAATTCACTGTCAGTGTTAGAATCTTAATATCACCAACAGAACTGGAGTTATAACTCGTTTTAGGAGGACATTTTAATGGTTTTCCCCGTTGCCCCTCCTTCTCCCAACAGTAGGGCCTGCTCCGCTCCTTCTTCCGACAGTTGAAAGTGCAGCGCCTAGCCGATAATCACCCCGATAATTGCCTTGAAACTGAACCAAAACTATTACGAAACTAATTTCACACATATAACAGATTACATAAATTAAGTAAAGTATGTTGGAGAGAAAGGGGGAGAATGGGTGAGTTGATGAGCGAGGGGACGCGAACGATGCACAATTATGTAATCACCAATTGTGAATGAAGAACAGGGGACTGGCCATTCTATTATTGTATTGGTCTATTCTAATTTTTATCTTAAAAAGGTATGTACCCTTTATCAGTCCATCGAATCAAAGCAGTCTTATCAGTCTAATCTGGCCTATCTTGGATTACATGCTGAACGGCTTTCAGTATCGGGCAGCAGGTGAGCGAGTGTCGGAGAATGTGGTGACTTGTGGAACCTTATGTTGGCAAGGGGAGAAATGTCACCATGGAAAATGTCTTCACTTCACTGTCTTGGCAAACAACTTGCTTGCAAAGAAAACAAGTCTGACCATGAACAAAGACGGGAGCTCCCGCCCTCTGCCCAAAATAAGGCATCTGCACAGCTGTTGTACTCCACAAAGGTGCTGAAGAATGACAAGATGACAGGCCACAATAAAGGGAAAACCGGAGACTATTACGCATTACAACCAAACAAATAATAATAATTAACTATTTTTGACCCTGCATCTTGAACGTGCGTCTTGGTGGTTGGGGTATTTTCATTAATTTAGTCATTATAAAAATAAGCTGTTACCATGTTTCAACACATACAGTATGCTTTCTGTTTCATAGTTGTAAGAAGTCACTAAATGAATAACATTTATTGAACACTTGAACTTTGCTGTTTCTATTTATTTACATATAGCATAAACATAAACTAATGAAAATGCTATTGTGTTATTTGAAATAAAATAAAAGGAGTATTCTAATGTTACCCAAGGCCTTCATAAACACATCCAACTGATTATTTTTGCAAAAGCAAATATGAAATTTATTAATTACACTGTTAGAATGTTGAAGTCATAATTAATGTCCGTCGATGCCCAGCGATTCTAGTGTTAAAGCTACAATATGTCACTTTTTGGGCAACCCAACAAAATTCACATAGAAATATGAGTTATAAATCTGTCATTCTCAATGAAAGGAAGTCTAAGAAGCGGTAGATCTGTTCTTTGTGCACTATTTCCAGTTTTTAAGTTTTGTTTTTGCGTCTTATACTTTAGGTCTTGTACACCAGCTTCAAACAGCTGAAAATACAAAATGTTTGGTTATGGAAAAGAAAGTTCACTGCGGTTTAGATGGTACAGTGATTCTACACTATACTTGCTTGTTTTGTCACATAAACTGAAATTAGACAAACTATTAGAATTTTCACAACCAGGAAATGGTGGAGCAATTACTGCATAGTGCATCTTTAAGAAATAACTTGACTTAGCCCTTTTTATGGATGCAGTACATTTGTTTCTAAGTTGCCTGAAGGTAAGCCAGACAGCAGAGCTACTAGTGTGTCTGGCCTCAGAGCAAGCTTTATTCTTTAGCTGGAACAACTCAGCAAGTTCAGGCATGAACCAAGGGTTGAGTCTGTCTTTAATTCCTAATCTCTTCATAGGATCATGTTTGTCAGATACATCAATAAATATACTCGAAAATTGTTCTAGAGCCAGTTCAGCTTCCGGAATATTATTAACACTAGACAAGCCTGAATGGTCAAGGTCATGTTACAGAAAAGTGTTTAGTTATGTGTTCAGATCCTAAAGATTTGGTTTTACAGTGTAAGTGTTAAGGCGGGTTTAGTCTTGGGAAACTTTGTGTTTCTGACACAGACTATGGGGCAATGGTCCATAGCAAAAACTCCACAAGTTGTGTATTTATGACGATTATTTGTAAGGTTGAGATCAATCAGGGTTGATTTAGTAGGATTCTTTACATTCAGACGTGTGGGCTCGGAAATCCATTGGGCTAAGTTCAGATCAATATAGGCTGATTTAAGACAATCTAATGAGGAAGTTAACCAATTAAGATTCAGATCCCCAGTATCACTATTTCAGAGGCCATGAAGAGAGCTTGTAATTCTGAGACAGCATTGACAGTAGGGCGATAGACCCCTGCAACAGAGAAATAAACATTATTGGAAATAACAACATTAATAACTAGGAGCTCAAATTGCTTAGGAACCGAGATACTGAGAGATTGGGTCACTTCTGTAAACATTATAATCATGAAGTGGAACTTTTTATGACATTGAGGTCTTTTAACGATGTTTCTGAACACACTAAAATGTCAGGATTTGTATCCCACACCCAAATGTCCAACATTTACTTTGCACATTAAAGGTCCAACGCAGCCATTTTTATCTCAATATCAAATAATTTATTTCTAACAATTAAGTACCATACTGTGATTGTTTTCAATTAAAATAGTCAAAAGGAAACAAAAATTGCTTCTTAGCAGAGAGCAATTTTTCAAGCAAGAATTTTGAAAACTTCAAACTAGCTGTTATTGACAGAGAGGTTTGGAACTCTCTTTCTTATTGGTCTATTAACTAATGTATCACCAGGCAGGCCAAAACTCCATCCCACCAAAACAGGCTGAAATGTCAGGCAGTCTTTTCAAATAGCTCTTACACTAAAAGGGCATTATCATCATTTTCAATATTCCAACCTCAATAATTAATAGAAACACAGGGGCAAACTAGCAGAGCTAACAGTACTAATGGGGGGGAGGTAGCTCAATGGGAATTAGATTACAGATTTTATTATCCCTGGAACTGAGAGAATGTCTAACAGAATGTACATGGGACTGAGTAGGAATAGTGGGAATGACCTGACGGCTTGGGCTGTAAGAGTGTCACTGAGTCACCGACTGTTTAATGCTTGAAGTGAGCATCTGTGCTCTGCTGTAGTTGATATGTATTCCGGCCTCACTGAAATAATCCCTCTGCTTTCAGAACCGGTGAAAGTTGTCAATAAATGCCACTTCCACTGAGGCACAATACATTTTCAGCCAGTGATTTATTTGGAAGAGTCTGCTGAAGTAGAGGTCTGCATGTGGGACGCAGCTCGCTTGCCAGCCATGGTCCCAGCAATTTTGTGCCCTATAGGCAACATCAAAATGCTCCAAAATAAACTAAGAAATAGGTTAAATTACCAGAGATTCTCACGTGACCCATTATCGATATTACTGGCCTATATCAGCCAATAGGCTAGACATGGTTTGAAGAGAGCAAAGTTGGAGAGAGAGTGGACACTTGCATTTTCTCTTGAACTACGTTTTGCATATAGCCTACCTTTAAGGAACGGGACGATTTTCAGACAGGGACAAATATGGGTGATTAATATTTATTTCCAGGCAATGTAGTAAACTTAAGCCTAATCATATTTAGGAAGTTCCTTTCCTTGGAAAGATAACTGCCCTGTGCTTCTCCACCTATGCATATAGCCTACTCTATTTAAAGGTAGACTCCGTGAAATGACATTGTCACGAGGAGGACCGCAGATATTGAGATGAGTGAGATGCAAGACTTTGCTCTCAGTCACACACAGTATCTGCACATGTGCACGTGTTCGCATCACGCTGTTCACAGCGTGTTAGCCACGGGACCAAAACAGTGGAGAAGTTGAGCCTCACACTTCAACGAACTTAGTTGTTGCGGAAATGTACTTTCTGCATCTAAGTCATATCGCTTACTCAACCTTTAATTGAGACCACGCACGCACCTGATCTCACATGCCCGACTAGTAGAGGAGAGGCATGGCTACTGAACTTGAAGCGGAAATAGTGATCAGAGCGAAGAGTTGCACTTTCTCTTGAGCTACGTTTTGATTATAGAATATAGCCTACCTTTTAGGACCGGGAATATTTGCAGGCAGAGACAAATTAATGGGTAATCAATATTTATTGAAAAGGAGAAGGCGCAACATTCGCTCACCTACCTTTCCTTTTCAATGATTACACTTTTTTTTTTGATTGCACCTCGACTCATGTTGGTTGAGCGCCCTACACGTCTGTCCATGATCAATATTTATTTGCAGACACTGTACTAAACTAATGCCTAATCATATTTAAGTTAATTTCCTTGGAAAGATAACTGCCACGTGATTCTCCGCCCATGCATAGGCAGCCTACTCTATTTCATTGATTCCACACATACACTGAGTGTACAAAACATTAGGAATACCTTCCTAATATTCAGTTGTACCCCCTTTTGCTCTTAGAACAGCCTCAATTCGTCAGGGCATGGACTCTATAAGGTGTCAAAAGCGTTCCACAGGGATGCTGGCCCATGTTGACTCCAAATCTTCCCACAGTTGTGTCAAGTTGGCTGGATGTCCTTTGGGTGGTGGACCATTCTTGATACACATGTGAAACTGTTGAGCGTAAAAAACACAGCAGCGTTGCAGTTCTTGACACACTCAAACAGGTGCGCCTGGCACCAACTAACATACACAGTTCAAAGGCACTTAAATATTTTGTCTTGCCCATTCACCCTCTGAACGGCACACATACACAATCCATGTCTCAATGCATAAAAATAATTATTTAACCTGTCTCCTCCACTTTATCTACACAGATTGAAGTGGATTTAACAAGTGACATCAATAAGGGATCATAGCTTTCACTTGGATCCACCTGGTCAGTCTATGTCATGGAAAGAGCAGGTGTTCCTAATTTTTTGTACACTCAGTGTATAGGCACACTTTATCATGCACGCCCAACTAGAAGAGGAGAGGTAGGTTACTGAACCTGAAGTAGCGAATCCAGAGTGTGAGAATAATATGACAAAGAGGTGCTTTTAATACAATAGGTAGGCTAACACATACAAAACAGAAATACCGTTTCCAAATAATCTGCACGACAAAAATATATAATAAATTGTCTGTCTGACCACTCGCTGCCGCCCTCAGCATGTAAAATGCAGACTGCGCTGCAATGATCTCTGTCGGGGCCGGCAGATGCAGCCCTCTATGCTGCAGCGGTTAGACTCATGGCCTATTGAGGGTAAACCAGAGCTAAGTAGCCGCTTATTTGCATACTTTGCGTTCCATGAGGTCATGTTTCAGGCACTTGGAGCTACATTCGATCCCACATGGATCATCGGAGTCAGCCTCAGGTAACTGCTTCTGGATTGTCGGAAGCATCACTAAAATATCATGAATTTTCACTCCAGAAAAGCACAAGGGTCTGGCATCCTCAATAGAAACGTGTCTTACTATGATAGAAAAATTCAGCGCCGAGATGTGTTTAGCCTGGGTCGAAGCAACATCGGAGAACTTAGTAACAGCGAAGAGTGCTGTTGCCGAGAGAACCGCTGCCTCGGAGAGGAGGGTTGTTGTGGGGAGCGACGAGGTCCTCGTTGGCTCGGAGGTCTGATGTCACGGTAGTCCGGTGGTGTGGTGGTCCCCTGTTGGGTTCAGAGGGCATTGTCTGGCTTCCAGCTGAAGGCGGACCGGACAGGTGGGCATGGGTAGAGGGACTGATGTTATCGCCCAGTTGCATGACGGTAGTGACTGCTTGCCTTGCATCGCTCCTGAGAGTGTCAGTCCACTGTTTGTCAAGTGGAGCAGATCCCAAGGCAGGAAGGGCTGCGTTTCCCTACGGCCCTTTTGCCTAAAGACACTGGCCCAGTTTCTGTGGTTGAGCGGAGTGGAACAATCCAACTGCTCTGAGGAGTGAAACAGGTCGGCATCGCCCAACTCTCCATTACCATGAATGATAGAGAAATTCAGTGCTGAGATGTGTTTAGCCTGGGTCGAAGCAACATCGGCGAACTTAGTAACGAGGCGCTCTTTCTGCTTCAGCTCATCGGATAACTGGCGAACGTCCCTCTGTATTCACCTGATATAGTCCTTCATCCAGTCGCGCCAAAGGTACTTTTTACAGGCATACCCCTGTACCAGGTGTGCTTGGTCTTCCTCTTTGAACCGACAGATCTGCTCAACCATATTCATGGTTTCCAAAGGTGGTGGAATTATGAGGTGTCTACATATACGCGTATCTGTAGACACCTCTGCCACACAGAATGATATCCACCCCAAACGTGTACCTAGCTGGCAGAATGTGTGCAGAGAGGAAAGTGTGTGAAAAAACAATTAAGTTCCACTTACTTGTGTGAATCTGGGGTCTTATTCCCCCCAGTGTGATTATGACTGCTCTAAGCTTACAGAGAGACGGTTTAACGTGGCTGCTTGGAGATCTTGTACGCAGACAGTTCACTGTTTGTTTGCCTGGGTACATCAGAATATCTATAGTACAAAATGGAGCCTAGATTATGATTTCTGAATATTTTTGTAGTACACTTAGAATGTCAAGAGACGTCACAAAAGTCAAAATGTAAACGTTAGTTTTGGAGGCAGCATTATGTTTGCTTGCAAAGAGTCGTGTGGTAGCTAACTAACTGTAAATAAGAAACTTAACCCTGGGAAACTATGGGTTTGTTTTGATCATGTCCAGGGCATTTCTAGGTCAGTGAGATGTGATTCACACATAATTGGCCACGAAGAAGGCAGGTCTTCGCGCGCCGAACGATACCCCGATGAACCCATCCGATGTATTGATGGGGTGAATGAGATCTGAAAATTAATGTAGTCCTGCTTTTTGGCATTTCGCAAAACCTTTATGTTATACTGATCACACTATATGTTTGTGTCAAATCAAATCAAATCAAATTTTATTTGCCACATACGCCGAATACAAAAGGTGCAGACATTACAGTGAAATGCTTACTTAGAAGCCCTTAACCAACCATTTAAAAAAAAGAAGGAAAAAAAAAGAAGTGCAAATAGTCCGGGTAGCCATGATTAGCTGTTCAGGAGTCTTTTTGGCTTAGGGGTAGAAGCTGTTAAGAACCCTTTTGGACCTAGATTTGGAGCTCCGGTACCGCTTGCCGTGCGGTAGCAGAGAGAACAGTTTATTACTAAGGTGGCTGGAGTCTTTGACAATTTTGATGGCCTTCCTCTGACACCGCCTGGTATAGAGGTCCTGGATGGCAGGAATCTTGGCCCCAGTGATGTACTGGGTCGTACGCACTACTCTCTGTAGTGCCTTGCGGTCGGAGGCCGAGCAGTTGCCATACCAGGCGGTGATGCAACCAGTCAGGATGCTCTCGATGGTGCAGCTGTAGAACTTTTTGAGGATCTGAGGACCCATGCCAAATCTTTTCAGTCTCCTGAGGGGGAATAGGCTTTGTCGTGCCCTCTTCACAACTGTTTTGGTGTGTTTGGACCATGATAGTTTGTTGGTGATGTGGACACCAAGGAACTTGAAGCTCTCAACCTGTCCTCTTTTTTTTCCTGTAGTCAACAATCATCTCCTTTGTCTTGATCACGTTGAGGGAGAGGTTGTTATCCTGGCACCACATGGCCAGGTCTCTGACCTCCTCCCTATAGGCTGTCTCATCGTTGTCGGTGATCAGGCCTACCACTGTTGTGTCGTCGGCAAACTTAATGATGGTGTTGGAGTCGTGCCTGGCCACGCAGTCATGGGTGAACAAGGAGTACAGGAGGTGACTGAGCACGCACCGCTGAGGGGCCCCCGTGTTGAGGATCAGCGTGTCAGATGTGTTGTTACCTACCCTTACCACCTGGGAGCGGCCCATCAGGAAGTCCAGGATCCAGTTGCAGAGGGAGGTGTTTAGTCCCAGTGTCCTTAGCTTAGTGTAGATATAGTTGTCTTTGTTCTATGGAGCTATTGGATGTCTTTCAGTGATGTTCATATCAGCGGATTCATTGCTAGATATACAAGGTGACACATTTTTTCTGTCTTTGAAAAACTACAGTTCGGTTTGGGACGGTGCTTCCTGTTCTGGCCCCATCGTGCATTGTGCAATGGCTATGAATGCTTGACCTTGTGGTTCCATCGGAGCAGAGAAATACACAGGAACGACTTCCTGATTCTACCGTTGAAATGAAAATCTGCTCGTTCTAGCTTGTGGTGAAGAGATTTTTTATGTTTATGCCAAAACGTAATGTTGTTAATTTGGTAATGACTAAAACAGTGGCAGAGCTAAGATTAAATTTCCCTTTAATTGTTTCGCCCCACAGTTAGCGAAATTAGTTAGGTAGCTAGCTGAAGTTATTCAAAGTTAGCCATCGCTCCAACACTCAAACTTGCTAGATACCATAACGCTGATCGTTTGGAGGAGAGCTACTCTTTTATTTCGTTATTTTCTCTGCAGCTAGTGTTTGTCGTGGGAATTCTGTTATTGATCCTACCAGCTGGAACTCTTCCCAGAATCCCATGCCTGGTTAATGTGACCATTCTGTGCTCAAATAATTAGAATTCATGGTTAAGATTAAACAAAAACACACAAACAAGCTGACAATTTGAAGAGTACCCAAATTGCTCCTCCAAAGTCAGTAAGCTCTAATGTGTACAAACAGATTATGATCATATACATCATGCTCACTTAGTTTGGGAAATAAATCTCATTTTGGGACATATGTTTTAAAGATGCTATAAAGCCTTTGACTGATCCTGTTTTTTCCCCCAGATATTAAAGGCACAATCAATAAGTTATCTGTCGACTGAGGCAAGTACAAACACAATCAAACTTGAGCAACAACAACAACCACCACACAACAGTTGTATGGTTTACCTGAATTTATACATTAAATTGAACGTATGGACCGCAACTTCAATGAATGTGAGTTTACCAACTCTCCTCTGGTGGCCTGTGTAGCACAGAACACTGCAATGTGTATTACAGAAAGGGAAAATGTATAACATGCTAAAACATTTAGTTAAACGTTCTTAACTGAATATTAACTTTATTCATCTTAAATATTCCTATAATACTGTGCTTATCTCAACTCTATCAGGCCCTTTAATTCCCAGGGATGGGGAAGAGAAATCAGAGAACGTGTATCAGTGATTAGCGCCCGCCGTGGCAGACCGTCTCTTTCTTTCTCTCCTATGGTCTCTATATGCTCTCCCAATCCGCTGTCTTGCCTGTGTATAACTCACAGATAATGTCTTCATCAGTGATGTACTTTCACTACTCTGTTTGTTCTGAGTTACTGAGCCACACTCCCTCTCCTCACAGTACAGGCTTGCTCCTGGCACCAAATGCAGATTACATCTTGTTTCCCCAACTACTAAAAGTGTCAGAGGCTGTCTGGCATTACTTTTATGCAGCGTTATTAACGACAGCCCGTCCCCCCCGCCCCAGTGTGTGTGTCTAATTAAAACTTCACTGCATAGAGAGGCAGGGAACCGATCCATCTACGAGATAAGAAATAATAATTGTAAATATGATCATTATTATTATTTTCATGGCTGCAGGAGAAATGGTGTGAGTTGGCCGATCTGTATTCGTAGCCGTGGCTGTTGAATAACTTCTGGGAAATGCTTTTTAATGCTGCTTTAGATTAGTATTCGTAATGATCTTTGTAATGCGTTGTGAAAATAATTTTGTAACTAAATTGCGAATGCAATTGGTTAAGTCATTAAATAATGTATTCCTGAATGTTTTCCTGTCATCTGATAAACCAGTGTCTGCATTTCTTGTAAGTTTGAAATGCTGTCATTTGAACAGATGCCGCTAGATGTTTTGTAACAATAATGTTTGGCAGAAGAAAAAAAACTGTGTCATGCACATCATCATCAACATCAAATCAAGAGTCACACAAAAACAACTCTATTTGTCCAGTATAGAACAAATGGTTCTCAGGTTTCATCCAAAGAACCCTTTGTGGTTCTAGGTAACACTTTTCTTTTAAAGAATGTATAGCCTCTGAGGGGTATCCTATGAAACAGCTTCAGTTAGCTTCACATTCCAGCTCATCTGTACTACGACGGTGGATATTGCTCGTCCACCTGCCGCTAACTCTAGCAGGCTTGTAACTGCATGTGCATATTGCACATGGCTAGTCGAATGCTGAACTCTTCATTGAGACAATGACGAAACATCAATCCATGGGTGAGTCAGTGCCACATTTTAATTTGTGCCGAAATCAAAATGAAAGAAAAATTATCTTGCAAATTCAGCAGGCTATGGTGTGAAATAGGCTTTTAGAAGTTCCGTCTTAATTTTTTTACTTATCGTTAATGCCGTAGTTGGTGTGCTTTGGTGTGCTTATCAATGAACAACACCTTTTTTCGCACTTTATTAAGTAATACAAAAGTGTTAAATTGCGTGAAGTTTCAAATGTATTCTGTCACTAATAAATGTATAATATATATTTTAACACAAAAATAACATTTCATTAATAAAATATTTCATCAGTCATCTTCCTCAAATGAAGGGAATGATGATGCAATCTTTGCAACTCGTGGCTCAGTCATTTCATTCAGGGTGGAGTTAGCCTGCCCTGAAGCAGGTTACTTCTGAAGGATTCCTTGACATAGAAATGTACCTGGCTAAAAGGTGAGGCACTTTCATATGACTGGTTATCCCGAGTTGAACTCAGAGTTGACCACAGTTACCTCGCTAACTCCTCAAACCTTCTTTGTAGGATACCCCTCTGGTCTCTTTAGTTCTGCTCGGAGTCGGAAGTGTGTTTACATCAGCACATGACCTCCGGCACAGTCCATCCTTAGACCCCACAAATGCGGCTAGCTCTCATCTAACCACCTTTACCCCCACCCCCCTAAACCCTGCCTTAACCTGAAGAATGATGTGTTCAGATTATTAGCTCTTGTATGTACACTGTAAAACCAAGTGTTCAGTATCTGAACACATAACTAAACACCTTTCTGTAACACTTTGTAAACACGTCAAGGCATTTACAATTTCATTGAAAACACATCACAGTGTTTAGATTGTAAATCCCAAAACATGTTTATTTGCTGTAACACTTTTTAAACACATTAACACGTTTATTCAGCACAAGGCGTTTAGGTTTTAAACACTAAACACAGAGGGTGTTGTTTTAACACTGTAGGGTGTAAAGCTGTATTTGTATGTTTCCCAGCATGCCTTTCCAGTGATATGACAGAGACAGTGATATAGTTGTTGCATTCATTAACTTCTATTCCTGAAGCCTTCAACAAGTGACTGCCCAAGTGAATGTGTTTCAATTAAAAGTAAACCCTTTATGATTGTGCATTGGGGTCTGCACATCAGATCTGCAAGTCACAATACGCTGGTTTGTGACGGAATCAGTCATTCCTATCGGAATCCAGCCCAAGGGAGGATAGCAGTGATGTGCAGTTTGCGAGCGATTCGTTATTTTTGAACTCTTTTTACTGACTCAAGTCATGATTTGTTTTCCTGAGTGACTTTTTCATTTTAATCGTTAGTTTGACCTGCTAGTGCTGGCCACAATGAGTCCTACAGCAGTATTAATACACGCTCCTCCAGATCAGCGGCTCCAGAGAAGTGCTCTGACCACCAACTGTCTGTCAAATGCGCGCAGGAAAATTGATCATGAGCATAGAGAAGAAAAATACATTTTCTAGAACTGATTATTGAATGTTATGATGGACACAGCTTTGTAGAACCAAAAAATACACAGCTTCTGCTCAACAAACTCGAACTCGAGAACGAATCATTTGGGGGGCGGCTGTTCACGAACGACTGTGCTTATCACCTTGCCTGGCTACCAAGACGGTCAGTGCTATCCAGTATCCTTGGGACGTCCCTACCCTAAACCCTAACCTTAACCCATACCTTAACTATTTTCACTGCTCTGGCACCTCAATGGTGGAACAAGCTCTCCCACAACGCCAGGACAGCGCAGTCACTGACCACCTTCTGGAGATACTTGAAACCCTAACTCTTTAAGGAATACCTGGAATAGTAGAAAAGTAATCCTTCTACCCCACCCCTACCCCCACCCAGCCCCCCATAAAAAAATGAAGTGGTTGTCCCACTGGCTATCATAAGTTGAATGCAGCAATTTGTACGTCACTCTGGATAAGAGCGTCTGCTAAATGACGTAAATGTAAAAATGTAAATGTCAACTTCAATGGGGTAGGGCCGTCCCAAGGATTCTGGATAGCACGGACCCTACCAAGACTCCTTGCTCTGGCCAATCACTACGCCCGCCCGTGGACGTTAGTTTCTTCTCCTCAATGAGAAGTAAGCAGCGAATGACAGAGCAGCGGAAGAATTTAGAGTGACTACTTATCACCCTCACAGCTGTCAAGCAATGCATTCCGCCAAGACTTGTTCATAATCTAGTCCATTTGCAGCCACAACTAAACCTTGTTTGAAATGTATCAAGAAATAATCGTATTTGTATGCCTAGCAATCAACAAAATGTACATTGTTTAAAGCACGTTTACAACTCTTAGTCCCTAATGACAGCTCCAATAATCACCCTAAGGTGAACTACAAGTGAACGAGAAGCTCGTAGAATTGAGACTTTCAAGTTTTCAGTTCATCGTTTGCCAGTAGGGGTCTTGCTGCTCTGGGAATTACTGACTCAAATTAACTAAATGAGTCGAAAGATTAGTTATTTTGACTGAACGAGTCGAAAAGATCAGAGTCAGTAAAAAGAGCCAAACTTCCCATCACTAATCACCTTGCCTGAGGTGCATTCAGTTTGCAGAATGATTTGTAGTGAACGACACGTTTCCCCAAAATGTTGTTGTAAGTTCTTTAATAGACTTTGAGGTACGTTTGCTCCCATTTGGTGGGTGTGGTGAGGTGTGGCTTGAAGCAATGAGTGATGTATTTAAAGGAACATTTCACCCTGGGGGAATCGGGGCTTGTTTTCATCATGTCTGAGGCATTTCTAGGACAGTGAGCACATAGTTGCCCAGGAGGAAGGCAGGTCAGGGCTTCGCGTGTTGAATGATACGCCCTATGATGGCTTCCGGTGTATTGATGAGGAGGGGGGGGTTCTATGTTAAACTGATCGCACTATGCGTTTTTGTGGGTGTAGATATGGTTGTCCTTGTTCGATAGAGCCATTGGACGTCTTTCAGCAATGTTCCTATCAGCAATGTTTCTGCAGGCTAACTTTAGTTTATCTACTGAACCCGTATTGTGTATTGCTGGCTAACATACTACTATGTTACAGTGGGGGGAATCAATTACATTTTATATTTTGCTAGATCAGCTAGCTAGCTAAACAACTACCAGTAGCCATATCTATGACAAAAAAATAGAAGAGTTTACAATCTGAGATCTTTTGTATCTCAATTGTAAAACATATATTTTTAGTTGTAGATGTGGCTAGCTACTAAACAGTAAGCTACAACATTAAAACCAGCCACCTAAAGCTAGGTTTACCAGCAAACGTTGGCACATGGCTGGAGTTGGCTAGCTAGTTAGCCTGGAGACTGCTAATTTATGTGCCACACCTCACATTTGTAACTTGTTAGCAAATGTGTAACATCAGCAACTGTAAATAATTTTACAAGCTAGCTATTTAAAATAATTGACGAGGGTTGACATTGGTTATGATTATGACTGTGGATGCATTTCAATCTCACAAAATTATAGGCATGATGCAATATAGGATTCCAAACAGATGTAAATAACTAGTTTTGCATATCCAGCAAGCTAGCTAGCTAATTTTTCTAGCAAACAGTGAGGATAAACAATAATACAATTTACTGTTGTAAATCTCTTAAACTGAAGCTGGTTTTACTATAAAAATATTTGCCTAAGCATGCCTGATAGACATGGCTGTAGGTAGATGCTGTCTGTCTGCCTACCTACCTCAAATCAAATCAAATTATATTTGTCACATTAGCCGAATACAACAGGTGTAGACCGTGAAATGCTAACTTACAAGCCCTTAACCAACAATGCATTTTTAAGAAAAATAAGTGTTTAGTAAAAAATTGAAAATAAACAATCATTAAAGAGCAGCAGTAAACTAAACAGGACGATGGGAAAGTAAACACTAGTGTTTGAAATCTGAACACTTAGGAGATATAGCTGTTCTCCTGGTTGGAAAGTGACTGGAAAAAGCTGACTATCTTGTTTAATCTTACATTCTAAATGCCTGTGTTTAAGATGAGAACACTTATTGACAAATCTAATGCCTAATCTTATAATTTTTTTTACACTGATGTTTAGGTTATAAACATGTCACATGTTTCATTGTTTTACAGTTTACACTCTCCATTTCTCCACTCCACTGGGCACATCATCTTCCTCACGTCTTTATTGTTTGGTGTGCTTTGTCAGATCGATGTTTTGCTACTGAGTAACCAGCACTTATATCTTATATCTTAAAAGCTCAATTTTAGTCTCATCTGACCAGAGTACCTTCTTCCATATGTTTGGGGAGTCTCCCACATGCCTTTTGGCGAACACCAAACATGTTTGCTTATTTTTTTCTTTAAGCAATGGCTTAAGAGGAAAGGATTGGAAAGAAGGAGGCAGAGAGAAATGAGTCAAAGGCAGACGTAGGGAGGTTAAAGTCACCCAGAACTGTGAGGGGTGAGCCATCCTGAGGAAAGGAACTTATCAAGGCGTCAAGCTCATTGATGAACTCTCCAAGTGAACCTGGAGGGCGATAAATGATAAGGATGTTAAGCTTGAATGGGCTAGTGATTGTGACAGCATGGAATTCAAATGAGGAGATAGACAGATGGGTCAGGGGGAAAAGAGAGAATGTCCACTTGGGATAGATGAGGATTCCTGTGCCACCGCTGCGCTGACCAGATGCTCTCAGGGTATGCGTGAACACATGATCAGACGAGGAACGAGCAGTAGGAGTGGCATTGTTTTCTGTGGTAATCCATGTTTCCGTCAGTGCCAATAAGTCGAGGGACTGGAGGGTAGCATAGGCTGAGATGAACTCTGCCTTGTTGTCCGCAGAACGGCAGTTCCAGAGGCTGCCGGAGACCTGGAACTCCACGTGGGTCATGCACGCAGGGACCACCAGATTAGAGTTAAAGCAGCCACGTGGTGTGAAGCGTTTGTATGGCCTGTGCAGAGAGGAGAGAACAGGGATAGACAGACACATAGTTGACAGGCTACAGAAAAGGCTACAATAATGCAAAAGAGATCTGAATAAAATTAACTAAACATCTGGGGAAGCGAGAGAGCGGGACCTTCCTCACTTACCTTTCACTGAAACACTCAAATATAACTCTCCCAACTTCCACTTTAGAAATTATAATTGTTGTAAACTACAGCGGTTCAATGTTTTCTAGGAATAGACTCTAACTTAGTTTATTCAGCTAGCTAACTTGGTACAGTATTCTTCCGTGAAAACTGCCCAGGGCACCATATCCTATGACGCCATAGCTAACTAGCATGCTAGCTTCCAATAACACACGGTTTAGCACCAATACTAGGTTATAACAAACTACCAATAGTGTGTTCACACACTAAACAGATCATTTGTGTCCGTGTCTAACGTTGTGTAAAGTTTTGGGTTAGTTTTGACAGTTTGAGTGAGTAAGTCGTCAACTTATTCAGCCAGTTAGTTAGCTAGCTAGAATAGTTAGCATATTAGCTAGCCATCGCTCTCTGTCAACTAATCAACCTCTCCTCCCATGGTATGAAACACACAGAGAAAGCCAAGCTAACGTTAACTAGTCACCCATGTCTTGAATTCCTTTTAAACGACTCTGGTCACCAGTATGTAAAAATAAAAATAAGTGTAGGTTATAAACTCACCCTTAGTAGCTACTGTTAGCTAGTTAAGTGTAAAGTTAGCTACTGAATCAATGTAGCTAGTTCGCGTCTGTCCCAACGGAGAGTAAGAGTCTCCAAACGCAGTAGCCCGGTTAATACAAACATATCTTACCAAGCCAACTAGCTAGTTAGTTATCTATAATTGTTTTAGATTCATCCCAAATTAGGACCAACTGTTCTATTGGTCATCTAGTAGCCAGCTTGTGGGGATAACGTTAAACATTACAGCTAGGTCGTTCCAGCTGTTGTTTAGTTAGCTATCCAGGTAGCAACAAGCTAGCTACATTTCGAGTACAGTAGCTACTAACTACCTAATGTTAACGCTTCAGATAATGAGATATGTCCATTACATGAAATCCAAATAAAAATCAATTTAAATTACAGGTTGTTATGCAACAAAATAGGAAATACGCCAAGGGGGATGAATACTTTTGCAAGGCACTGTATGGTTGGTAGTTGGTTCTCAGCCAGTCTCAGCTGGCTAGCAATCTTGCTGCCAATTTAGTGACCCTAGTTAGCTAACAGCAAGCTGACAATATTGAAATGTCCATGTTAGGTATGCTTAGCTAGCCAGTGTAATAGAGATCAATACAATTAGTGGGGTGATTAAATTGTGTATTTTGTTGTAGGTGGTACAGAATCTGATTTCACCAACATGTGCTTCCATCCCCTAGCTCTGCACAAGGTGAAGGTAATTTGGCCAAAATATTTACAAACTGACGGCTAAGATAGCTCAATATAGGTTCATGGTATAAACATTATTTGAGTAGTGTTTGTATGGTTTGTGTTATGGGGTTACAGGTGGTTAGAGGTAGCCAGAGGACCACAGAGTACCTTCCAGATCATGTAATCAATTTAGTCTGGATGCTAGCATGCTAGTTAGCTAGTTAACACACTATTGGTGGTTTGTTGTGACCAAGTGTTGGTGCTAAACTGTGTGTTAAACTGTGTGTTATTGGATGCTAGCATGCTAGTTAGCTATGGTGTCATAGTTAGCTAGCTGAATAAAGTGGGTTGAGTCTATTCCTTTAAACATTGAACCGCTGTGGTTCACAACAATTCTGATTTCTAAAGGTGGAAGTTGGGAGAGTTTTTGTTCGGGTGGTTCAGTGAAACAATTTAGTTTCTGAGGTAGAAGTTTTTGGTGAGGGAGGCCCTGCTCTCTCCTCTCCCAGATGCTTAGCTCATTTCATTCCGATCTCCTCTGCATTTTTGTAGCCATTTGCTACAGCCTGTCAACTATGCCTCTGCCTATCCCTGTACTCTCCTCTCTGCACAGGCTACACAAACGCACCACACCGCGCGGCTGCTGCCTCTCTAACCTGCTGGTCCCTGCACGCACCCCTCACCTGGAGTTCCAGGTCGCAGGCAGCCTCTGGAACTGCCGTTCTGCTGCCAACAAAGCTGACTTCATCCCAGCCTATGCCAACCTCCAGTCCCTCGACTTCCTGGCGCTGACGGAAACATGGATCACCACTGAAAACACTGCTACTCCTACTGCTCTCTCCTCGTCTGACCATGTGTTCTCGCATACCCCAAGAGCATCTGGTCAGAGGGGTGGTGGTACAGGAATCCTCATCTCTCCCAAGTGGACATTCTCAATTTTTCCCCTAACCCATCTGTCTATCTCCTCATTTGAATTCCATGCTGTCACAGTCACTAGCCCATTTAAGCTTAATATCCTTGTCATCTATCGCCCTCCAGGTTCCCTTGGAGAGTTCATCAATGAGCTTGACGCCTTGATAAGTTCCTTTCCTGAGGATGGCTCACCCCTCACAGTTTTGGGGGATTTCAACCTCCCTATGTCCACATTTGACTCATTTCTCTCTGCCTCCTTCTTTCCACTCCTCTCCTCTTTTGACCTCACCCTCTCACCGTCCCCCCCTACTCACAAGGCAGGCAATACGCTTGACCTCATCTTCACTAGATGCTGCTCCTCTACTAATCTCACTGCAACTCCCCTCCATGTCTCCGACCACTACTTTGTTTCCTTTTCTCTCTCGCTCTCCTCCCACACTACTCACTCTGCCCCTACACAGATGGTAATGCGCCGCCGCAACCTTCGCTCTCTCTCTCCCACTACTCTCTCCTCTTCCATCCTATCATCTCTTCCCTCTGCTCAATCCTTCTCCCTCCAATCTCCTGATTCTGCCTCCTCAACCCTCCTCTCCTCCCTTTCTGCATCCTTTGACTCTCTGTGTCCCCTATCCTCCCGGCCGGCTCGGTCCTCCCCTCCAGCTCCGTGGCTTGATGACTCACTGCGAGCTCACAGAACAGAGCTCCGGGCAGCGGAGCGGAAATGGAAGAAAACTAAACTCCCTGCCGACCTGGCATCTTTTCACTCCCTCCTCTCTACATTTTCTTCATCTGTTTCTGCTGCTAAGGCCACCTTCTACCACTCTAAATTCCAAGCATCTGCCTCTAACCCTAGGAAGCTCTTTGCCACATTTTCCTCCCTCCTGAATCCCCCCCCCCCCCCCCCCCCCTCCTCTCTCTCTGTGGATGACTTCGTCAACCACTTTGAAAAGAAGGTTGACGACATCCGATCCTCGTTTGTTAAGTCTAATGACACTGCTGGTCCTGCTCACACTGCCCTACCCTATGCTTTGACTTCTTTCTCCCCTCTCTCTCCAGATAAAATCCTGCGACTTGTGACTGCAGGCCGCCCAACAACCTGCCCGCTTGACCCCATCCCCTCCTCCCTTCTCCAGACCATCTCCGGTGACCTTCTCCCCTACCTCACCTCGCTGATCAACTCATCCTTGACCGCTGGCCATGTCCCTTCCGTCTTCAAGAGAGCGAGAGTTGCTCCCCTTCTCAAAAAACCAACACTCGACCCCACTGATGTCAACAACTACAGACCAGTATCCCTTCTTTCTTTTCTTTCCAAAACTATTGAGCGTGCCGTCTTTAGCCAACTCTCTTGCTATCTCGCTCAGAATGACCTTCTTGATCCAAACCAATCAGGTTTCAGGACTGGTCATTCAACTGAGACTGCTCTTCTCTGTGTCACGGAGACTCTCCGCACTGCTAAAGCTAACTCTCTCTCCTCTGCTCTTGTCCTTCTAGACCTGTCTGCTGCCTTTGATACTGTGAACCATCAGATCCTCCTCTCCACCCTCTCCGAGCTGGGCATCTCCGGCGCGGCTCACTCCTGGATTGCGTCCTACCTGACCGGTCGCTCCTACCAAGTGGCGTGGCGAGAAGCTGTCTCCGCACCACGTGCTCTCACCACTGGTGTCCCCCAAGGCTCAGTTCTAGGCCCTCTCCTTTTCTCCCTATACACCAAGTCACTTGGCTCTGTCATATCCTCACATGGTCTCTCCTATCATTGCTACGCTGACGATACACAACTAATCTTCTCCTTTCCCCCTTCTGATAACCAGGTGGCGAATCGCATCTCTGCATGTCTGGCAGACATATCAGTATGGATGACGGATCACCACCTCAAGCTGAACCCTGGCAAGACGGAGCTGCTCTTCCTCCCGGGGAAGGACTGCCCGTTCCATGATCTCGCCATCACGGTTGACAACTCCGCTGTGTCCTCCTCCCAGAGTGCGAAGAGCCTAGGCGTGACCCTGGACAACACCCTGTCGTTCTCCGCCAACATCAAGGCGGTGACCCGCTCCTGCAGGTTCATGCTCTACAACATTCGGAGAGTACGACCCTGCCTTACACAGGAAGCGGCACAGGTCCTAATCCAGGCACTTGTCATCTCCCGTCTGGACTACTGCAACTCGCTGTTGGCTGGCCTCCCTGCCTGTGCCATTAAACCCCTACAACTCATCCAGAATGCCGCAGCCCGCCTGGTGTTCAACCTTCCCAAGTTCTCTCACGTCACCCCCCTCCTCCGCACACTCCACTGGCTTCCAGTTGAAGCTCGCATCCGCTACAAGACCATGGTGCTTGCCTATGGAGCAGTGAGGGGAACGGCACCTCTGTACCTTCAGGCTCTGATCAGTCCCTACACCCAAACGAGGGCATTGCGCTCATCCACCTCTGGCCTGCTGGCTCCCCTTCCTCTGCGGAAGCATAGTTCCCGCTCAGCCCAGTCAAAACTGTTCGCTGCTCTGGCACCCCAATGGTGGAACAAGCTCCCTCACGACGCCAGGACAGCGGAGTCACTCACCACCTTCCGGAGACATTTGAAACCCCACCTCTTTAAGGAATACCTGGGATAGGATAAAGGAATCCTTCTACCCCCCCCCCCCCCCCCCCCAATTGTAAAGTGGTTATCCCACTGGCTATAGGGTGAACGCACCAATTTGTGAGTCGCTCTGGCTAAGAGCGTCTGCTAAATGACGTTAATGTGCCCTTGAGCAAGGCACTTAACCCTAATTGCTCCTGTAAGTCGCTCTGGATAAGAGCGTCTGCTAAATGACTAAAATGTAAAATGTAAATGTAGTCTACCCCTGTTCTCTTTTAACCTTTTCTTTTTGTAAAACGCAGGTTATCTGGAGTCATTCCACAGTTCCCTACTGAGAAAAATACCCCAAAGCAGGGGCATTTTGGGTTCACAAGCATGAGGGAGCAGACACATCTTGCGGTTATGGAGCACAACAAGATCGTGGGACAGAAACCAGCAAGGGACACTGAAAGGTATAAAATCAAAATGCTAACACCACAACCATGTCTTTCCAGGAGACGTGCAAAGTGGTGGAATAGTGGTGGAATAGATGGCTAGCATATTGAGATGATCTTATTTGGTAAAATTAGTTAGCTTTTGTTAGTAAACATCAGTCAAAGATAGAACAAACAAACATGTTTGCTCTGCTAAAGGTAGCTACAGTGTGGGGAAAAAAGTATTAGATCCCCTGCTGATTTTCTACCACTGACAAAGAAATTATCAGTCTATAATTTTAATGGTAGGTTTATTTGAACAGTTAGAGACAAAATAACAACAACAAAAAAAACATGTTATAAAATGTTATAAATTGATTTGCATTTTAATGAGGGAAATAAGTATTTGACCCCCTCTCAATCAGAAAGATTTCTGGCTCCCAGGTGTCTTTTATACAGGTAATGAGCTGAGATTAGGAGCAAACTTTTAAAGGGAGTGCTCCTAATCTAAGCTTGTTACCTGTTTAAAAGACACCTGTCCACAGAAGCAATCAATCAGTCAGATTCCAAACTCTCCACCATGGCCAAGACCAAAGAGCTCTCCAAGGATGTCAGGGACAAAATTGTAGACCTACACAAGGCTGGAATGGGATACAAGACCATCGCCAAGCAGTTTGGTGAGAAGGTGACAACAGTTGGTGCGATTATTCGCAAATGGAAGAAACACAAAATAACTGTAAATCTCCCTCGGCCTGGGGCTCCATGCAAGATCTCACCTCGTGGAGTTGCAATGATCATGAGAACGGTGAGGAATCAGCCCATAACTACACGGGAGGATCTTGTCAATGATCTCAAGGCAGCTGGGACCATAGTCACCAAGAAAACAATTGGTAACACACTACGCCGTGAAGGACTGAAATCCCGCAAGGTCCCCCTGCTCAAGAAAGCACATATACAGGGCCATCTGAAGTTTGCCAATGAACATCTGAATGATTCAGAGGAGAACTGGGTGAAAGTGTTGTGGTCAGATGAGACCAAAATGGAGCTCTTTGGCATCAACTCAACTCGCGGTGTTTGGAGGAGGAGGAATGCTGCCTATGACCCCAAGAACACCATCCCCACCGTCAAACATGGAGGTGAAAACATTAACAACCGATATAGCCCCTGGTTCTCCTCAGACTTGACTGCCCTTGACCAGCACAAAAACATCCTGTGGCGTACAGCATTAGCATCAAATAGCCCCCGCGATATGCAACTTTTCAGGGAAGTTAGGAACCAATATACACAAACAGTCAGGAAAGCAAAGGCTAACTTTTTCAAACAGAAATTTGCATCCTGTAGCACTAACTCCAAAAAGTTTCACTCTAGATCCAAACTGCTACAGACCTATATCCATCCTGCCCTGCCTTTCGAAAGTATTTGAAAACCAAGTTAACAAACAGATCACCGACCATTTCGAATACCACCGTACCTTCTCCGCTATGCAATCCGGTTTCCGAGCTGGTCATGGGTGCACTTCAGCCACGCTCAAGGTCCTAAACGATATTATAACCGCGATTGATAATAGACAGTACTGTGCAGCCGTCTTCATCGACCTGGCCAAGGCTTTCGACTCTGTCAACCACCGCATTCTTATTGGCAGACTAAATAGCCTTGGTTTCTCAAATGACTGCCTCGCCTGGTTCACCAACTACTTCTCAGATAGAGTTCAGTGTGTCAAATCGGAGGGCCTGTTGTCTGGACCTATGGCAGTCTCTATGTGGGTGCCACAGGGTTCAATTCTTGGGCCGACACTTTTCTCCGTGTATATCAATGATGTCGCTCTTGCTGCTGGTGACTCTCAGACACCATTTTGTATACATCTGGCCCTTCATTGGACACTGTGTTAACAAACCTCCAAACGAGCTTCAATGCCATACAACAATCCTTCAGTAGCCTCCAACTGCTCTTAAACACTAGTAAAACTAAATGCATGCTTTTCAATCGAACGCTGCTGGCACCCGCCCACCCGACTAGAATCACCACTCTCGACGGGTCTGACCTAGAGTATGTGGACAACTACAAATACCTAGGTGTCTGGTTAGACTGTAAACTCAACTTCCAGACTCACATAAATAATCTCCAATCCAAAGTTAAATCTAGAATCGGCTTCCTATTTCGCAACAAAGCCTCCTTCACTCATGCTGCCAAACATGCCCTCGTAAAACTGACTATCCTACCGATCCTTGACTTCGGCGATGTCATTTACAAAATAGCCTCCAACACTCTACTCAGCAAATTGGATGTAGTCTATCACAGTGCCATCCGTTTTGTCTCCAAAGCCCCATACACTACCCACCACTGTGACCTGTACGCTCTTGTTGGCTGGTCCTCACTACATGTTCGTCGTCAAACCCACTGGCTCCAGGCCATCTATAAATCACTGCTAGGCAAATCCCCGCCTTATCTTAGCTCATTGGTCACCATAGCAGCACCCACCCGTAGTCTGCGCTCCAGCAGGTATATCTCACTGGTCATTCCCAAAGCCAACACCTCCTTTGGCCGCCATTCCTTCCAGTTCTCTGCTGCCAATGACTGGAACGAATTGCAAAAATCTCTGAAGCTGGAGACTCTTATCTCCCTCCCTAACTTTAAGCATCAGTTGTCAGAGCACCTTACCGATCACTGCACCTGTACACAGCCCATCTGAAATTAGCCCACCCAACTACCTCATCCCTATATTGTTATTTATTTTGCTCTTTTGCACCCCAGTATCTCTATTTGCACATAATCTCTTGCACATCTAGCATTCCAGTGTTAATACTATTGTAATTATTTTGCACTATAGCCTATTTATTGCCTTACCTCCATAACTTGCTACATTTGTACACACTGTATATATATTTTCTGTTGTATTTTTGACTTTATGTTTTTTACCCCATATGTAACTCTGTGTTGTTTTTATTGCACTGCTTTGCTTTATCTTGGCCAGGTCGCAGTTGTAAATGAGAACCTGTTCTCAACTGGCTTACCTGGTTAAATAAAGGTGAAATAAAAAAAATAAAAAAATGCTTTGGGGGTGTTTTTCTGCTAAGGGGACAGGACAACTTCACCGCATCAAAGGGACGATGGACGGGACCATGTACCGTCAAATCTTGGGTGAGAACCTCCTTCCCTCAGCCAGGGCATTGAAAATGGGTCGTGGATGGGTATTCCAGCATGACAATGACCCAAAACACATGGCCAAGGCAACAAAGGAGTGGCTCAAGAAGAAGCCCATTAAGGTCCTGGAGTGGCCTAGCCAGTCTCCAGACCTTAATCCCATTCAAAATCTGTGGAGGGAGCTGAAGGTTCGAGTTGCCAAACATCAGCCTCGAAACCTTAATGACTTGGAGAAGATCTGCAAAGAGGAATGGGACAAAACCCCTCCTGAGATGTGTGTAAACCTGGTGGCCAACTACAAGAAAAGTTTGACCTCTGTGATTGCCAACAAGGGTTTTGCCACCAAGTACTAATGTTTTGCAGAGGAGTCAAATACTTATTTCCCTCATTAAAATGCAAATCAATTCATAACATTTTTGACATGCATTTTTCTGCATTTTTTTGTTGTTATTCTGTCTCTCACTGTTCAAATAAACCTACCATTAAAATTATAGACTGATCATGTCTTTGACAGTGGGCAAACGTACAAAATCAGCAGGCGATCAAATACTTAATTCCCTCACTGTACCAGTCTAGCAATGACTACCATGGCATAGGCGAAATGGATTGACAGTGTGTATACCAAAAGATAGCTACAGTTGAAGTCGGAAGATTACATACACTTAGGTTGGAGTCATTAAAATTCGTTTTTCAACCACTCCACAAATGTCTCTTTAACAAACTATAGTTTTGTGCAGGACACAAGTCATTTTTCCAACAATTGTTTACAGACAGATTATTTCACTTATAAATCACTGTGTTACAATTCCAGTGGGTCAGAAGGTTACATACACTAAGTTGACTGTGCCTTTAAACAGCTTGGAAAATTCCAGAAAATTCATTTGAGTTAATTGGAGGTGTACCTGTGGATGTATTTCAAGGCCTACCTTCAAACTCAGTGCCTCTTTGCTTGACATCATGGGAAAATCAAAAGAAATCAGCCAAGACCTCAGAAAAAGATTTGTAGACCTACACAAGTCTGGTTCATCCTTGGGAGCAATTTCCAAACGCCTGAAGGTACCAAGTTCATCTGTAAAAACAATAGTACGCAAATAAACACCATGAGACCATGCAGCCGTCATACCACTCAGGAAGGAGACGTGTTCTGTCTCGTAGAGATGAACATACTTTGGTGCGAAAAGTGCAAATCAATCCCAGAACAACAGCAAAGGACCTTGTGAAGATGCTGGAGGAAACAGGTACAAAAGTAGCTATATCCACAGTAAAACAAGTCCTATATCGACATAACCCGAAAGGCCGCTCAGCAAGGAAGAATCAACTGCTCCAAAACCACCATAAAAAAGCCAGACTACGGTTTGCAACTGCACATGGGGACAAAGATCGTACTTTTTGGAGAAATGTCCTCTGGTCTGATGAAACAAAAATTTAACTGTTTGGCCATAATGAAAAAGGGGGTGATTTGCAAGCCGAAGAACACCATCCCAACCGTGAAGCATGGGGGAGGCAGCATCATGCTGTGGGGGTGCTTTGCTGCAGGAGGGACTGGTGCACTTAACAAAATAGATGGCATCACGAGGAAGGAAATGTATGTGGATATATTGAAGCATCAGTCAGGATGTTAAAGCTTGGTCGCAAATGGGTCTTCCAAATTGACAATGACCCCAAGCATACTTCCAAAGTTGTGGCAAAATGGCTTAAGGACAACAAAGTCAAGGTATTGGAGTGGCCATCATAAAGCCCTGACCTCAATCCTATAGAAAATTTGTGGGCAGAACTGAAAAAGCGTGTGTGCGAGCAAGGAGGCCTACAAACCTGACTCAGTTACACCAGCTCTGTCAGGAGGAATGGGCCAAAATTCACCCAACTTATTGTGGGAAGCTTGTGGAAGGCTACCCGAAACGTTTGATCCAAGTTAAACAATTGAAAGGCAATGCTACCAAATACTAATTGAGTGTGTGTAAACTTCTGACCCACTGGGAATGTGATGAAAGAAATAAAAGCTGAAATAAATCATTCTCTCAACTATTATTCTGACATTTCACATTCATAAAATAAAGTGGTGATCCTAACTGACCTAACACAGGGAATTTATACTAGGATTAAATGTCAGGAATTGTGAAAAACTGAGTTTAAATGTATTTGGCTAAGGTTTTATGTAAACTTCCGACTTCAACTGTATATGATTTAGCTGATGATTTTCAGAGTTCAATAGGACTGCAACTTTAGCTAGCTAGCTAATTTACCCAACTAGGCTAGCAAGCAAGCTAACGTTGGGATTTCTACACAGGGAGTTGAAACCAGCTGATTCTACCAGTGAAGTTAAAATGTGCAAGTTCTAGCTTGTGGTTTGGATAATTGTGATGTTTATGATAAAAACATAATGTTGTTAATATAGTAATGACTATATGACGTGGCAGAGCCAGGGTGAAATTCCCCTTTAAAGGGCAGTGGCCATGCTCACATCATTCCACAACCCAACCTCTCCCAGTTTTTCAACTGGTCATTCAGTACAGCACCGTTTCCATTCAATTGAACGTTCCAGAACATTAAAAAAAGCCCTGGCTACCCAAACTCCTTGCTCTGTTATACAGTTATATGTTTCTCATTGCCCAATGTGATTCCTATCTCCTCCTTTCTCTAATATCTCTCAAGTATGTAGTGAACGACAGCGCAGCGGAAGAATTTAGTGTGTCGTCAGGCTACTTATCACTCTCACGGCAGTCAAGCAATGCATTCTGCCAAGAGTCGTTCACAATCTAGTCTGGGTGTGGTTACTAGACCTCATTTCAAATGTATCAAGAAATATTTGTATTTGTATGCCTAGCAATCAACAAATGTACATTGTTTAAAGCACACATTTACAAGTCTCAGTCACAAATGACAGCTCCAATAAGCCCCCTATGGTGAACGATGTGAATGAGAGTCTCATAGAATCATGACTCTTTTGAGTTTTGAGATTATCGTTTGCCAGCAGGGGGTCCTGCACGCTCTGGGCATTACTAACTCAAATTAACTAAATGTAAGGCCTCCTGAGTAGCGTTAGGCATTGCAGTGCTTGAAGCGTCACTACAGACCCGGGTTCGATCCTGGGCTGTGTCGTAGCCAGCCGCGACTGGGAGACCCATGAGATGGCTCACAATTGGCCCAGCGTCGTCCGGGTTAGGGGAGGGTTTGGCTGGCCGGGATGTCCTTGTCCAATCGCGCTCTACAGACTCTGGTGGTGGGCCGGGCGCATGCACACTGACACTGACACGGTCACCAGTTGTACAGTGTTTCATCTGACACATTGGTGCAGCTGGCTCCCGGGTTAAGCAAGCAATGTGTCAAGAAGCAGTGCGGCTTCGCAGGGTCGTGTTATGGAGGACGCATGGCTCTCGACCTTCGACTCTTCCGAATCCGTACGGGAGTTGCAGCAGTGATGGGACAAGACTGTAACTACCAATTGGAGAGAAAAAGGGGTAAAACTGAATGAGTCTAAAATATCTGTCAGTAAAAAGAGACGAATTTGATAATGCCCCAGGTTTTTTTTTTTTAATCGGACAGAGTTAATGGAAGTTAATGTAAAACAGTCGAGTAACAACAGCACGCGATTGAAAACATTTCCTCTTCAGTTGTGCTGAAATGCAGGTAAGGTGACAGACATTCCTAACACTGATCTGAATAAAAGGCATGGAAAGGCACATCAATTTCTAATGACTAAATGCACTCTAAACAGGATGATGGGAAATTAAACACTAGTGTTTAAAATCTGAACACTTAGGAGATATAGCTGTTCTCCTGGTTGGAAAGTGACTGGAAAAAGCTGACTATCTTGTTTAATCTTACATTCTAAATGCCTGTGTTTAAGATGAGAACACTTACTGACAAATCTAAATGCCTAATCTAAAAATGTTTTACACTGATGTTTAGGTTATAAACATGTCACATGTTTCATTGTTTTACAGAGTACACTCTCCATTTCTCCACTCCACTGGGCACATCTTCCTCACCTCCTTATTGTTTGGTGTGCTTTGTCAGATCGATGTCTTGCTACTGAGTAACCAGCACTTATATCTCAGGGCGCATAAATCACAACAAGGTTTCTGACACTCGGGAGAGTGGGTGGTTTGGTGCACACACATATACTCCCACTGATGCAGACACACACCCAGGCACACACACACATGCACACAGAGGGAAGTGCCCTTGGCTTTCTATACATTACTATACATTACACAACATTGTGTTGATGAGTTATCCTTCTCCCTCTCCTCCCCTCTCTCTATCCATCCATTATGTCTCTCCTACTCCCCCTGTAATTCTGGGTGGACATTTGAGAGGAGCGTATCAGGTCATGCCAGTTTCACGTTGTCCAGGGATGGGGAGATGGCAGCAGTAGGGGTGGTGAAAGGTCAGGTAGGGGTCTACACCTTATTGGCTTGTGATTGCAATGCCAACCTCATAATGAATGCAAATATGCTAATGTTCCTCCCTTGTAAAAGTTGACATTCTCCCGTGAAACATTTTCTGCTGAGGTAAGAGAATTACAAGCGACCTCTTTTGTCACTCCTCGTTTCCATTTACATCCTTAATTAGCTGTCATTCCATCACTCCTATTAGAGAGAGGGGGAGATGGTGGGAGCGAGAGAGAGAGAGAGAGCGAGGGGGGAGAGAAAGGGAGGGTGAGAAGCACAATGGACAGTACACTGAGTCCTGTACAGAAGCATACACTGGTGTGAAATTGTGATTCCAACACACTCAGACAAAATGTATTCACACAAACAAACACAAAGATGTGTAAACAACATTGATTACGGGTATAGGAAATGTGCATTCATCAACAGTGTCCCCAGCGTTAGGACCCCATGTTTGACCTTCACCTCCAGGCCTGTGGCTCTGTTTGTGTTGTCATTAACACCTACAGTAACACGAGTACATGTTGTACAGCTGGACGTGGGCATCAGCTATGCCTCCTAACCATGTAGCTACTCTACTCATTTACCAAATCAGCCCATTCCAGGATGCTCCTCTGCTTTGAGTGACAGGTCCAGGCTTGTTAGTGCATTAGGAGGTTAATAATCAAAGCAATTTACGCACAACCACAACTTCACTGATGCAGGGAGTGTGGCACAGCTTGCAAAGAAAAGACAGGTAACTGCACACTAGTAATGATAGTCCCTAGGTATTTAGAGGAGGCACCAACTAAGGCATGTCACTACTTCACAGGAGAGGCATTTGAACATAAAAAAGAAATAATAAATCCCCATCAAAATAAGTTTCTTTTTGCAGAAAGGCCTTCTTCAACATGTGAACTTTCATAAGCCTTAATAACAAACTATTATGTAATCTGTAAATATACATCAAATGTGAAATCACTAAGCTGTTTAGACATGGTGACAATACAGAATCTTGCCAAGACGTGATTGGTTGAGATAATGAGGGTGCTGGGACATTCACAAGAAAGAGAGTCCATTCTGTCACTCAAGGCTTCTCTGTCAAATGGTACATCCTGCTTTCTACCATGGATATTTGAAAGATCCATTTGATTTACTAATATTTTCATCATGGACAACAGGCAAAGTGTAGCTACAGCTATCAATACTAGTTTTGTCCTGAATACAGTTGCTGGTAGTATCGACACAGCTCTGTCTTCTGTGGCTAAAGCAGTCTGGACTGGTTGAAGCCGAGTGGGAAGGATTATTTTGAAAGTGTTTCAGTCTGCCTTGAATCATTATAATCCATACACCGGTAGGAGCTTACAGTTAAAATGCCAAGATAGCTACATATACAGAACCAGTCAAAAGTTTGGACACAACTACTCATTCAGGGTTTTTCTTTATTTTTACATTATTGAATAATAGTGAAGACATGAATATGAATATGAATATGAAATAACACATATGGAATCATGTAGTAACCAAAAAAGTGTTAAACAAATCAAAATATGTTTTATATTTGAGATTCTTCAAATAGCCACTCTTTGCCTTCATGACAGCTTTGCACACTCTTGGCATTCTCTCAACCAGCTTCATGAGGTAGTCACCTGGAATGCATTTCAATTAATAGCTGTGCCTTCTTAAAAGTTAATTTGTGGAATTTCTTTCCTTCTTAATGTGTTTGAGCCAATCAGTTGTGTTGTGACAAGGTAGGGGGGTATACAGAAGATTGCCCTATTTGGTAAAAGACCAAGTCCATATTAGTCCATCATTACTTTAAAACATGAAGGTCAGTCAATCCGGAAAATTTCAAGAACTTAGAAAGTTTGTTAAAGTGCTGTCGCAAAAACCATGAAGCGCTATGATGAAACTGGATCTCATGAGGACCGCCACAAGAATGGAAGACGCAGAGTTACTTCTGCTGCAGAGGATAAGGTCCTCTGTAGCTCAATTGGTAGAGCATGGCGCTTGTAACGCCAGGGTAGTGGGTTCGATCCCCGGGACCACACATACGTAAAAATGTATGCGCACATTACTGTAAGTTGCTTTGGATAAAAGCGTCTGCTAAATGGCATATTATTATTATTATTATTATTATTATTATTATTATTATTATAAGTTAATTAGACTTACCAGCCTCAGAAATTGCAGCCCAAATAAATGCTTCACATAGTTCAAGTAACAGACACATCTCAACATCAACTGTTCGGAGGAGACTGTGTGAATCAGGCCTTCATGGTCCAATTGCTTCAAAGAAACCACTACTAAAGGACACCAGTAATAAGAAGAGACTTGCTTGGGCCAAGAAACACGAGCAATGGACATTAGACCGGTGGAAATTTGTCCTTTGGTCTGGAGTCCAAATTTGAGAATTTTGGTTCCAACCGCCTTGTCTTTGTGAGACGCGGTGTGGGTGAACGGATGATCTGCATTGCCATTGTTGGGCTGGAAGCAAGTTAAGTGTGTACAGGGCATTTTAGTACAGATTTAGCAGTCAACAGGCAATAACAAGCTATAGGTAATGAATTAAATTAATGTTTTAACCCATTGTATTTCAGGATAAACCTGCGCTCCGCCACCAGTTCGAGGAGATGATCGAGGGTGAACAAGCAACACTTAATGTATTTTGTGTTTGAACTTTGATCTTATTGCTTGGACTTTGGGGTCAATTAATGTTATTGCTGCTATGCAAGGTTTTAATATATTGTCTATTTATGTCTGCTTTCCTCCTTTACAGCTTTAATTGTCTGGAGCCTGGTGTTGTTGTGGCCAAGGAGCTTTCACTCAGATGGAACCAGGTTTCAGCTGCTGTGCAATGTTGACACAACCTGGCAAACATATATTTTTTGAGAAGATCAGTACTTTTGCAATGAAAAGGCTACGGACAGCACATGTCCTGCTCCAAAGGGCAGGACAGAAATATGCTCTCAGGCTAGACTCCTTTGTTCATATCATAATATGACCTGATCCAAAGTTACTCAAAGGATCTTATGATATAGGCCTAGGTCTAGATGTTGTTTTACCTTTATGTGTTTGTGTGTTTCATGTTTTTCCTAATTGTAGGCTACTACCTTTAGCACTTTAAAGTGTTTAACGCCATTGATATACTGTACATGAAGAAGAAACACATGGTCAGGAAAAAGTCTGGGCCTTGTAATGACACTTACAGCGCTAGAGGGTTAATGTTCATATACTCACTGACTATGCCTGTTTTTTTTCCCATCGTCTGAATAGTTGGGGAGAGTGGGGTATGTTAAGCCATTTTTTACATTCAGCATCACTATGTCAAGGGAAATATAGTATTCTTTCTAACAAAGGTATCTATATATTTCAGGATGTTGTGTGTCCCTGGAAATAATCAGAATTCATGTAAACGTAACAGTTTTGAAAAAAATACTGTAGCTCGTCCCCCAAAAAAGTGGTCTCTTGGCACAACTTTTGCCGGGTATGGGGTAAGTTGAGCATAGGTACAGGGTAAGTTGAGCCTTCTTGGGGTAAGTGGGTGATGGTGCTGGTAGGTAAAAGTTTAACTCATGAAATGGGGGTGTGGTATATTGTATATCCTAAATGTATGCCTACATTCAGATCTACAGTGCATTTGGAAAGTATTCAGACCCCTTGACTTTTTAAACATTTTGTTACATTACAGCCTTATTCTAAAATGGATTCCATAAAACATTATCCTCATCAATCTACACATAATAGCCCATAATGACAAAGCAAAAACAGGTTTTTAGAAATGTTTGCACATTTCTTACAAATACAATTGAGCTTCGGTGCATCCTGTTTCCATTGATCATCCTTGAGATGTTTCTACAACTTGATTGGAGTCCACCTGTGGTAAATTTAATTGATTGGACATGATTTGGAAAGGCCCACACCTCTCTATATAAGGTCCCACAGCGCATGTCAGAGCAAAAACCAAGCCATGAGGTCGAATGAATTGTCCGTAGAGCACCAAGACATAATTGTAACGAGGCACAGGATCTGGGGAAGGGTACCAAAACATCTGCAGCATTGAAGGTCCCCAAGAACACAGTGGCCTCCATCATTCTTAAAAGGAAGAAGTTTGGAACCACCAAGACGCTTCCTAGAGCTGGCCGTCTGGCCAAACTGAGAAATCGGGGGAGAAGGGCCTTGGTCAGGGAGGTGACCAAGAACCCGATGGTCACTCTGACAGAGCTCCAGAGTTCCTCGGTGGAGATGGGAGAACATTCCAGAAGGACAACCATCTCTGCAGCACTCCACCAATCAGGCCTTTATGATAGAGTGGCCACACGGAAGCCACTCCTCAGTAAAAGGCACATGACAGCCCACTTGGAGTTTGCCAAAAGGCACCTAAAGACTCTCAGACCATGAGAAACAAGATTCTCTGGTCTGAGGAAAATAAGATTCAACTCTTTGGCCTGAATGCCAAGTGTCACGTCTGGAGGAAACCAGGCACCACTCATCACCTGGCCAATACCATCCCTATGGTGAAGCATGGTGGTGGCAGCATCATGCTGTGGGGATGTTTTTCAGTGAGGAGGGACTGGGAGACTAGTCAGGATCGAGGGAAAGATGAACAGAGCAAAGTACAGAGAGATCCTTGATGAAAACCTGCTCCAGATCGCTCATGACCTCAGACTGGGGCGAAGGTTCACCTTCCAACAGGATAACGACCTTAAGCACACAGCCAAGACAGTGCAGGAGTGGCTTTGGGACAAGTCTCTGAATGTCCTTGAGTGGCCCAGCCAGGGCCCGGACTTGGAACCCGATCAAACATCTCTGGAGAGACCTGAAAATTGCTGTGCAGCGACGCTCCCCATCCAACCTGACAGAGCTTGAGAGGATCTACAGAGAAGAAAGGGAGAAACTCCCCAAATACAGGTGTGCCAAGCTTGTAGTGTCATACCCAAGAAGACTTGAGGCTGTAATCGCTTCCAAAGGTTCTTCATCAAAGTACTGAGTAAAGGGTCTGAATAATTATGTATATGTGATATTTCAGTTTTTTATTTATTATAAATTTGCAAATATTTATAAAAAAATTGTTTTTTCTTTGTCATTATGGGGTATTGTGTGTAGATTGATGAGGGTGGGAAAAAAAACAATTTAATCAATTTCAGAATAAGGCTGTAACGTAACAAAATGTGGAAAAAGTCAAGGGGTCTGAATACATTCCGAATGCACTGTAGATCTCTCTGTTCAATATCACTTACCCTTCTATTTCTTGACCAGTTGTCTGGGACAGGGATGTTGTTTCAATGTGCCAATTCATAGGCAAGTTCTCTGCATTTGAGGCTACTAAGCTCATGAAACTGGTCTACGAGATTCTTGATATTTTTAGCAAGCTCAGAGTCCATCTATTCAGGTAAGACCTTGTGTGCCTCTGCTACTTTATCATAGCCTCTCTTTTGCACAGGTACCATTTCAGTGTCATTCAGTCTATTTTGTCATCCCTTGCTTCTACACGAATGGACTTCTTCCCTTCTCTCACGTCCTTGGCTGCTCTCTGAAGAACCTCAAGGGGGGCTAGACCCCTGCTTGTTTTATGTTTGTATACACAGGGCATAATGTCTGCTCTGTAACAATAAAAATGCATAACACATTGCAAAAATACCATCCATAAAACAAACTAAATGTAATCATTATTTGTATCGGATATAGAGGCCATTGGCTCAACTTACCCCATGGCCATTGTCTCAACTTACCTCAAGGCAAACATTTTGACTATATTAACCCACACAGCTACAAGGATGCACTTTCATGCTAGGTTTAGAACCTCATATTGTAGCTTCTAGAGACCCCAACTGATATATAAATACTTTTTTAAACTATATACTTTGGTTTAGATAGAAGCTTCATGAAACCTATAACACAATAAATTAATTTGACTTTGTGAAAATCAGTTTTTTGGACCTAAGTTGATTACCACTTTTTCCATGTGGTTTCTTCCTTCAGATTCCATGAAATGATGACCTCTTCCTAAATATTTGGTCACATTAATCATTTTGTGTATGGTTTCCAAGAAACAAGGGGTGGCTCAACTAACCCTTTGGCTCAACCCCTATAAGTATTTTTTTATTACATGTAGGCTGTAATTGCCAGCTAAAAGCTGATTTACATCCACAGTACATAAGTAATTTAGAAAGGAAACAAAAACAGTCTTGGCAGCATCAATGGCTTGAGCAGTTGGAGGTAGCATCACGGGTCACATGGATGAAAGGATGATGGTCATAGCCAGGGGGGAATCGCGGGTCAGGATCAGACAGGTCCAGAGCCGTTTATCAGCCCTTCTCATCATCCCCTACGTCCACAGCAGTCCGTACCACTTGACCTTTGTAGGCACTCTTCCATACCAACAAGTAGCACCCACTTGGGTGAAGCCCAGGCAGCTGCTGGCGCCAGAAAGCTCACCACTCATCGGTAGTCCAGAGTGGGAAAAAAAGGGTACTTTGTGGAGGGATAGGGTTCTTCCAAGAACCATTTTGATCAGAAGAACAGACAAGGGTTCTTTGTATGGCAAAAGGTTCTACCTAGAGCCTTTAACATCCTATGAAACGTTTGTGGAAGAAAGGATTATTTGATGATTATTTGGAAGACAAGAAGGGTTCTACATTGAACCATATACAGTATAATATTTCCCAGCATGCTCTATTGCAGGGAGATTTTCAGAATTGTTTGTTTTACTGTAATAGCTGTGTTTTTGCATTTATGTTGATTGGTTAATAAATGTTATGCTACACAAAGATAAATAACAACATTTTCTAAACTAATCCAATCTGTTGTTCTTCAAGTTTAGATGATTGAGGTAGTCTCAGTATTCAATATTCCCTACCCTGGCAGTCATTCTGAATGCAGGGTGTGGGTGATTAACAATTCCACTTGTTGGATATCCTAACTCTGGCTGGATTCCAATAGGAATTACACATCACTTTGCAAGCCAGCATAATGTGACTTGCAGGTATGATGTAACCTGTACATCGGGAGATTCCTAAAAACACTGTGTTAGGGTATAACTAGGCCCTATAAGAATGGCCTTATGATATACACAGAGTGCACAAAACATTAAGAACACCTGCTCTTTCCATGACATAGACTGACCAGGTGAATCCAGGTGAAAGCTATGATCCCTTATTGATGTCACTTGTTAAATCCACTTCAATCAGTGTATATGAAGGGGAGGAGACAGGTTAAAGAAGGATTTGTAAGACTTTTCCACAATCGAGACATGGATTGTGTGGGTGTGCCATTCAGAGGGTGAATGAGGAAGACAACATATTTAAGTGCCTTTCAACAGGGTATGGTAGTAGGTGCAAGGCACACCGGTTTGTGTGAAGAACTGCAACACTGCTGTTTTTTTCATGCTCAACAGTTTCCTGTGTGTATCAAGAATGGTCCACCTCCAAAAGGACATCAATCAACTAGACACAATTGTGGGAAGCATTGGGCAAGCATTGATGACAGCTTTGCACACTCTTGGCATTCTCTCAACCAGCTTCATGAGGTAGTCACCTGGAATGCATTTCAATTAACAGCTGTGCCTTCTTAAAAGTTAATTTGTGGAATGTATTTCCTTCTTAATGCGTTTGAGCCAATCAGTTGTGTTGTGACAAGGTAGGGGGTGGTAACAGAAAATAGCCCTATTTGGTAAAAGACCAAGTCCATATTATGGCAAGAACAGCTCAAATAAGCAAAGAGAAACGACAGTCCATCATTACTTTAAGACATGAAGGTCAGTCAATAAGGAAAATGTCAAGAACTTTGAAAGTTTCTTCAAGTGCAGTCGCAAAAAACATCAAGCGCTATGATGAAACTGGATCTCATGAGGACCGCCACAGGAATGGAAGACCCAGAGTTACCTCTGCTGCAGAGGATAAGTTAATTAGAGTTACCAGTCTCAGAAATTGCAGCCCAAATAAATGCTTCACAGAGTTCAGGTAAAATACACATCTCAACATCAACTGTTCAGAGGAGACTGTGTGAATCAGGCCTTCATGGTCGAATTGCTGCAAAGAACCACTACTAAAGGACACCAATAATAAGAAGAGACTTGCTTGGGCCATGAGCAATGGACATTAGACTGGTGGAAATGTGTATTTTGGTCTGGAGTCCAAATTGGAGATTGTTGGTTCCAACCGCCGTGTCTTTGTGAGACGCGGTATGGGTGAATGGATGATCTCCGCATGTGTATTTCCCACCATAAAGCATAGAGGAGGAGGTGTTACAGTGTGGGGTTGATTGCTGGTGACACTGTCTGTGATTTATTTAGAATTCAAGCCACACTTAACCAGCATGGCTACCACAGCATTCTGCAGCGATACGCCATCCCCTCTGGTTCGGGCTTAGTGGGACTATCATTTGTTTTTCAACAGGATAATGACCCAACACACTTCCAGGCTGTGTAAGGACTATCTTACCAAGAATGAGAGTGATGGAGTGCTGCATCAGATGACCTGGCCTCCACAATCCCTCGACCTCAACCCAATTGAGATGTTTTGGGATGAGTCGGACCGCAGAGTGAAGGAAAAGAAGCCAACAAGTGCTCAGCATATGTGGGAACTCCCTGGGAAAATGGGCTGATGGCCAGAGCAGTAGCTAGAGCCAGTACTGTGCTATGCGGTACTGTGATGTGATGCACAATACAGATTTGAGTGCAGGACATGTACTCTATATTTACCACAGTGAAACCATGACTGACAGTGAGAGGAAAGTAACTAAACATTCAGAAAATCTTTGTCACATCACTGTATCCATCAGTAATCTCCTTCCATAATCCATTTGTTCCATAAATAAATCCCTCTACTACAATTTAATCTTAAAATAGACTAAGCAGTATATTGTGACATATTACACAATCAGACAGAGCTGTTATTTGGATTTGTTTAACACTTTTTTGGCTACTACATGATTCCATATGTGTTTTTTCATAGTTTTGATGTCTTCACTATTATTCTACAATGTAGAAAATAGTAGAAATAAAGAAAAACCCTTGAATGAGTAGGTTTGTCCAAACTTTTGACTTGTACTGTATAAATACAGTGGATATAAAAAGTATACACACCCCTGTTAAAATGCCAGGTTTTTGTGATGTAAATGAATGAGACAAAGATAAATCATGTCAGAACTTTTTCCACTGTTAATGTGACCTATAATGTGAACAATTCAATTGAAAAACAAAACTGAAATCTTCTAGGGGGAAAAATGAAAAATAAAAACCTTACAATAACCTGGTTGCATAAGTGTGCACACCCTCTTATAACTGGGTTTGTGGCTGTCTTCAGAATTAACCAATCACATTCAATCACATGTTAAATAGAAGTCATTACACACCTGCCATCATTTAAAGTGACTCTGATTAATCACAAACAAAGTTCAGCTGTTCGAGTAGGATTTTCCTGACATGTTCTTAGTTGCATCTCAGAGCTAAAGCCGTGGTCTGCAGAGAGCTTCCAAAGCATCAGAGGGATCTCATTGTTGAAAGATATCAGTCAGGAGAAGGATACAAAATAATTTCCAAAGCATTACATATACCATGGAACACAGTGAAGACAGTCATCATCATCAAGTGGAGAAAA
The DNA here is from genome assembly GCF_964263955.1 of Coregonus lavaretus. Classification (NCBI taxonomy): domain Eukaryota; kingdom Metazoa; phylum Chordata; class Actinopteri; order Salmoniformes; family Salmonidae; genus Coregonus; species Coregonus lavaretus. The sequence continues at coordinate 31,308,023 of NC_140023.1, read as the reverse complement.
TATGGCACAACAGAGACATTACCAAGAAATGTATGAAAAGACGAGAAGAAAATTGGTCAGGGAGGCTTCCAAGAGGCCTACAGCAACATTAAAGGAACTGCAGGAATTTCTGGCAAGTACTGGCTGTGTGCTACATATGACAACAATCTCCCGTATTCTTCATATGAATGGGCTATGGGTTAGGGTGGCAAGACAGAAGCCTTTTCTTACAAAGAAAAACATCCAAGCCCGGCTGAAGTTTGCAAAAACAAACATCAAGTCCCCCAAAAGCACGTGGGAAAATGTGTTATGGTCTGATGAAACCAAGGTTGAAGTTTTTGGCCATAATTCCAAAAGGTATGTTTGGCGCAAAAACAACATTGCACATCACCCAAAGAACATCATACCCACAGTGAAGCATGGTGGTGTCAGCATCATGCTTTGGGGCAATTTTTCTTCAGATGGAACCGGGGCCTTAGTCAGGGTGGAGGGAATTATGAACAGTTCCAAATACCAGGCAATTTTGGCACAAAACCTTCAGGCGTCCGTTAGAAAGCTGAAGATGAAGAGGAAGTTCACCTTTCAGCACGACAGCGACCCAAAGCACACATCCAAATCCACAAAAGCATGGCTTCACCAGAAGAAGATTAACGTTTTGGAATGGCCCAGCCAGCGCCCAGACCTGAATCCAATTGAACATCTCTGGGGTGATCTGAAGAGGGCTGTGCACAGGAGATGTCCTCACAATCTGACAGATTTGGAGCGCTTTTGCAAAGAAGAGTGGGCAAATATTGCCACGTCAAGATGTGCCATGCTAATAGACTCCTACCCAAAAAGACTGAGTGCTGTAATAAAATCAAAAGGTGCTTCAACAAAGTATTAGTTTAAGGGTGTGCACACTTATGGGTGTACACACCGTGCTTCTACACCTGCATTACTAGCTGTTTGGGGTTTTAGGCTGGGTTTCTGTACAGCACTTCGAGATATTAGCTGATGTAAGAAGGGCTATATAAAATAAAATTGATTGATTGATTGATTGACTTATGCAACCAGGTTATTGCTTTTTATTTTTTATTTTCCCCCCTCAAAGATTTCAGTTTGTTTTTCAATTGAATTGTTCACGTTATAGGTCACATTAAAGGTGGAAAAAGTTCTGACATGATTTATCTTTGTCTCATGCTTTTACATCACAAAAACCTGGCATTTTAACAGGGGTGTGTAGACTTTTTATATCCACTGTATAACCTCTTGAGGACTCTAACCTCCTATCTATAGAACACTAATTGTTTCTAAAGGGCCTGCTTACCCCTAAAACTTGTGTTTACTTCAAAAGCTTGTACAAGGCTTACATTACCCTCACATGTAGAAATTGCTTCTCAACTAGCAACTCACTTCTACGCAATTAACTGAGACTAATTTACATTTTAGTCATTTAGCAGACGCTCTTATCCAGAGCGATTTACAGTTAGTGAGTGCATACATTATTTTTTTTATTTTTCATACTGGCCCCCTGTGGGAATCAAACCCACAACCCTGGCATGGCAAACGCCATGCTCTACCAACTGAGCTACATCCCTGCCGGCCATTCCCTCCCCTACCCTGGACGACGCTAGGCCAATTGTGCGCCGCCCCATGGGTCTCCCGGTCGTGGCCGGCTACGACAGAGCCTGGATTCGAACCAGGATCTCTAGTGGCACAGCTAGCACTGCGATGCAGTGCCTTAGACCACTGCGCCACTCGGGAGGCGCAACATGAAGGATTCACACCCTTAATCAATAAAGGCTTATTTTAACTGATAGGGCTTTAACAGAGGACTCTAATCCATATAAATCACAGACACGTATCACTCATTGCATGCAATTATAAAATATTAACCTGATTTGGTTATTTTAGATGATATGGGTCTAGACTCACCCAGCAATATGCAGTCAATCAGGGGATCAAGAGCTGACTGGGTTGCGCACCGCCCTCCCTTTTTATCCTGGATCAACACACAGTTGATGAGTTTTTTGGTCAAGACCATCCGGGGTCACAGCGCCATGTGTTAGCAGTTGATGTTATTCTTCAACAACACAGACCCCAAAGGGGGAGAAAAATATATTCATTCAAAGAGAACAAAATCATAGTTGTCATGCTTGAAAGTGGATGTTCAATGTTTGTTCTTTCCTTTTCATGTTGTTTCTCCGCTGAACAAAGAGACAGGATGTAGTTTATACCAAATCCTAGCCTGTGGTTGACCAATTAGAGTTCATTGCAGTAAAATTGGGCCAATGGCCAAATACAAAGTATCCTGTTTCATGCTTCAATGTATAGATAGTTTGGACCAATGAGAACATCTAAACAGATGTTTAACTGAAAAACAACTAGTTCCATTGATGTCTAGTTCTCTATTACAGAAAAACAACTAGTTCCATTGATCTCTTGTTCTCTGCGTTGTGTACTTATCTTTGAATATTCCTACAATACCAATCAGTAAAAGCACTTCAGATGAACAACAGCGCCGTCCAACTTTTTACAGTGTACCACTGACAGATTTTATGAGCTGTTTTGACTGCAACTAAGCATATAAGGTCATTTAGAGTTTCTACATGGTCATACCTAGTTATAACCAGCTATAACTATAGGCAAGTACATAATCTCTGCAGGTGATTCGTCTATCTGGTCAAAATCCCCCTCCACCCTCTGATGATATATACACTGCTCAAAAAAAATAAAGGGAACACTTAAACAACACAATGTAACTCCAAGTCAATCACACTTCTGTGAAATCAAACTGTCCACTTAGGAAGCAACACTGATTGACAATAAATGTCACATGCTGTTGTGCAAATGGAATAGACAACAGGTGGAAATTATAGGCAATTAGCAAGACACCCCCAATAAAGGACTAGTTTTGCAGGTGGTGACCACAGACCACTTCTCAGTTCCTATGCTTCCTGGCTGATGTTTTGGTCACTTTTGAATGCTGGCGGTGCTTTCACTCTAGTTGTAGCATGAGACGGAGTCTACAACCCACACAAGTGGCTCAGGTAGTGCAGCTCATCCAGGATGGCACATCAATGCGAGCTGTGGCAAGAAGGTTTGCTGTGTCTGGCAACGTAGTGTCCAGAGCATGGAGGCGCTACCAGGAGACAGGCCAGTACATCAGGAGACGTGGAGGAGGCCGTAGGAGGGCAACAACCCAGCAGCAGGACTGCTACCTCCGCCTTTGTGCAAGGAGGAGCAGGAGGAGCACTGCCAGAGCCCTGCAAAATGACCTCCAGCAGGCCACAAATGTGCATGTGTCTGCTCAAACGGTCAGAAACAGACTCCATGAGGGTGGTATGAGGGCCCGATGTCCACAGGTGGGGGTTGTGCTTACAGCCCAACACCGTGCAGGACATTTGGCATTTGCCAGAGAACACCAAGATTGGCAAATTCGCCACTGGCGCCCTGTGCTCTTCACAGATGAAAGCAGGTTCACACTGAGCACATGTGACAGACGTGACAGAGTCTGGACACGCCGTGGTGAACGTTCTGCTGCCTGCAACATCCTCCAGCATGACCGGTTTGGCGGTGGGTCAGTCATGGTGTGGGGTGGCATTTCTTTGGGGGGCCGCAAAGCCTTCCATGTGCTCGCCAGAGGTAGCCTGACTGCCATTAGGTACCGAGATGAGATCCTCAGACCCCTTGTGAGACCATATGCTGGTGCGGTTGGCCCTGGGTTCCTCCTAATGCAAGACAATGCTAGACCTCATGTGGCTGGAGTGTGTCAGCAGTTTCTGCAAGAGGAAGGCATTGATGCTATGGACTGGCCCGCCCATTCCCCAGACCTGAATCCAATTGAGCACATCTGGGACATCATGTCTCGCTCCATCCAACAACGCCACGTTGCACCACAGACTGTCCAGGAGTTGGCGGATGCTTTAGTCCAGGTCTGGGAGGAGTTCCCTCAGGAGACCATCCGCCACCTCATCAGGAGCATGCCCAGGCATTGTAGGGAGATCATACAGGCACGTGGAGGCCACACACACTACTGAGCCTAATTTTGACTTGTTTTAAGGACATTACATCAAAGTTGGATCAGCCTGTAGTGTGGTTTTCCACTTTAATTTTGAGGGTGACTCCAAATCCAGACATCCATGGGTTGATATATTTGATTTCCATTGATAATTGTTGTGTGATTTTGTTGTCAGCACATTCAACTATGTAAAGAAAAAAGTATTTAATAAGATTATTTCATTCATTCAGATCTAGGATGTGTTCTTTTAGTGTTCCCTTAATTTTTTTGAGCAGTGTATAACTTCATAATATGACTCCATAGAAACCTGGATTCAAACTAAGACTTTTTTAGATTTGCCCTAGAATAACTACTTTTAGGAGAATACACCAATACAGGTCTCCGTGTAGATTTAGAGCCTATCTGAGTTCTGTATTGCAGTTATATCAAGTACGTATGCCATTGGCAGACTTTGTACACCATTGGCATATTTGTATATGCAAATAAGGTAATTTTGGTTTTGTACACAGCCATACAATACTGGTATAGAAAAGTAGAATCCTAGGCGAGTACATGGGGAGCTGTATCACTGCAGTTGATCTGGTCAAAATCACTGATACAGGTCCCCCTTCCCCCTTTGGTGGTATGGAAAACTTGTAATTATGTCTCCAGAGAAACCTAGATTTAAATAAAGCTCCTATTTATCAAATAACTATAGGCAGAATTAGGTGTTTTTGGCTAGGGTTAAAATGATCCCAAATGATTAGAATTGTTTAAAAGTCCATATTGATACAGAAACACTTAACAATGATTTGTTTAGAACAAGTTGATTGACAAAGTCATGAACATTTGGAAGAATTTAATAAACCACCTTTGGGCTATGATCAAAAATATGCCTCTGGGGTCAAAGTGATCCCAGTCGGTAGCTTGAGTGAAACACTCTGATGTTGTAGATTATTTAGGGTTATGAAAGTATCTATGAATCTATCTACTTCATAAAAAACAGGTTTGGAGATCTTTTACATACAAAATATATTGGTGAATCAGAAACACAGTGGTTTGGTTCATTCTGAAAGCTGACATGGGAATAATGAAAGCGGAGAAATGTGTACAATAGTGGCTGAAATTTTTTCCTATATATCTACCCTTATCCTTACTGATCATGGAACTGTAATGGCAACAGTCCAGGCGTGTATCGTCTGCCAGGCTCCAGGTTAAAACTGCCATGGTTGGTCTGCGTCCCATAATGATTCACATAGGCTACATGTCCCAAATTATTGCACAACTTGTAGGCTTAAAACATGAAATATTATCCACTCTTGCTAGTAAACCTCAGGAATAACCACATGGATGTGACTGAGGAAATAAAGGTACATTAAATGTTGTAACCCCATGATTGATACAAAATGTAGGCTACAAATATAAGAAAAGTAACACTAAAATGATAGTTATAAATGTGTGTGGTTGTTACTGACGATCGCTACTGATAGTGGCTAATATTTAACATTATACACATTGTAGAAAACAGAAAAGCCAAAGCATGGGCCTATTTAAAACATTCTAGAGCGCACAAAACAACTCTGTAGGTTCAGCGCTGCTGTCATTGGCTTTGTGGTGCCAACAGAAATTGTATTCAAAATCTTAATACAAATTCAAAATTATAGAATTCAAATACAATTTCTGATGGCACTGAAATCGCTCCATATTATGAGTGAGTATTGACATATCAGCCGAGGCACTGGCAGAAGAAATAGGGCTTATTAGTCTCCTGGGTAGTGGTAATGGCAGATCACCTCTTAGGACCACATAGCGTCGACAGCCTGTGCCTTTTATCGGCTTGCCTTCCTCAGACTAATTTTGCTGCCCTGATTAACCTTTTTGATGCCAGCTGATATTTTAAAAAATCTGTCACTCATGAGTAGCCGAATGGTTCTCTTTTGTCACGCTACAGATATTTGAGATGAAACGTTGAAGGATTGATGCTGGTTGAGTTGATAACATACACATTTAACAGCACTTTTAAGTCCAAATGTTGATTCTTGAAACAAAGTTCCAAGAAATGTAAAGGGTATGACTCCCCGTGTTCACTAGCACTGAAGAAATTACAAAAAAAAAACTCATTCATTTTCAATGGACCTGTGTCTAAATACACAGGTTCAACTCTCATTTGCATAAAAACTGGTACTTAAAAAAACAAAACAACATTTTTGGGCTGTTAAGGCTCAACATCAATATCGACAGGGAGGGCTGCAAAAATAAATAAAAAAGTTAACTGTCTCTTCCTAATGAAGAGGTGTCTACAAAACACAGCCCAACCCGCAGACGGCCATGTAATTAGCAGTGATTATAGTGGCCTTTGTGAAGGCCAAGATGTGTGCGTCCCGTGATGAGCGCCTAACCTCCTCACCCCTCGACATGGCCCATGACACTTGTTGTTCTCCCGGGAAAGCCAACGGTAAAGGTCCCCATTCACGAGGTGTCATCCTGATGTGCTGGAAGCCCTGAGGCATGTGTTAAGTGGACAGAAGTTTCACACTGGGTTGTCTAGTTTAGATTTTCATTTGGTTGAGTTGTCAACTAAAGTGAATTCAATGTGAAATCAAACAAAACAAACAAAAATGTCACCATGTCATTGGATTTTTGAAAAATATACAAAATTCCCTGACGTTGATGAATTTTTGCAAACCAATCAGTTGACTCAACGTCATCATTTTACATTTACATTTTAGTAATTTAGCAGACGCTCTTATCCAGAGCGACTTACAGTTAGTAAGTAATACATATTTTTTTTATACTGGACCCCCGTGGGAATCGAACCCACAACCCTGGCGTTGCAAACGCCATGCTCTATCAACTGAGCTACATCCCTGCCAGCCATTCCCTCCCCTACCCTGGACAAATTGTGCGCCGCCCATGAGTCTCCCGGTCGCGGCCGGCTGCAACAGAGCCTGGATTCGAACCAGGATCTCTAGTGGCACAGTTAGCACTGTGATGCAGTGCCTTAGACCACTGCGCCACTCAGGAGACCTTTTGTAGAAACAATTATTCAAACAGTTTCCCAGTGGGAAGGGATCACAGTGTGAAAGGCCTCCCTCCGACAGACATGCCGCCGCATGAACAATGAACTAAGAATAGAGATTTTGATGTGTTTTTTCACGCTCAACAGTTTCCTGTGTGTATCAAGAATGGTCCACCTCCAAAAGGACATCCAACCAACTAGACACAATTGTGGGAAGCATTGGAGTCAACATGAGCCAGCATCATTGCGAACGCTTTCCCTGTAAATGCTTTCGACACCTTGTGGAGTCCATGGCCTGACGAATTGAGGCTGTTCTGAGGGCAAGTTGTAGAAACATTTGAAGGATGATCAATGGAAACAGAATGCACCTGAGCTCAATTTCGAGGGTCTGAATACTTAAGAAACAGAAATACCTTATTTACATATTTTTAATCAATTTGCAAACATTTCTACAAACCTGTTCTAGCTTTGTCATTGTGGGGTGTTGTGTATAGATTGCTGATGATTATTATTTTTTAAATACATTTTAGAATAAGGCTGTAAAGTAACAAAATGTGGAAAAAGTCAATGGGTCTGAATTCTTTCCGAAGGCAATGTGTATATACAGTGGGGAGAACAAGTATTTGATACACTGCCGATTTTGCAGGTTTTCCTACTTACAAAGCATGTAGAGGTCTGTAATTTTTATCATAGGTACACTTCAACTGTGAGAGACGGAATCTAAAACAAAAATCCAGAAAATCACATTGTATGATTTTTAAGTAATTCATTTGCATTTTATTGCATGACATAAGTATTTGATACATCATAAAAGCAGAACTTAATATTTGGTACAGAAACCTTTGTTTGCAATTACAGAGATCATACGTTTCCTGTAGGTCTTGACCAGGTTTGCACACACTGCAGCAGGGATTTTGGCCCACTCCTCCATACAGACCTTCTCCAGATCCTTCAGGTTTCGGGGCTGTCACTGGGCAATACGGACTTTCAGCTCCCTCCAAAGATGTTCTATTGGGTTCAGGTCTGGAGACTGGCTAGGCCACTCCAGGACCTTGAGATACTTCTTACGGAGCCATTCCTTAGTTGCCCTGGCTGTGTGTTTCGGGTCGTTGTCGTGCTGGAAGACCCAGCCACGACCCATCTTCAATGCTCTTACTGAGGGAAGGAGGTTGTTGGCCAAGATCTCGCGATACATGGCCCCATCCATCCTCCCCTCAATACGGTGCAGTCGTCCTGTCCCCTTTGCAGAAAAGCATCCCCAAAGAATGATGTTTCCACCTCCATGCTTCACGGTTGGGATGGTGTTCTTGGGGTTGTACTCATCCTTCTTCTTCCTCCAAACACGGCGAGTGGAGTTTAGACCAAAAAGCTCTATTTTTGTTTCATCAGACCACATGACCTTCTCCCATTCCTCCACTGGATCATCCAGATAGTCATTGGCAAACTTCATACGGGCCTGGACATGCGCTGGCTTGAGCAGGGGGACCTTGCGTGCGCTGCAGGATTTTAATCCATGACGGCGTAGTGTGTTACTAATGGTTTTCTTTGAGACTGTGGTCCCAGCTCTCTTCAGGTCATTGACCAGGTCCTGCCGTGTAGTTCTGGGCTGATCCCTCACCTTCCTCATGATCATTGATGCCCCACGAGGTGAGATCTTGCATGGAGACCCAGACCGAGGATGATTGACCGTCATCTTGAACTTCTTCAATTTTCTAATAATTGCGCCAACAGTTGTTGCCTTCTCACCAAGCTGCTTGCCTATTGTCCTGTAGCCCATTCCAGCCTTGTGCAGGTCTACAATTTTATCTCTGATGTCCTTACACAGCTCTCTGGTCTTGGCCATTGTGGAGAGGTTGGAGTCTGTTTGATTGAATGTGTGGACATGTGTCTTTTATATAGGTAACAAGTTCAAACAGGTGCAGTTAATACAGGTAATGAGTGGAGAACAGGAAGGCTTCTTAAATAAAAACTAACAGGTCTGTGAGAGCCGGAATTCTTACTGGTAGGTAGGTGATCAAATACTTATGTCATGCAATAAAATGCAAATTAATTACTTAAAAATCATACAATGTGATTTTCTGGATTTTTGTTTTAGATTCCGTCTCTCACAGTTGAAGTGTACCTATGATAAAAATTACAGACCTCTACATGCTTTGTAAGTAGGAAAACCTGCAAAATCGGCAGTGTATCAAATACTTCTTCTCCCCACTGTATATATATATATACTACTATTTTCTACATTGTAGAATAATAATGAAGACATCAAAACTATGAAATAACACTGAATCAAAAAAGTGTTAAACAAATCAAAATATATTTCACATTTGAGATTCTTCAAAATGCCACCCTTTGCCTTGATGACAGCTTTGCACACTCTTGGCATTCTCTCAACCAGCTTCATGAGGTAGTCACCTGGAATGCATTTCAATTAACAGCTGTGTCACCATGTCCCTTACGTTGATGACTTGTTGCAAATCCAATCAGTTCTCCATGTTGACCCAACGTCATCACATTGAACTATTTTGTGGACAAATTAAATCAACCAGTTTTTGCCCAGTGGGAAGGGATCACAGTGTGAAAGGCCTCCCTCAGACAGACATGCCGCCGCATGAACAATTAACTAAGAATAGAGATTTTGATGTGTGGAAGTAAGTGACTTTGTGTTGTGTGAATGGTAGATGGTAGCTCACCATATAACACACAGATCTACTGTAAGTATTCAACACCCTGAGTAAATCCGTTAGAATCACGTTTGCAGCGATAACGGCTGTGAGTATTTTTGGGTATGTCTCTAAAACCTTTGCACACCTGTATTGTACAATATTTGCCCCTTATCCTTGGTTGTTGATCGTTGCTAGACAGCAATTTTCAAGTCTTGCCATACCACTTCTGACCACACAACTACTGACCACTCATCTACTGACGACAACAACTGACCACAACAACACCATTTCTGACCACAACCACACAACAGCTGACCGCATCTAGTGACAACAACCACATAAGTACTGACCACAACCAAACAACTTCAAACCAAACAACTACTGACCACTCAGCTGCTGTCCACAACCACACAACTTCTTATCACAACCACACAACATCTGACCACATCTAGTGACCACTACTAAACAACTACTGACCACTCAACTACTGACCACAACTACTGACCACAACCACACAACATCTGACCACAACCACACAACTACTAACGACAACCACACAACTTCTGACCACATAATGTTAGCATGTTTCTCACACTTGTTTTAGACATAAGAGAGAAGTGTTGCCAAGGCTACTGTTGTTTTGCTATGCTTGACTCGCAGGAGAGAATCTCTCCATAGCTCTTCAAATTCCCATGAGTTGACAATATGTTTCAGATCGAACAGCTAGCGCTAAGATTTTGAATGCTTCCCTGGTCTGGACGACCTGGAATGATAAAAAGAAGATTTCTGATGCTTATTAAATTCGTCCTCCTTTTCGGAATCATGCTCTGTGCTCTAAATAGCTAAACTGGCTAGTCTCTAAACAGAAGGGCGGGCTGTATCACTCCAATAAAAAGTTAGAGCTGTTTTTGGCGTTTAGTGACAAAAGGTGGCTATCTGAGGTCTGCAAACAGCTGTCATCATTGAGCAGCCCAAACAAAGCTGTTGGTATGGATACTCAGAAAAAATTTTAAGACAAGGGTGAAAAATGACCACAATTACTGACCACAACCACACAAATATTGACCACACAACAACTGAACCAAACAACTACAGACCACAACAACTGACCACAGCTACTGACCACAACCACACAACCACTGACCACAACCATACAACTACTGATCACACAACAACTCACTACAACACAACAACTGAAAGCAACCACACAACTAGACTGTAAAAACACAACTACTGACCACAATTACTGAACGCAATCACACAACTACTGACCACAACCATACAACTACTGACCACAACTAGGGACCATAACCACACAACAACTGATCACAACCACACAACTTCTTACCAAAATCAAACAACTTTTGACCAGAACCACACAACTCCTGACCACAACCACAAAACATCTCACCACACAACTGCTAACCACTGAATAACTGACCACAACTAAAGACAACCACACAACTATGGACCACAATTACTGACCGCAAGCACATAACTACCGGCAACAACCATACAACTACTGACCAAACAACTGTACAGAACACAACTACTGACCATAACTACACAACAACTGACCATAACTACTGACCACAACAACTGACCACAACCACACAACTTCTGACCACAACCAAACAACTACTGACCACAACCACACAACTTCTGACCACAACCATACAACTGCTGACCACATCTAGTGACAACAACCACACAACTTCTGACCACTAAACTGCTGACCACAACTACTGACCACAACCACACAACTTCTTACCACAAACACACAATTCCTGACCACAACCACACAACTTCTGACCACATCTAGTGACCACAACCACACAGTTACTGACAACAACCACACAACTTCTGACCACAACCACACAACTACTGACAACAACCATATAACTTCTGACCACAACCACACAACTGCTTACCACATCTAGTGACAACAACCACATAAGTACTGACCACAACCACACATCTTCTGACCTCACAACTATGGACCACTCAACTGCTGACCACAACTACTGACAAAAACCACACAACTTCTGACCACACAACTACTGACCACTCATCCACTGACCATAACAACTGACCACAACAACACAAATATTGACCACACAACAACTGAACCAAACAACTACAGACCACAACAACTGACCACAGCTACTGACCACAACCACACAACCACTGACCACAACCATACAACTACTGATCACACAACAACTCACTACAACACAACAACTGAAAGCAACCACACAACTAGACTGTAAAAACACAACTACTGACCACAATTACTGAACGCAATCACACAACTACTGACCACAACCATACAACTACTGACCACAACTAGGGACCATAACCACACAACAACTGATCACAACCACACAACTTCTTACCAAAATCAAACAACTTTTGACCAGAACCACACAACTCCTGACCACAACCACAAAACATCTCACCACACAACTGCTAACCACTGAATAACTGACCACAACTAAAGACAACCACACAACTATGGACCACAATTACTGACCGCAAGCACATAACTACCGGCAACAACCATACAACTACTGACCAAACAACTGTACAGAACACAACTACTGACCATAACTACACAACAACTGACCATAACTACTGACCACAACAACTGACCACAACCACACAACTTCTGACCACAACCAAACAACTACTGACCACAACCACACAACTTCTGACCACAACCATACAACTGCTGACCACATCTAGTGACAACAACCACACAACTTCTGACCACTAAACTGCTGACCACAACTACTGACCACAACCACACAACTTCTTACCACAAACACACAATTGCTGACCACAACCACACAACTTCTGACCACATCTAGTGACCACAACCACACAGTTACTGACAACAACCACACAACTTCTGACCACAACCACACAACTACTGACAACAACCATATAACTTCTGACCACAACCACACAACTGCTTACCACATCTAGTGACAACAACCACATAAGTACTGACCACAACCACACATCTTCTGACCTCACAACTATGGACCACTCAACTGCTGACCACAACTACTGACAAAAACCACACAACTTCTGACCACACAACTACTGACCACTCATCCACTGACCATAACAACTGACCACAACAACACAACTTCTGACCACAACCACACAACTGCTGACCACATCTAGTGACAACAACCACATAACTACTGACTACAACCACACAACTTCTTACCACAAACACACAAGTACTGACGACAACCACAAAACGACTGACCACAACTACTGACCACAACCTCAAAACTACTGACCACAACTACTGACCACTACTGAATACAACTAGTAATCACAAATACTGACAAAAAATAATGACCACAACGAAAGACTACAACAACACAACTACTTACCAGACCTACTGACCACAACCACACAACTAACACCTAGTAGTCCTGTGTAGCTCAGTTGGTAGAGCATGGCGCTTGCAACGCCAGGGTTGTGGGTTCGATTCCCACGGGGGACCAGTGTGAAAAAAATATATATATGCGCTAACTTTAAGTCGCTCTGGATAAGAGTGTCTGCTAAATGACAAAAATGTAAATGTAACTACTGACCACAACTTCTGACCACAAAACTATCTACTGACCCTAACCACAAAACCTTTGACTATGACCACACAACTACTGACCAAAAGCCCCAGGTTCAATCTTCGACCTTCTTCTTCTTATTATTATTTAGCACGCTACTCCTCCTACACTGTTTAAGCTAGAAATGCAGTTCAAACTTTAAAACATGCAGAATGGTCTCACTTGAGTTGCTTGCATACAACTTTTTGATATATTTTACACTTTTTAAGTTATTCATTTTTTTTGTCCTCTTTTTTGTCCTCCATCCGCTTTCATGGTATTTCTTTAACATTCTAAAGCTCCCCATTGTGACATCATCACTTCCAACTGCCATTCTCTGTAAATGCAATAATGAAACTTTTGACACAAATCAGCTACTTTAACCACTTTGCAACAACTTAGACAAAAAGTTAGAGTGTTTACATCTTTGTCTACTTCTCTGCTACTCAAATCCAACAAGTTTTACAAAAAGTTAGAGGGTATGGAATCTTCCGCTACTTCTCTGCTATTCATATCTGTTCGCGGATCCAAAATATTCACTACGGCTCCTGTGGTACAGCTGTTTTAGCAACTGCATTACCACATTTTCCCCAAACTATTTCCAAACAACTGCCATTTTGACCACTCACCCATAAATCAGACAGTAACAGAGGATATGAAATCTTCTCTGCTTTTCAAATCGGATTAGGAATAGCGTCTACCAATCTGTAGCTGTTTTAGTAACTCATCAACTGCTCTCTTTCTAGCTGCAGTAATTCATGTCAGAAGTTATTATTTACCAACAACAGCTGCAAATTGCAATAAAACTACATAACATTTTGAAGATTACTCCCCTTGCTCTGTCTAACAACACTATCATGAATCTAGTAAAGGCGTTTTGTGGGTCAGAGTGCAGGATTTAGTTCATATTAAAGCACAAACTCACTGTATGTTAGCAAGTTTCTCACACTTATAAAAAATGTTTAATTTAACCATTATTTAAACAGGGAGTCACATTGAGATTAAACATCTATTTTACAAGAGAGCCCTATATACATTACAATAAAAACAGAATAATAAAACAATACACATATATGGTTGTAAAACAATATAATTCAGCACACAATAACAAAATAAACATATTTAATAAAAACAATCACATTCAAATACATAGAGGTCCTCAATCAATAATTTAAACTGCCTGAGTGGCCCCAGCACATGTAACTGCAGTGAACTCTGCAGATTGTTCCACAAATTAGGGGCAAAAAAACAAATCGCAGATTCTAGTGTTATCCATTACTGATAACGGGTTTGGTTTTGATTCTTAACTTAATTAATGAAGTTACATATGAAGGGCATATCTGTAAGATTGCTTTGTAAATAAATAAAAGAGAATGCAGCTCTCTTCTTACAGACAGAGAGGTCCATCCCACATTTTTATACAGACTACAATGATAAGTCCTAAAATTGTCTCCTGTGATAGAACGTATTGCGGAATGGTAGACTGCGTCCAAGGGTTTCAAAACAGAGGTTGCCTCATGCATGTAAACAATATCACCAAAGTCCAATACAGGGAGAAGCGTTGTTTGAACAATCTTTATCCTATTTTTAATACATGGCATGATTTATTTAGATATTTTAAAAAACAATCTTAGCTTCTTAGTCAGACTTTCTATATGTGTTACGAAGGACAACCTGTCATCAATCCAGACATCCAGGTACTTATATTGAGAAACAAGCTCAATTTGGGCTCCATTTGTAGAGCAAATATGCAGGTCCTCAGGGTCAACATTTCGTGACCTAGAGAACAGCATGAGCTTGGTTTTGCTTGTATTTAACACTAATTTAAGATCTGTAAGTGACTTCTGAATTGAATCAGTCATGCTGAAGTTCACGAATGGCCTGCTGCACTGAGGTGGCACAGGGATGCAAATCTGTGTCATCTGCATAGAGATTAATGTTACAAGTATTAACAGTGTTTCCTTTGTCATTAATATACAAGATACAAGATGCAAGGGCGTTTAACCCCATCTGTCAAGATGGCCTGAGTTATGTCACTAAGATAATTCTAAAACCACAAACAGGCTGTATATCCCAGGCCTATTCTTGATAACTTCTTCAGCAAAACAGAATGATTGACAGGTCAATAAACAAGGCAGCACAGCTCTTTTTAGCATCCAAGGCATTTACAAGATCATTAACAACTAGCGTGGTTGCTGTGGTAGTACTATGCCCAGGCCTAAACCCTGATTGGTTTATATAAAAAATACAATTATCAGATAAAAAGAAACGAAGTGGTACGTTAACCAAGGATTCAAGAATCTTAGCTAAACAAGGTAGTCTTGAAATGGGGTGATAGTTGTCAAGATCATTTGTATCCCCACCCTTATGGAGTGGCAGCACATATGCAGATGTCCATGCTTTTGGAATACTTCATGATAACAATGTTAAATAGAAAATGAGGGCTACTTAGCCAGCAATAAAGGGAGCTGCACACTTAAGCAGACCAGTCTCAAAATGATCAGCCCCTGAGGATTTTTAAAAATCTAATGTTAGGAAAGCATCCAGGACTTGTTTATCAGTGAATTTCCCGAAAAGAAAACTCCTGACCAGCATTTTCAGTATCATTCAATAGATTTTCACCATCAACATCCAAACTACTCTTTTCAAGAGCTGGCTTTGAAATACATTCAAATATATAGCCCGCAGAGATAAAATGGTGATTAAATGCATTAATGATATCAATTTTGTCAGTAATAGAATCTAAATTAATTTATTGGGGGAGAGAAGAGGAGACACAACCCTTCAGTGATGTAACAGCTTTCCAAAATGTAGCTGGTAATGTTCCCTGTACATTCAGAAAGTGTATTAACATAATATTATGATTTTGATTTTTTATCTAGTTTTACATACAGATTTCTCAATTGCCTGAAAGACTGCCAGTCTGGGCCCAAGTCTGTGAATCTGTCAGGATAAACGTGTATGGGGTGAACGAAGTCAAGCGCAGGACACCGAGAGACTGGCAGATGTACTTTACTAAATAACGTAATGAAAAGTACAAAACAACAAAACCTCCAAAACAGGGAGGAACAATAATCGCAATACACAGTCCTGCCGAAAACAAACGGAGAACAATCACACACAACAAACTAATGACAGACAGGGGTTATAAAGGAAAACCATCAACACTAATGGGAAACAGGTGTACACAAAGCAGACCAAACTAGATGATTGCTGAAACCTAGATCGGTGGCAGCTAGTACTCCGGGGACGACGAACGCCAAAGCCTGCCCGAGCAAGGAGGTGGAGCAGCCTCGGCTAAATCCGTGACAGTACCCCCCCCTTGACGCGCGGCTCCAGCCGTGCACCGACCCCGGCCTCGGGGACGGCCAGGAGGACGCGGAGCAGGGCGAGTCGGATGACTCCGGTGGAAATCCCTCAGCATGGAGGGGTCTAGGATGTCCCTCCTAGGGACCCAGCACCGTTCCTCCGGACCGTACCCCTCCCACTCCACGAGATACTGCAGGCCCCCCATCCGACGCCTCGAATCCAAGATGGAACGAACTGAGCATGCCGGAGCCCCCTCGATGTCCAATGGGGGCGGAGGAACCTCTCATACCTCACTCTCCTGGAATGGACCAGCTACCACCGGCCTGAGGAGAGACACATGGAACGAGGGGTTAATGCGGTAATTAATTGGCAGTTGTAATCTATAGCATACCTCGTTCAATCTCCTCAGGACTTTAAATGGCCCCACAAACCGCCGACCAAGCTTCCGGCAGGGCAGGCGAAGGGGCAGGTTTCGGGTCGAGAGCCAGACCCGATCTCCCGGTGCATACACCGGAAACTCACTACGGTGGCGATCGGCGCTCGCCTTCTGCCGCCTGATGGCCCGTTGCAGATGGACATGCGCAGCGTTCCATGTCTCCTCAGAGCACCGAAACCACTCGTCCACCGCAGGGGCTTCGATCTGGCTCTGATGCCAAGGTGCCAGAACCGGCTGATAACCCAGCACACACTGAAAAGGCGTAAGGTTAGTGGAGGAGTGACGGAGTGAGTTTTGAGCTATCTCCGCCCAGGGGATATATGTACACCGACCACTCCCCCTGCCGGTCCTGGCAATAGGACCTCAGAAACCTATCCACATCCTGGTTAACTCTTTCCACCTGCCCATTACTCTCGGGGTGAAAACCTGAGGTAAGGCTAATCGAGACCCCAAGACGTTCCATAAACGCCTTCCAGACTCTAGAGGTGAACTGGGGACCCCGATCAGATACCATATCCTCAGGCACCCCGTAGTGCCGGAAGACGTGTGTAAACAGGGCGCCAGCAGTTTGTAGGGCTGTAGGGAGACCTGGCATAGGAATGAGACGGCAGGCCTTTGAAAACCGATCCACAACGACCAAGATCGTAGTGTTCCCCTGGGAGTGGGGAAGGTCCGTGACAAAATCCACCGATAGGTGAGACCACGGCCGTTGTGGAACGGGTAGGGGTTGTAATTTCCCTCTGGGCAGGTGTCTAGGCGCCTTACACTGGGCGCACACCGAGCAGGAGGAAACATAAACCCACACGTCCTTAGCTAAAGTGGGCCACCGGTACTTCCCACTAAGGCAGTGCACCGTCCGACCAATACCAGGATGACCAGAGGAGGGTGACGTGTGAGCCCAATAGATCAATCGATCATGAACCTCGAGCGGCACGTACTTCCGATCCTCTGGACATTGTGGGGGAGTAGGATCGGTACGTAACGCCCGCTCGATGTCCGCATCAACCTCCCACACCACCGGTGCCACCAGACAAGACTCCGGAAGTATGGGAGTGGGCTCAATGGACCTCTTCTCTGTGTCATACAGTCAGGACAGGGCGTCTGCCTTAGTGTTCTGTGACCCTGGTCTATAGGTGAGTTTAAATACAAATCTGGTAAAGAACATGGCCCACCTTGCCTGGCGAGGGTTTAGGCTCCTCGCTGCCCGTATGTACTCCAGGTTACGATGGTCAGTCAAAATGAGAAAAGGGTGGTTAGCCCCCTCAAGCCAATGTCTCCACTCCTTCAGGGCTTGGACTACAGCTAACAGCTCCCTGTCCCCCACGTCATAATTACGGTCCGCCGGACTGAGCTTCTTAGAGAAGAAGGCACAGGGGCGGAGTTTTGGTGGCGTACCCGAGCGCTGAGATAGTACAGCACCAATCCCAGCCTCGGACGCATCCACCTCAACTTGGAACGCCAAAGAGGGATCCGGATGTGCCAGCACCGGAGCCGAGGTAAACAGGTCCTTCAGATGTCTAAACGCCCTGTCCGCCTCAGCCGACCACTGCAGACGCGCCGGACCCCCCTTTAGCAGGGAGGTGATGGGAGCTGCTACCTGTCCAAAGCCCCGGATAAACCTCCGGTAGTAATTGGCAAAACCCAAAAACCGCTGCACTTCCTTCACCGTGGTGGGAGTCTGCCAATTACGCACGGCTGAAACACGGTCAATCTCCATCTCCACCCCTGACGTGGACAACCGATGCCCCAGGAAGGAGATGGACTCCTGGAAGAACAGACACTTCTCTGCCATCACATACAGGTCATGCTCCAACAGTCTACCAAGCACCCGACGCACCAGGGACACATGCTCGGCGCGTGTAGCGGAGTATATTAGAATGTCATCAATATACACCACTACACCCTGTCCATGCAAGTCCCGGAAAATCTTGTCCACAAACGATTGGAATACTGAAGGAGCATTCATTAAACCGTATAGCATGACAAGGTACTCATAGTGACCCGAGGTTGTACTAAATGCTGTCTTCCACTCATCTCCCTCCCTAATGCGCACCAGGTTGTACGCGCTCCTGAGGTCCAATTTTGTGAAGAATCGCGCCCCGTGTAATGACTCCGTCATACTAGCAATCAGAGGGAGAGGATAGCTGTACTTGATTGTGATCTGATTGAGACCACGGTAATCAATACACGGGCGTAAACCCCCATCCTTCTTCTTCACAAAAAAGAAACTCGATGACACAGGGGAAGTGGATGGCCGTATGTATCCCTGTCCCAGAGATTCGGCGACATATGTCTCCATAGCCGCCGTCTCCTCCTGAGACAGAGGATACACATGACTACGAGGAAGCGCAGCGCCTACTTGGAGGTCTATCGCACAATCCCCCTGTCAATGAGGTGGTAATTGAGTCGCCTTCTTTTTACTGAAGGCGAGCGCCAAATCGGCATGTTCAGGTGGAATGTGCATGGGGGGAACTTGGTTCGGACTCTCCACCGCCGTTGCCCCTACGGAAACACCTACACACCGCCCGGAACACTGATCAGACCATCCCTTGAGAGCCCTCTGCTGCCATCAAATGTTGGGGTCATGTGACATTAACCAGGGGAGTCCCAACACCACAGAGAATCCATCAAATACAGACTAATTAACTCCTCATGGCCCTCCTGCGTTTTCATCTTCAGAGGTGCTGTGACTTCCCTAATCAATCCTGAACCCAAAGGACGGCTATCTAGGGCATGGATGGGGAAGGGCACATCAATGGGTACAATAGGAATCCCTAACTTATAGGTGAACTGGCAATCTATAAAATTCCCAGCTGCGCCTGAATCTACTAGTGCCTTATGCTGGGAATGAGGAGAGACCTCGGAAAACATAACAGTAATACACATATGCGCACCAGAGAGCTCTGGGTGAGTTGGGTGCCTACTCACCTGGAATGACTCATCAGTGCGCTGCCTACCGCCTCAAATCCCAGGAGACCCTCCCCAGCACCGACCAGCAGTGTGTCCTCTGCGGCCACAGTTGGTGCAGGGGACGGCCTCCCTCCTGGCCACTCTCCTGGTCTCCCTAGCACCAGCACCTCCGAGCTCCATAGGGGTCGGCTCGGAAGTGCTGGGGGATGGAATGGACGGCCCTGAATCGGGACGTCCGCGGGTAGCCAACAGGGTATCCAGGCGAATAGACATGTCCACCAGTTGGTCGAAGCTGAGGTTGGTGTCCCTGCAGGCCAATTCCCGACGCACGTCCTCCCTCAGGCTACATCGGTAGTGGTCGATGAGGGCCCTCTCATTCCATCCTGCGTTGGCAGCCAGCGTCCGGAAGTCCAGTGCGAACTCCTGTGCGCTCCTTCTCCCCTGCCTGAGGTGGAATAGACGCTCACCCGCCGCCTTACCCTCTGGTGGATGATCGAAAACTGCCCTGAAGCAGCGGGTGAACTCTGCATAGTTGACATTAGCGGCATCTATTCCCCCCCACTCGGCGTTGGCCCACTCCAGCGCCTTGCCGGACAGACAGGAGATGAGGTCGGACACGCTCTCGTATCCCGAGGGCACCGGGTGGATGGTTGCCAGGTAGAGTTCAACCTGGAGCAGGAAACCCTGACACCCGGCAGCTGTGCCATCATAAGCCCTCGGGAGCGAGAGCCGAATCCCACTGGACCCCGGAGGAGAAGCGATGGGTAATGCCGATGGTGGTGGTATCGTAGGAGGAGGTGTAGGCAGACCCCCTCTTTCCCATCGCTCCATAGTGCTCCCCACCCGTTCCATGGCGGTGCCTGGATCATGGCCGCTTGTTGTTCAACGCGTTCCTCCACTGATCCAGCTGGCACCGCCGCTCCTGCTGACTCCATGTGAGGTGTGTGATTCTGTCAGGATAAACGTGTATACGGTGAACGAAGTCAAGCGCAGGACACCGAGAGACTGGCAGATGTACTTTACTAAATAACGTAATGAAAAGTACAAAACAACAAAACCTCCAAAACAGGGAGGAACAATAATCGCAATACACAGTCCTGCGAAAACAAACGGAGAACAATCACACACAACAAACGAGTGACAGACAGGGGTTATAAAGGGAAACCATCAACACTAATGGGAAACAGGTGTACACAAAGCAGACCAAACTAGATGATTGCTGAAACCTAGATCGGTGGCAGCTAGTACTCCGGGGACGACGAACGCCGAAGCCTGCCCGAGCAAGGAGGAGGAGCAGCCTCGTCTAAATCCGTGACAGAATCTTGCTTTGGCCCAGGCAGCATCTCTGTTGTGTATGACTTCAGAGAGATCTGGACTGAACCAAGGGCAAGACCTATTTTTAATTCTCTGTTTTGTAAAGGGAACATGGTTATCTACAATACAATTGAAAACATTTGAGAAGTGGTTCAGAGCCAACTCTGGGTCAGGTATAGATGCAATACAATCAAAGTCACCAAAATAAAGGTCACAAAAAATCATCATAAATCTGCATCAGAGCTCTTATGAGGAGGCAGTGTGATCAGGCAAATGAAATATCTGAGTTTAAGGAGGCGATAAGTGAGAAGTGTAGGGCAGCTTTATTGTCCCTGCCAGAGTAAGAACCGTAACCTGCCTGTCCCGTTCAATTTGTACTCCTTATGGCATTGATCTACCGGTAACTTTATTTGAAGCGTGTGCGTGCTTGCCTTTGAGTGCATATTTTATATCAAGTGCAGATATTATACAATTACCGTGTAAAGTATCTTTGAAAATGTGTTATTCTGATGTATGGAATAATAGAAACAACTACATTTTTGAAGAAAATAAAAACTACCCATGTACTCTTGGGAGGACTCTCACCTTATTAAAGATGGCACCGACGGAGACTGCAACTCGCGACTAGCTCTTAGGAAACTTTGCAGTAGTTTGTTTTTTTATGTATATATTTGTACATTATTAGCTCAGGAAATGTTTTGTGTCATTACATACAACTATTGGATATCAGAGCAGCGGTATCTCACCAGAACTCCCAGCATTACGACCAGGAATACGACTTCCCCGAAGCAGATCCTTTGTTCGCTCTACCCAGAGCAATTGAACTGATTCCAGAGGCCGACCCAAAACATTGCCGGCGGAGGAGAGGCACTCGAGGCGGCCTGCTGGTTCGACGTTAGCAGGCGCGCACACCACCCACCACTTCTGAGTATATTACCCACTAATGTTCAGTCTTTGGATAACAAAGATGACGAGCACAGGGCAAGTATTTCTTTCCAGTGAGACATCAGGGCCTGTAACATACTTTGTTTCACGGAAACGTGGCTCTGTCACGATACTCTGTCGAAATCGATCCAGCCAGAGGGGTTCTCAGTTCATCGCGCAGACAGGAATAAATATCTCTCTGGTAAGCAGAAGGGCGGATGTGTGAGTTTAATGATTAAAGACTCATGGTGTAATTGTAGTAACATACAGGAACTCACCCAACCTAGAATACCTCACAATCAAATGCAGACCGTATTATCTCCAAAGAGAATTTTGCTCCGTTATAGCCACGGCCGTTTATATCCCCCCTCAAGCCGATACTACGACGGCCCTCAAAGAACTTCACTGGACTTTATGCAAACTGGAAACCACATATCCCGAGGGTGCATTTATTGAAGCTGGGGATTTTAAAAGGGCAAATTTGAGGACTAGGCTGCCAAGGCTCTAGTACTCGCGCTGCTAAAACACTGGCCACTGTTATTCGAACTTCCGGGATGCTTACAAGGCCCTCCCCCGCCCTCCTTTTGGCAAATCTGACCATGACTCATTTTGCTTCTCCCTTTCTATAGGCAGAAACTCAAACAGGAAGTACCCATGCTAAGGACTATCCAACACTGGTCTGACCAATCGGAATCCACGCTTCAGGATTGTTTTGATCACGCAGACTGGGATATGTTCCGGGTAGCTTGGGGAAATAATTTAGACAAATACACTGATAAGGTAATTTAGTTTATCATGAAGTGTATAGGAGATGTCGTACCCACTGTGACTATTAAAACCCTAACCAGAAACCGTGGATAGATGGCAGCGTTCGCTTGAAACTTAAAGCGTGAACCACTGCATTTAACCATGGCAAATTGACTAGGAATATGGCAGAATACAAACAGTGTAGTTATTCACTCTGCAAGGCAATAAAACAATTAAAACGTCAGTATAGAGACAAAGTGGAGTCGCAATTCAATGGCTCAGACACGAGACGTATGTGGCAGGGTCTACAGACAATCACGGACTACAAAAAAAATTAGCCACGTCTCCGAGACCGACGACTTGCTTCCGGACAAGCTAAACACCTTCTTCGACCGCTTTGAGGATAACACAGTGCCACCAACGCGGCCCGCTACCAAGGACTGTGGGCTCTCCTTCTCCGTGGCTGACGTGAGTAAAAACTTTAAACGCGTTAACTCTCGCAAGGCTGCCGGCCCAGATGGCATCTCTAGCCGCGTCCTCAGAGCATGAGCAGACCAGCTGGCTGGTGTGTTTATGGGCATATTCAACCTCTCCCTATCCCAGTCTGCTGTCCCCACATGCTTCAAGATGGCCACCATTGTTCCTGTACCCAAGAAAGCAAAGGTAACTGAACTAAACGACTGTCGCCCCGTAGCACTCACCTCTGTCATCATGAAGTGCTTTGAGAGACTAGTCAAGGATCATATCACCTCTACCTTACCTGCCATCCTTGACCCACTTCAATTTGCTTACCGCCCCAATAGATCCACAGACGATGCAATCGCCATCACTTTGCGCACTGCCCTATTCCATCTGCACAAGAGGAATACATATGTAAGAATGCTGTTCATTGACTATAGCCCAGCATTCAACACCATAGTACCCTCCAAGCTCATCATTAATCTCGAGGCCCTGTGTCTGAACCCCACCCTCTGCAACTGGGTCCTGGACTTCCTGACGGGCCACCCCCAGGTGGTGAAGGTAGGAAACAACACCTCCACTTCGCTGATCCTAAACACTGGGGCCCCACAAGGGTACGTGCTCAGCCCACTCCTGTACTCCCTGTTCACCGATGACTGTGTGGCCAAGCACGCCTCCAACTCAATCATCAAGTTTGCAGACGACACAACAGTAGTAGGCTTGATTACCAACAATGACGAACAGCCTACAGGGAGGAGGTAAGGGCTCTGGAAGTGTGGTGCCAGGAAAATATCCTCTCACTCAACGTCAACAAAACAAACGGGACTGCAGTGGAGAAGGTGGAAAGGAGGCTAAAGAAAATTGGCTTCGCACCTACAACCCTCACAAACTTTTACAGATGCACAATTGACAGCATCCTGTCGGGCTGTATCACCGCCTGATACGGCAACTGCACCGCCCGGAACCACAAGGCTCTCCAGAGGGTGGTGCGGTCTGCCCAACGCATTACCGGGGGAAAAACTACCACCCTCCAGGACACCGACAGCACCCGATGTCACAGGAAAGCCAAAAAGATCATCAAGGACATCAACCACCCGAGCCACTGCATGTTCACCCCTCTATCATCCAGAAGGCGAGGTCAGTGCAGGTGCATGAAAGCTGGGACCCAGAGACTGAAAGACAGCTTCTATCTAAAGGCCATCAGACTGTTAAACAGCCGTCACTAGCACATTAGAGGCTGCTGCGTGTAGACATAGACTAGAAATCACTGGCCACTTTAAGAAATGGAACACTAGCCGCTTTAATAATGTTTTCATATCTTGCATTACTCATCTCATATGTATATACTGTATCTTATACTATTCTACTGTATCTTAGTCCATGCCGCTCTGACATCGCTCATCCATATATGTATATATTCTTAATTCATTCTTTACTTATTTGTGTTTATTGGGTATATGTTGTGACATTTTTAGATATTACTAAAGCACAAGCATTTCGCTACACCCGCAATAACATCTGCTAAACACGTGTATGTGACCAATAATATTTTATTTTATTTGACCCATTAACCATTTTCATTAACGCTGAGAATTTGACCCATGCGGTATGTATGTAAAGACATATCTTTGAGGGGCGAGTGCTGTAAAAAGAAACGGCCTCTACTGAAAATCTTAAAGTACATTTTACTGTCTGCATCCATCCACGATCCAAAATTACTTTATTAATTTCACTCCATAATTAAGAGTTCTTTACATCCATCAACAGAAATCAATGTGCACAGCTGTGGAGGTGATAATTAAATAATTAACTATGTGAACCATCCACTCTCACTAAACAAGATGATGCTGATGCTCCTGGCATGGCACACGACTTAGGGGTGAGCCGTGAGCCCTGTTACGGTGTACATTGTTTTTTAAATTTTCACTGTTCAGCATAGTTTTCCTACAGTGCCAAGACCAAGACTGTGATAGCCTTCTCCTTTCCAGTTGAAACTCTCCGATGTCTTCTCACAAATCAAATTGTCGGCTCTGTGCAGAAGCAGCTGATTTGATGCTAACACCATTAGCTGGTGATTTAATAATATTGTGGATGAGGACTGCTTATCCTCTTTCTATCATTCTCTCTCCCCCCCCCCCTCCTTCCCTTCCTCCCTCTATCTGGAGTCACAGTCAGGAACTGTTTTTTTTTGTTGTTGCTGTGTTTCACTGCATTGTTACAATTGTACATTGCTGTTATGATTGTCTTACTGATATCATGGTTGTTTTGAACTGTGAAAGTTGCCCATTTCCTTCCCTTCATTGTATGTACACCTTGATTTATCCCCTGGTAAGAAATTAATCTATGATAGTCATCAAATCAGACACAATACTATATTACAGCATCAAAGTATTATTGTGCAAAATGTGTAAATCAATGTGCTGTAGAAGTTGGTGTAACATGTTCAATGAAGCACTGCGTATCAACCAAAGCCACAGCAGAGAGTATGGAGCCAGGTGGACTACCACTTACCACTTACCACTCATTTTTAGCTTTCACCAATTAATATTTTTTCTCTAACTCGCCTCTCCACACAATCTTAAACAATGGAGAGCAGACGGTAGCCATGTGGGCCAATTACTGCTCCACAAGGCCCTGATCTCCCCCGCAATACAGATTCCTTCTCAAACCCGATGCCAGTTATGAAATTGGCCGATAAGTTAATGTGTCACTGTAGCATAGATTTTTCATTTGTGTCCCGCCGCCCCACTTACACATTCGGCCCGGTCCTTTCCTTTATGCCTCAGGATGGATTACTGGGGCCACAGGAGGAACAATCCACAGTGGGTGACAGGGGGAGGGAAGGAGGGGGGACATACGCATTTGTGAGAGGTGCCACACCTGGTTATACTGTTAGTTGCCTCGTCTGATCACAGGTGAGTACAGTGAGCAACAGGGGTTTGGTGGCACAACCATATGAGAGCAACTATACCACACGAGTATTAATGGTTCGTAATATCGTCACAATATATTGCCAATGTTCTTTTATATGTACGAAAAACATAAAGGCGATGTCATGGCGACGTTAGCTAGCTAAGCTCATACGCAGAAACAAGTCATCAGGTCTAACGGTCGTGTTGCGCCAAAATGCCGATGTGCAAAAAAAAAGGCACTCCTTCGATATAAAGTAGTTTTAGACAAAAATGAAAACGTGTCAGTTTTTCACTTTCACAAGGAATCGAGAAATCGAAAAAATTAACAACTAAGGACACATTTTTCATTTCTCTCATTGACTTCCCATTTTCAATTATGTTTACTACTTTAAAACGTATTCTTCTACAGAACCACTGGACCAATTTGCACCAAATTTGGTATATAGCACCTATAAAAGCAAATCTTCATGCATCCAAGACTCATCCTCAAACAATATGGCAGGTATGAGCCAATGAGCTTGCATGAAAGTTTTTTCCTGTCCAACAGTGCCACAATGTGGCCATACTCAACCATATTTTACAGGTTAGCTAGACTCATATCATTGAGCATGTGAGCCAAATTTCATCACTCTGAGTCAAACAGACCAAGAGATATAAAAGTGTGTCTGTTTATAGCGCCACCATGTGGTCAATATGAATATGCTTGCATATGTTGAGTTCTCACAGTGTTTGGAACATGTGTACCAAGTTTGGTTACAATACGAATATCCGTGACTGATTTATATGCATTTATGTAACCGACCACGCCAATGTGAATGTTTATTGGTCAGTTGCAGCCATGTTGTTTGACGTACAAGCCTGGATTATAGGGAAAATAATATTAATAATAAAAATGTAATTAAAGCTGCAAGCAGCGTTGCCAGGGTTCAAATGTGTGCCCACTGTCCCACCATCATGACAAATTGGACACATTTCCCTAGGATGAGTTACATTCTGTACTATTTACCACGCTTGCCAAATATCAGAACTCAAAATCAAACTGATCATGCAATATTATTTGCATTTGATGTACTTTTTACAATTTTCAATGATGTTGACTATTTTAACCTTTTCACGTGTGAGTTCCAAATATCTTTAATAGTCGCCGCAGCGTGAGTTGTTTTATGCATGGGATGTCAGAATGCACTTACTGTTCCAAAATGTGAATGTTACACAACAGTTAACAGTTAACACGCGCTGCCTGCTAATAATCTATAGGCTATGTTTCAACTTGTCAATTTCAAATTATGTTCTAACAAGTTTTAATTTCTAACAACAGTTTGAATTGAGGTGTGTTCCGCCTCCTCATTAATTCACATAGAAGTAGCCCATTTCAGTGTTGCAGACAATTTATGAGGCTTTACTGAGTCAGACAAACTTCTCTCTTCGAAGAGAGCTCAAGCACTTCCCCAGTGTTTCTGCAGATCAAGTATACAGACATTTTCGCAGTCTTGAACAAACTCTTCCCCATGGCACATTTTCTGGCTAGAGCTCGCATTGCCTTCATTGTTGTTTTCCACACAAATAATAACTTTGGACATGTGTGAGTTCCTATCAAAGTACAGTGCCTTGCAAAAGTATTCATCCCCCTTGGCGTTTTTCCTATCATGTTGCATTACAACCTGTAATTTAAATGGATTGTTATTAGGATTTTATGTAATGGACATACACAAAATAGTCCAAATTGGTGAAGTGAAATGAAAAAAATTACTTGTCTCAAAAAATTCAAAAAAATTAATAACAGAAAAGTGCCTATGTATTCACCCCCTTTGCTATGAAGCCCCTAAATAAGATCTGGTGCAACCAATTACCTTCAGAAGTCACATAATTAGTTAAATAAAGTCCATCTGTGTGCAATCTAAGTGTCACATGATCTCAGTATATATACACCTGTTCTGAATGGCCCCAGAGTCTGCAACACTACTAAGCAAGGGGCACCACCAAGCAAGCGGCACCATGAAGACCAAGGAGCTCTCCAAACAGGTCAGGGACAAAGTTGTGGAGAAGTACAGATCGAGGTTGGGTTATAAAAAATATCAGAAACTTTGAACATCCCACGGAGCACCATTAATTCCATTATTAAAAAATGGAAAGAATATGGCACCACAACAAACCTGCCAAGAGAGGGCCGCCCACCAAAACTCACAGACCAGGCAAGGAGGGCATTAATCAGAGAGGCAACAAAGCGACCAAAGATAATCCTGAAGGAGCTGCAAAGCTCCACAGCGGAGATTGGAGTATCTGTCCATAGGACCACTTTAAGCCGGACACTCCACAGAGCTGGGCTTTACGGAAGAGTGGCCAGAAAAAACAACAACATTGCTTTAAGAAAAAAATAAGCAAACATGTTTGCTGTTCGCCAAAAGGCATGTGGGAGACTTCCCAAACATATGGAAGAAGGTACTCTGGTCAGATGAGACAAAAATTGAGCTTTTTTGCCATCAAGGAAAATGCTATGTCTGGCGCAAACCCAACACCTCTCATCACCCATGAGAAACTACTGACCATAACTACTGACCAAAACTTCTGACCACAACCACACAACTGATGACCAAAACTACTGAATACAACCACACCACTACTGACTACAATTACACCACTACTGAACACACAACTACTGAACACAACTACTGACAACAACAACACAATTATTGACCACAACTACTGATCACAACCACAAACTACTGACCACAACCACTAAACTACGGAACATTAATACTGAACAACACAACTACTCACCACAACCACACAATTACTGATCACAATTACTGACCACAACGATACAACTACTGACCACAACCACACAACTACTTACAATAACTACTGACCAAAACTTCTGACCACAACTACACAATAACTGACCACAACCACACAACTACAGACCACATCTACTGACTACAATCACTGACCACAACTACTGACCACAACCACACAACTAATTACCACACAACTACTGAATTACACTAATACTTACCACAATGGCTGACCACAACCACAAATCTACAGACCAAAACCACACTACTAACCACAAAACTACTGACTAGAAGTACCAACCACAACTACTGCACACAGCTCCTGCACACTACTGACCAAAACCACAAACTACTGACCACAGACACTAAACTACTAGCCACCCAACTACTGAACAACACAAATACTGACCACAACCACACAATTGCTGACCACTACTACTGACCACAACAGCACAACTACTGACAACATCCACACAACTACTGACCACAACTACTGAAAACAACTACTGACCACAACCACACAACTGCTGACCGCAACTACTGACCACAACCACAAAAGTATTTGTATTTGCCAAGTTTTTCCAGCAGTAGACTGATCGATAATGTCAAAAGCTGCACTGAAGTTTAACAAATAAATCCCCCCAATCTTTTTATCATCAATTTCTCTCAGCCAGTCATCAGTCATTTGTGTTAGTGCTGTGCTTGTTGAATGTTCTTCCCTATAAGCATGCTGAAAGTCTGTCTGTCAATTTGTTTACTGTATAATAGCATATTACCTGGTCAAACAATTCTTTCCCCAGAAGTTTACTAAGGGCTGGTAACAGGCTGATTGGTCGGCTATTTGAGCCAGTAAAGGGGGCTATTCTTAGCTAGCGGAATGACTTTTGCTTCCCTCCAGGCCTGAGGGCACACACTTTCTAGTAGGCTTAAATTGAAGATATGGCAAATAGGAGTGACAATATCGTCCGCTATTATCCTCAGTAATTTTCCATCCAACTTGTCAGTGGCTTGTCATTGTTGATAGACAACAATAATTCACCTCTTCCACACTCACTTTACGGAATTCAAAAGTACAATGCTTGTCTTTCATAATTTTGGTCAGATATACTTGGATGTGAAGTGTCAGCGTTTGTTGCTGGCATGTCATGCCTAAATTTGCTAATCTTTTCAATGAAAAAATCATTAAAGTAGTTGGCAATATCAGTGGGTTTTGTGATGAATGAGCCATCTGATTCAATGACTGATGGAGACGAGTTTGTCTTTTTTCCAAACATTTCATTTAAGGTGCTCCAAAGCTTTTTACTATCATTCTTTATATCATTTACTTTTGTTTCATAGTATAGTTTCTTTTTCTTTTTCTTTAGTTTAGTCACATGATTTCTCAATTTGTAGTATGTTTGCTAATCGGTTGGGCTGCCAGACTTATTTGCCATACCTTTTTCCTCATCCCTCTCAACAATACAATTTTTCAATTCCTCATCAATCCAAGGAGATTTAACAGATTTTACAGTAATTCTCTTAACTGGAATAAGCAATTTCATGTTTGTGTCAAGTGCAGGGTCTGGTTGCTCCTCATTACACACCACAGACCAGCAAATATTTTTTACATCAACGTAAGCATCACTACAGAAATTATTTTATGACCTCTTCTACACTATATTAGGCCCATCCTTTGGAACTTTGGTTTCCCTAGATATGGCAACTATATTGTGATCACTACATCCTATTTGGATACTGCTTTAAAGCAAATTTCTGCAGCATTAGTAAAGATGTGATCAATACATCTTGATGATTTAAATCCTGTGCTGTTTGTAACTACCCTGGTAGGTTGACTAATAACCTGAACCAGGTTGCACGCACTGCTTACAGTTAGAAGTTTTTTCTTGAGTGGGCAGCTTGATGAAAGCCAGTCAATATTTAAATCACCCAGAAAATATACTTCTCTGTTGATATCACATACATTATCAAGCATTTCACACATATTATCCAGATACTGACTGTTGGCACTTTGTGGTCTATAGCAGCTTCCCACAAAAAATTTGCTTTAGGTGAGGCAGATGAACTTGTAGCCATATTACTTCAACAGTTTTTAACAAGAGATCCTCTCTAAGCTTTACAGGCATGTTGTTCTGAATATAGACCGCAACACTGCCCCCTTTGGCATTTCTGTCTTTTCAGTAGATGTTATAACCATGTATTGCTACCACTGTTTCATGAAAGGTATTATCTAAGTGAGTTTCAGAGATAGCCAGAATATGAATGTCATCTGTTACAAGGAAGTTATTGACTTCAATAACCTTATTTCTTAGGCTACATATGTTAATATGGGCAATTTTATGCACTTTTCTGGGTTGCTTGATTGTTTTTAATGCTTTACTTGGAAGCTTATCAGAAGTAGACTTTCTGATGCCATTTATATAGTAGCTGCACACAGTGGACTTCCTACTAGGGCACACCACCTCAGTGCTAACAGTGTAACTCTGGTTCAGAGGCCCATGATTACTGCATACAAAAGCTTGTCATGACTCTCTCCTTGGTGAGGATCAAAGGTGCCAGATCAGCTTGGCAAATGGCTGACAGATAGCCAGACCCCCACTCTCTCCCACAGGAGAGAAGAAGGTGGAGTTGGGCCGGTTTTATGACTTAACAGCCGGTTAGTTTGCAGAAAATGACTCCTTTTGGTCACTAGTATGGGAAGAAAGAAATCTCTTTGTTACAGAGAGACTCTTGCCGCCTAAAAACTCTAGTCAAAAGATTGGACATTGGTACATTATTCCTTACCTCCAAATGTTAGGAATGGTCAGTGGGGATCTAATGAATAATCATGGCATATTGTATATTATTTTGTGATGTCATTAAGGATGGTATCAAGAAATAACTGTAACTCGGAAAGTGTACATGTTATATCTATCAAGTTTACATCTAAATGTTGTATAACATATATTATTTAGAATGAGAGTGTTTTGGTGAAGATAGGAATGTGATTTTAGTCTTCTAATGAGATAATCGTTTTTCATATAAACTATGCACAGTGACTAGCCACACCCCAACTGCCATCAGAGATTGTGTCTTCACGATGGAACGCCCGGTTTACCCAGATTGCATAAAAAGCCTTGAAAAACAAATCAACCTTTGGACCAGAAAGTGTGGAGCTGTGGCTACACAGCTTAAAATGTTTAGACCAGAAATACCAGCCGACATGCAACGTTACAAATGTTTGGATGGTTAGCATGTCTGTTCTTGCTAGAAAAGCCAAATAGAACTCATTATTTCAGATAAGTGCTAACATAGCTGAATAGAACAATCATAAACAAATTGTTTACCTTCCTTTTGGACATTTGCTTGGAACAGATTGCAGCCCTCGACAATAATCTGTTCCCTTGTTCCACTTCCTCCCCCAGAGTTGTGCCAGTTCCTTCCTGATTCTGTCCTCCCAACTTAATTTTAATTTATATCAAAATAATATTGACTTAATATTGTAATTATGTTAATAACAAATATCAAATCAACCTCAGTAACTGATTGTGGGACACTTGAAAATGTTGATCATTCATTTCATTACAAACTCAAAACATTTAAGCTAAAAATGAGCTCAACTCCATTTGAAGACTTTCACACTGGACAAGGAAAAGGCAAAGCTTGTTTGGATTGTTTAAATGATATAGAGTATGGTGTTATTTGATCAGTTATGAATAGTTTTACATACACTTTTTTGAATCGATAGAGCTTCTTGTTCCCGTACACTGACACTGCAAGCATGCCGGGGGAACAGGCTGGGCAGTCAAAGTGCTGTATATCGCAGACCTGATCAATTTCAGAGCGGCAGTACGTCCACTCAAATAAGCTTTTTGGAAAAGTGTCCCCACAGATCATTCCGTTCTGGGAGGGGAAATATACATATGGGAAAGATATGACACAGCTTACAACAATACTATAAACAAAATGTACTATAATTCACTATGGCTGACTGGATTTGAGTTAAAGCAAGGCCAGTGCATAGTGTTGCCAGCAAAGCAGGTGAAAGACAACGCAAAAGTAGGACGAGTACTTATCTTGTAAAGAGCAGGAAATATTGGATGCAAGAGGGGCACAGATAAGGGGCATGGCAGGACAGTGGTGCAGGAGGCTAACACATACTGTAGCAGAAGACCAGAAGTTTTAATATAGTTGTAGAACTGGCAATACATTTTGTCACAACGCTTTGTGTAACGTACCTAACATATTGTTAACCTGAAGTCATACATTGGTAGAGATTATTATAATTGATTGTTACCATGCCAAAGAAGTCAGTTCGCTGCTTCGAAAGCTCGCGTTGATTAAGTCCCTGCCCTTTGTACACACCGCCCGTCGCTACTACCGATTGGATGGTTTAGTGAGGTCCTCGGATCGGCCCCGCCGGGGTCGGTTACGGCCCTGGCGGAGCGCCGAGAAGACGATCAAACTTGACTATCTAGAGGAAGTAAAAGTCGTAGTATTGTTGTCGGGTTTTGCAACATTTATTTTGGCCTGAATTGAACGTTGGCATCAGACACTGAAGTCTATGCTCCTTAAATATTGCTTGGAATCTGAGGATTGGGGTGAGGGAGTTCCTCTAGTTTTGTTTGCTGTCCGTGAGACCGTACAGGAATCCCTAGGGTTCAGCCCATTTGAACTGGTGTTTGGACACACCATGAGAGGACCTATGAAAGTTCTTAAGGATCTGTTTTTATCATGAGTTGTGTGCGAAAGAAAATGTGTTGGACTACGTTAGTCGCTTTTGTGAGCACCTACATGGTGCCTGTGCTCTAGCAAAGGAAGTGCTGTCTTCCTCACAGAGACGGATGAAATGGCACTATGACAACCAGGCTGTTTCTCATTCACTGCAGCCAGGTGACCAAGTTCTTGTATTGTTGCTTGTGCCAGGAGCGTCATTGTCAGCATGTTTCTCTGGTCCTTATGTAATTGAAAAGAAACTAAGTGAAACTGACTACGTGATACAGACTCCTGATAGAAAACGCCAATCTCGTGTGTGCCACGTTAACATGTTGAAGACATACCACACCAGACCCGTCACTCAGATAGACAGTCCAGAGAAACTGGCCGAGTCGGCTGTCTCTATTGCTGCTGCGGCTGTAGTGGGAGGTCATGTTAATGATGTGGATGGAGATGGTTTGGAGTTGCGCAATACTCAGCAGCAGTGTGCTAGATTGCCCAATTCAGAGATGCTGCTGTCTCTCCCGTCAACCCTGATTCATTTAATGGACGGACAGTCCGATGATATTGTGAGGCTATTACACAGCTTTCCATTTCTTTTTAATGATGTTCCTACATGCACAAATGTGTTATAACATGACATTAATGTTGGAAACGCTGCACCTATCAAGCAACATGCTTATCGTGTCAACGTCTCTAAAAGAAAGATAATGAGGGATGAGGTCGGTTATTTGCTGGAGAATAACCTGGCTATGCCAAGTTCAAGTCCTTGGAGTTCTCCGTGCATTCTGGTTCCTAAACCTGACGGGACATCCAGGTTATGTATGGACCATCGGAAGGTCAATGCTGTCACAGTGCCCGACTCGTTCCCGTTACCCAGACTGGATGACTGTATTGACACTGGTGCTGCTACTTATGTAACCAAACTAGATCTTCTAAAAGGTTACTGGCAGGTGCCGTTAACCTCACGTGCCTCCGACATCTCTGCCTTTGTGACCCCAGACCACTTCCTACAATATGCTGTCATGGCATTTGGGATGCGGAACGCACCAGCCACTTTCCAACGCCTGGTTAACACAGTATTGGCTGGAGTTCCTAATTGTAGTGCTTACCTTGATGATCTGGTAATTTATTCAACTGAGTGGTCTGATCATGTTAACACTCTAAGGGTAGTGTGTGAACGTCTAGCAGCAGCTTCTCTAACCCTGAACTTAGCAAAGTGCGAGTTTGGGAAGGCCACTGTTACGTATCTCGGTAAACAGGTCGGCCATGGTCCGGTGCGCCCTGTAGATGCCAAGGTCTCAGCTATAAATGCATTTCCCGCACCTACCACCAGAAGAGAGCTACGCCGCTTTTTAGGGATGGTTGGCTACTACCGTAGTTTCTGTAAAAATTTCTCTGCGGTAGTTGCTCCATTAACGGATTTGCTCAGTCCGGCGAGAAAATGTGTATGGTCTGAAGATTGTCGTACTGCTTTCAACACTGCTAAAGCACTCTTATGTAGTACTCCTGTTCTTGCTGCGCCAGATTTTGAATGACCGTTTAAACTGGAGGTAGATGCAAGTGCTGTTCTACTGCAGCCGGACCAGAGTGGAGTGGACCATCCTGTCTGTTATTTTTCACGGAAATGTAACAAATGTCAGACAAACTATTCCACCATTGAACAAGAAGCTCTAGCTTTGTTATTAGCTCTGCAGTACTTTGAAGTATATGTTGGTTCCAGTGCATTACCAGTGATAGTGTATACTGGTACCGGATGTACAACCAGAACCAACGCCTTATGCGTTGGGCATTTGTAGTGCAAAATTATAATTTGGAGATCCACCACAAAAAGGGGTCGGATAATGTGTTTGCAGATGCTTTGTCTCATGTTTAGAGAACTAGGTTTTTTGTTATCCCGTCAGGATGCTGTTGATCTTTGAATTTTGGGTGTTGTGATGGTACGTGTGTCGCAAACCCTTGTGGTTTGCTCTTTTAAGGGTGGGAGTGTTACGGATACAGGTATCCTGTGTGTGTTTTTGTGTTTTTCCTCTCCTTCTGCCCTAATCACAGGTGTCCTTTATGTTCCTGATTGGTGGTAGTTGGGGTGTCCCACCTGTCTGACATCCGTTTGTCTGCTGATTGCTGAGGTGGACCAATCAGTGGACATTCCTGTGCATTGCACCACCTGTTTCTGGTTTTTCAATCACACATCCTATTGTTTTAAAAGCCAGTCAGTTGTTTGCTGATAGAGGGAGACTATTTTCCGTATGTGAGTATGGACACTGTGGTGTCCTGTGTTCTCACTCATTTGCTGGTTACGCTGTTTTGTAACTTTGTGTGTTTCTGGGAAAAGGGGGATTTAAGCAAGTTGCCCTTGGGCATACATTACCCGTAGGAAGAAAACTGTCTAAAAACACTAGTTAGACCTGAGTGGACCACCCACTGTAATTTTTGTATGATTAGCAGTAGCTTAGCGGTTCTTGAGGCAGGCAAGATCAGTTTAGTTTTTTTTTTACACTATTGTTTCATTTCTTGGCTCCTGCTCAGCCCTTTTTCCCAAACCTTTACCGTGTGTTCAAAATAAACATTTTATGTTTGACGGTAGCTTATGGTTGTCAGTGTATTTTTTGTTCTCACTGTTCCATGTCACGATTCTAATTTGCATGAATTATGTTACGGGTCTCTTGTCCATCCACCCTAGACGTTTAAAGCCACGGGTTTCGTAACATAGATATTGCACGTACCATTTATTCCTACGAGGATGATATGTTTCCCAGGGCCAACATGGATGGTGCTTGTCAGGCAACCACATATCACCTCTGGTACGTCCAATGGTAAGAAACAATCTAGGGACAATATTTTATTCAAGAATAAACAATAATACATTTTAACTTTCATAATACATTCAGCCGCAAAAAATATAAAAACACACCGTATTCATGGAGCGCATATTTGCCATCACTGTGGAGAGATATGGCTGTGGTTGGAGGAAGGGGCGTGTAGAATCCCTCGATCATTGACTCTGTTGTGCAAGGGGAACTTCGTATGTGTAGAGACATCGCAGTCTTCGCAGTAAAGCTGTTTTGGCAGACAGTCTCTACATCGCAGAATAGCCCTTTTCACACTGCATGACCTATCTTCTGAGAAGCATGCTCTGCAGTCAGCAGATAATCTACAATCTCAGGCCTGGACTCCCTCCACCTATCCTGTGAGTTCCTTCCTCACAACTGTGTGATGCACCTAGCACAACATGATTTGCACACTCAGGGTCTTCTAAGTCCTAGGAGGATGTTAATTTCTCGATTAAGTATTGCTTTTTTGAAAACACAATCAAAACAAGAAAATGATTAAATTAGGAATATTATATAATTAATCTATTAAATCGCACATAGGGCTGTAAGTAGGTGACAGCAAATACATCTCTGCACAATCGATGGTTTGTTAAGCCAAAAACCTCAGTTTTGATTCTACAGTAAATTAAATTACAGGGCAGACCAATATTGAGTATTAAGTCTAAAATGGAATATCACACAATAGAACTTCATCCCAACCTCGAATAGAAATTCTGAGCGTTCTTAAAACAGCAAAAACACACTGAGTGTGCAAAATATTATCTTTCCCTGACAGACTGACCAGGTGAAAGCTATGATCCCTTATTGACATCACTTGTTAAATCCACTTCAGTGTAGATGAAGTGGAGGAGACAGGTTAAAGCTGATGTTTAAGCCTTGAAATAATTGAGACATGGATTGTGTATATGTGCCATTCAGAGTGTGAATGGGCAAGACAAAAATATTTAAGTGACTTTGAACAGAGTATAGTAGTAGGAGCCAGGTGCAACGGTTTGTGTCAAGAACTGCAACGCTCCTCGGATTTTCAAGATCAACAGGTTCCCATATATCAAGAATGATCCACCACCCAAAGGACATCCAGCCAACTTAACACAACTGTGGGAAGCATTTGAGTCAACATGGGCCAGCATCTTTGTGGAATGCTTTCGAACACCTTACAGAGTTCATGCCCCAACGAATTGAGGCTGTTCTGAGTGCAACTCAATATTAGGAATGTTTCTTCATCAATGCTGAAATCTGGAGTGGATTCCAATCCATTGGTCCTTGTCTCTAAAATAAGATATGCAAAAAAGGATCAGACTTAAAGGGGCATTCAGAAATTGATACAGCCATTTTTGGACTTATACTAATGATATGTACCCATTGATTCTTGAATATTATAACATAATAATGCCTCATGAGTTTAGTTCAGCTGTCGTACTCCATCAGAACCCAAAATATAAGCTTGTTTTAGTCAAATGTTTGCAAACAAAGTAAATGTAAAAAACACTGTATAGCCTTAAAACATGGTTAAATCTATGATTTAAATATCATTGATGGTAAGTTCTTGCATCCATAGCTCTGTCTATTAATTGAAAGTGGTTACATTTCCCCAACCCCATCACTCAGCGTTTTACCAAAACAGGGGAGAGGAGTGTGCTTTGTTATTGTTTCAACCGATTAAGGCTTTAATTTTATTTTTTAAATACAACAAATGAATTACAAGGTCACTAAATAACAAGTAATTGTATATATTAATCTATTTAATCGCTCATCAATATCTGATTCTTCCTCCTCAGTGACTGACCCAAAAGTTTGCACTGGTCTGGCTCTTGATGTACTGGCCATTGGAGCTGAAATAAAATATTCATAATAAGGTTTTTAATTCAAAAGATTTGCTGGAGTTCTGAATCTCCTTTCGTTATATATGTATTTTCTTCAGAGACAGACAAGAACAGTTAGAGACAGGGAAAGGTGGGTTCATACTTGCATGTAATGTATTATGTGCAGTAGGTAGATGGCACTAGACCGGCCTATGGCACGGCCACAAATGTTTCATATGCTATAATACAGTATGTTTGAAGGAAAAAGTCATATCAGGGACGAATAAAATTAAACACCTAGACAGGATGAAAGTGGATGTAGTTGTCTTCCTGGTTTGAGGAACAATATGTCCTCTCTCATCCATTTGTCTCCATCTGAACCTTGTTTGTCTTCTTCTTATTATTTTCCTAAAAAGTGCATTTTAATTATCATGGCTGGTCCACTAATAAAAGTATCCCACAAGCATGGCTTGCTTGCACACATATGGAGCACAAGCAATACTTTTATTTTCACATAAGGTGAAGTGATTTGTCAGCTGAGGAAAGGCACCTGCAGTAGACCCACCTTCTGGGTCACTCACACAGCTAACATGTGTAGATGTTCACAAGGATTCTAACAAGTGCACCCTTGTGCCTCATGCTCAATGTGCAATTTCATTGATGCCCGTGATCAGGTCATATCACTAAGTCTCGGTTAAAATTTACATTTGTGCCATGTGGGCTCTACTTTGACAAACAAAATGCAATGATAAATCATAACGCTGTGGTGCTGGGGGTGTGTTGGGAATATTTGTGCACGTATGGAAGTTATAGGGGTTACATTACCGGTAATGTACGACTTGTTACATTACTGGTTCTGGGTTGAGCTCCTCAGCCAGCCTTTTTACCTCGGTAATGGCCTCTTCCAGTTGGGCATGTGGGTCCTTCTCTTGGTTGAGCTCCTCAGCAAGCCGTTCAGCCTTTTTAATAGCCTCATCCAGTTGGTCTTGGTGGTCCTCAGAGACCATACCATCTCAAAAGAAACATAAGGAGACAACTTCCAATCCTAACGCATTCCTTCAGATAGTAACCTCCCCTGTCTATCAGAAGAAAAGCTGCATGTCACTGATAGCGTGTGTGTGTTTGACTATGTCCTGCACGTAATTAAATGTCTTCATCCTCCTCCACCCGCAGACTGACTAATCTACAAATAATTTTGCATAACAAATACATACTTATTATTACTTGCAGATCAGTCAGTCTTTCACCATTTACCAACAATGCATTATTAGTCTTTCACTTTATTTGTCATGTTGTTCTATGACGTGTACAACGCCAGTCCTTAAAGGCTACAGTGTCTGCAGGTTTCGGCTCCTCCCTTGTACATGATCAATCAATTTAGGTCATTGACTAGTTAGACAATCAGGTGAGGGGAGGTCCTAAGTCTTAACAGGATTTCATCAACTCCTTTACGTCCGTCCTGGGGTCCCTCTCTCCTCCTTCCAAGGAGAAGTCACAAGAGGAATACAGATTGAGTAGCAATGTTAATTTCTTTGAAAATGCAAAGAGAAAAAAGGTGACTATATAGCCTAATTTACAGGTCGCTAAAATAATAAGTAAGAATGACATTCAAATATAATCAAGTAATGCAACTAAACCACACCCTTTAACAAACACAAAACGAATGTGTATTATTGCTGTATTTCTCCAGAGTGGTGCAGTGGTCAAAGG
Organism: Coregonus lavaretus; assembly: GCF_964263955.1. Taxonomy (NCBI): domain Eukaryota; kingdom Metazoa; phylum Chordata; class Actinopteri; order Salmoniformes; family Salmonidae; genus Coregonus; species Coregonus lavaretus. The sequence goes on along the minus strand of NC_140023.1, from coordinate 31,267,916 downwards.
AACTGCATCGCAGTGCTTGCTGTGCCACTAGAGATCCTGGTTCAAGTCCAGGCTCTGTCGCAGCCGGCCGCGACCGGGAGACCCATGTGCGGTGCACAATTGGTCCAGCGTCGTCCAAGGTAGGGGAGGGTTTGGCCGGCAGGGATGTGGGTTTGTTTCCCACGGGGGGCCAGTATGAAAAAAAAAAGGACAAAAAAAAGAAAACGTATGCATTCACTAACTGTAAGTCGCTCTGGATAAGAGCGTCTGCTAAATGACTAAAATGTAAATGTTTAAAAAAGGGTCAAACTGGTGACCTACCTGTTATCTGTCCAGGGTCCAGACCTCTGGTGTGGTGTGAAAAATATGTAAACAATAAATGTCACATGACCGGATGAGTTAACTTTTCTTCTTCTTGTAACTTTCTAGTAGGCTAGAAGCTTTCCGGTGTTTTGCTGCTTTTCACAGGTCAACGTGGGCATTACACATTATTTATCGCTCTCATAATGGTAGGTGCAGCCCAGTGGAACTCCAAAAGATCCTTAAGAGGCTAAAAAATATTTGGTTACTACATGATCCCATATATGTTATTTCATAGTTTTGATGTCCAATATTATTCTACAATGTCAAAATTAGGAAAAGCCTTGAATGAGTAGGTGTGTCTAAACATTTGACTGGTAATGTACATACATACATATACAGTTGAAACCGGAAGTTTACATACACCTTAGCCAAATACATTTAAACTCAGTTTTTCACAATTCCTGACATTTAATCCTAGTAAAAATTCCCTGTCTTAGATCAGTTAGGATCACCACTGTATTTTAACAATGTGAAATGTCAGAATAATAGTAGAGAGAATTATTTAATTCAGCTTTTATTTATTTCATCACATTCCCAGTGGGTCAGAAGTTCACACACACTCAATTAGTATTTGGTAGCATTGACTTTAAATTGTTTAATTTGGGTCAAACGTTTCGCGTAGCCTTCCACAAGCTTCCCACAATAAGTTGGGTGAATTTTGGCCCATTCCTCCTGACAGAGCTGGTGTAACTGAGTCAGGTTTGTAGGCCTCTTTGCTCGCACACACTTTTTCAGTTCTGCCCTCAAATTTTCCATAGGATTGAGGTCAGGGCTTTGTGAGGGACACTCCAATACCTTGACTTTGTTGTCCTTAAGCCATTTTGCCACAACGTTGGAAGTATGCTTGGGGGTCATTGTCCATTTGGAAGACCCATTTGCGACCAAGCTATAACTTCCTGACTGATGTCTTGAGATGTTGCTTTAATATATCCACATAATTTTCCTTCCTCATGATGCCATCTATTTTGTGAGTGCACCAGTCCCTCCTGCAGCAAAGCACCCCCAGAACATGATGCTGCCACCCCCGTGCTTCACGGTTGGGATGGTGTTCTTCGGCTTGCAAGCAGCCCCCTTTTTCCTCCAAACATAATGCTGGTCATTATGGCCAAACAGTCCTATTTTTGTTTCATCAGACCAGAGGACATTTCTCCAAAAAGTACGATCATTGTCCCCATGTGCAGTTGCAAACCGTAGTCTGGCTTTTTAATGGCGGTTTTGGAGCAGTGGCTTCTTCTTTGCTGAGCAGCCTTTCAGGTTATGTCGATATAGGACTTGTTTTACTGTGGATATAGATACATTTGTACCCGTTTCCTTCAGCATCTTCACAAGGTCCTTTGCTGTTGTTCTGGGATTAATTTGCACTTTTCGCACCAAAGTACGTTCATCTCTAGGAGACAGAATGTGTCTCTTTCCTGAGTGGTAGGACGGCTGCGTGTTCCCATTGTGTTTATACTTGCATACTACTGTTTGTACAGATGAACGTGGTACCTTCAGACATTTGGAAATTGCTCCCAAGGATGAACCAGACTTGTGAAGGCCTACAATTCTTTTTCTGAGGTCTTGGCAGATTTATTTGGATTTTCCATGATGTCAAGCAAAGAGGCACTGAGTTTGAAGGTATGCCTTGAAATACATCCACAGGTACACCTCCAATTGACAAATGCCTGAAGGTACCACGTTCATCTGTACAAACAGTAGTATGCAAGTATAAACACCATGGGAACACGCAGCCGTCATACCGCTCAGGAAAGAGACACGTTCTGTCTCCTAGAGATGAACGTACTTGACGTACCATCCCAGCCTTGTGCAGGTCTACAATTTTATCCCTGATGTCCTTACACAGCTCTCTGGTCTTGGCCATTGTGGAGAGGTTGGAGTCTGTTTGATTGAGTGTGTGGACAGGTGTCTTTTATACAGGTAACGAGTTCAAACAGGTGCAGTTAATACAGGTAATGAGTGGAGAACAGGAGGACTTCTTAAAGAAAAACTAACAGGTCTGTGAGAGCCGGAATTCTTACTGGTTGGTAGGTGATCAAATGCTTATGTCATGCAATAAAATGCAAATTAATTACTTAAAAATCATACAATGTGATTTTCTGGATTTTTGTTTTAGATTCCGTCTCTCACAGTTGAAGTGTACCTATGATAAAAATTACAGACCTCTACGTGCTTTGTAAGAAGGAAAACCTGCAAAATCTGCAGTGTATCAAATACTTGTTCTCCCTACTGTGTATATACACACAGTGAGGGGAAAAAAAAGTATTTGATTCCCTGCTGATTTTGTACGTTTGCCCACTGACAAAGAAATTATCAGTCTATAATTTTAATGGTAGGTTTATTTGAACAGTGAGAGACAGAATAACAACAAAAAAATCCAGAAAAACACATGTCAAAAATGTTATAAATTGATTTGCATTTTAAATGAGGGAAATAAGTATTTGACCCCCTCTCAATCAGAAAGATTTCTGGCTCCCAGGTGTCTTTTATACAGGTAATGAGATGAGATTAGGAGCACACTCGTAAAGGGAGTGCTCCTAATCTCAGCTTGCTACCTGTATAAAAGACACCTGTCCACAGAAGCAATCAATCAATCAGATTCCAAACTCTCCACCATGGCCAAGACCAAAGAGCTCTCCATGGATGTCAGGGACAAGATTGTAGACCTACACAAGGCTGGAATGGACTACAAGACCATCGCCAAGCAGCTTGGTGAGAAGGTGACAACAGTTGGTGCAATTATTCACAAATGGAAGAAACACAAAATAACTGTCAATCTCCCTCAGCCTGGGGCTCCATGCAAGATCTCACCTCGTGGAGTTGCAATGATCATGAGAACGGTGGGAATCAGCCCAGAACTAAACGGGAGGATCTTGTCAATGATCTCAAGGCAGCTGGGACCATAATCACCAAGACAACATTTGGTAACACACTGACTGAAATCCTGCAGCGCTCGCAAGGTCCCCCTGCTCAAGAAAGCACATATACAGGCCCGTCTGAAGTTTGCCAATGAACATCTGAATGATTCAGAGGAGAACTGGGTGAAAGTGTTATGGTCAGATGAGACAAAAATCGAGCTCTTTGGCATCAACTCAACTCACCGTGTTTGGAGGAGGAGGAATGCTGCCTATGACCCCAAGAACACCATCCGCATCGTCAAACATGGAGGTGGAAACATTATGCTTTGGGGGTGTTTTTCTGCTAAGGGGACAGGACAACTTCACCGCATCAAAGGGACAATGGACGGGGCCATGTACCGTCAAATCTTGGATGAGAACCTCCTTCCCTCAGCCAGGGCATTGAAAATGGGTTGTGGATGGGTATTCCAGCATGACAATGACACAAAACACACGGCCAAGGCAACAAAGGAGTGGCTCAAGAAGAAGCACATTAAGGTCCTGGAGTGGCCTAGCCAGTCTTCAGACCTTAATCCCATAGAAAATGTCAGCCTCGAAACCTTAATGACTTGGAGAAGATCTGCAAAGAGGAGTGGGACAAAATCCCTCCTGAGATGTGTGCAAACCTGGTGGCCAACTACAAGAAACATCTGACCTCTGTGATTGCCAACAAGGGTTTTGCCACCAAGTACTAAGTCATGTTTTGCAGAGGGGTCAAATACTTATTTCCCTCATTATAATAATAATAATAATAATAATAATATAATAATAGGCCATTTAGCAGACGCTTTTATCCAAAGCGACTTACAGTCGTGCGTGCATACATTTTTGTGTATGGGTGGTCCCGAGGATCGAACCCACTACCTTGGCGTTACAAGCTCCGTGCTCTACCAGCTGAGCTACAGAGGACCATTAAAATGCAAATCAATTCATAACATTTTTGACATGCCTTTTTCTGGATTTTTGTTGTTGTTATTCTGTCTCTCATTGTTCAAATAAACCTACCATTAAAATTATAGACTGATCATTTCTTTGTCAGTGGGCAAACGTACAAAATCAGCAGGGGATCAAATACTTTTTTTTGTCACTGTATATAGGTTATAGGTTGAGAGCTTTTGTGAAAGAGCACAGTTAGCACATGATTGCGACATTAGTATTTTTCTATCAGAGTTATTGGAAATCCCTAGTTCCGACTGGGAAGTTTCACTTGAATGACCCTCCAAGTAGGAATTACAAGTGGGAAATAGTGAAAATGTTGTTTCCAATCTTATAGGTTTAAGAATTGTTCCGACTTCAAAACCACTTGAACACAATCATGTCGTATTTACAACTTCCCATCTTCCACGAGAGTGTGAAGCTGGCATAATACATCATTCAAGTGCCAGTCGGTACTAGGAAACTGACATTTCTGACATGCTAACTGGTTGAACGCGTTACAATAGCCTAAGTATATAACATGATTGACATAACTGTAATAATCATAATGGAAAGGCCTTGGAAGTGCCATAAGTGAATGCCGACATATTTCATTATTTTACATTAACCTCTTTAACATGTATTAAATTAATTATGATAAATTGTGTAATTTAGGCTCTACGAAATATGAAATGCATTAAGAAGAAAATCGTGTACTGTTGCCTACATGAAAAAAGGGCCTTTCTGACTAAAAGTGCACCAGTATTCCAAAGTATTAATCGAGTATATATATATATATATATATATATATATATATATATATATATTCACCATTGATATAGATAGCTTATACACCAATATCAACACAGTAGTAGGGATAGAGGCAGTTAGAACACTTTTCAATAGGTTTCCAGATAGGGATAGACCAGACAACGACATATTAGAACTATTAGAGATCAGCCTGACGAGCAACGACTTCATGTTTAATGGTAGGCACTACTTACAGGTGGAGGGAACAGCTATGGCTAAGAAATTTGCACCTGCAAATGTAAACATTTACATGGCTGAATGGGAGAGAGAGGTACTGGCAAAGTGCCCGTTCCAACCCACCTTCTATTTTAGACGACATCATGGGAGCTTGGACCCATGACATCACAGATTTCATTAATATTCTCAATAATCACCACCCATCAATTCAAGTTAAGTACACAATAGATCCAGTGGAAGTAAATGTATTGGATACAACAGCCTTCTTCAACCAAAACAATGCAACACAGGAAACATTACTCACTAAAGTATACTTTAAACCTACAGATACACATGCTCTACTCCATAAACACAGCTACCATCCAAAACGCACTTTCAAAGGTATAGTGAAATTACAATTAATTAGCTTCAATAGAATCTCCTCCCGTCAACAGGAGTTGGACCATGCCATCTCAACCTTATTTCATGTCCTTAGAGGGCGAGGTTATTGCAAGAGGTTTTTAAGAACAATTAAGAACAGCACGTTGGCGGCTCTCCCTCCCTTTCAGCCAACACAAGCATACAACACAAACCCATCCAATTCTATCTGAACCCAACCCTACCCAAACCTGGCTTATCACCTTACCCAACCCTGTCCCTTACCCCAACCAAGGTTTGCATCCCGCTCGCGCTCTCACCCCCAATCCCAACCTTAACCCTTACCCTAACCAGGGTTCGCATCCCTCTCCCACCCCCAATCCTAACCTTAACCCTTACCCTAACCAGGGTTTGAAGGTGTTTTGTGGTTGAGTGAGTGATTGGATGATGTTGTTGTAGTGTATTTGTAATATCTGCATGTTATTGTTCATCCATTGGTTAGTGTTTGCTGCTACCAGGGCTGTGGTGTGATCTGTAGGTGAGGAGGGTTTGATGAAGGCGGTGAAATATTTCACCTGTCTCATCATTCCAACAGGGAACATTTGGGTTGAGATGGCCTTCTCGATTATTGCTCTGTGGTGTATTGCTTGAATTACCTTAAAAGTACACCTTGGCCATCTGTCTGGTCGCATCATCAGGAGGTTGGTTGAGTTGGGGCTGTCGGTGGATAGGCCATGGTGGGATTGTGTTGGTACGGGGTTGTTGGACTCTATAGGGTAAGTGTTGTGTTGTTCAATGGGGGAAGGGCTGTGGTGTTCTGTTCAGCAAGGTCCAGCAGCTCTCTCCTTTCGTCTGTTCCACTCTGCTCTCTCCTTTTGTCCTTCATTTACATTTTAGTCATTCCTTCCATCTCCCTTCCTGGCTCGCTCCTTTCCTCTGTTCCACTGCGCCCCTCCTGGCATTCTCCTCTCCTCCATTCTGTCCCTCATGCATCCCTACCTCATTCCCGGGATTCTGCCTCTTCTCTGTCTAGTAAAGTAAGCCATGTTATAAAAACGATAGCTTAAGCTTTTAAAGAATTAGTTAACTGAAGAGTTTCATTTAATTCAGGCTGATTCGATGTTAACGTTACCTGACACTATTGTCCCTGCTCCCCCTTTCTCTCTCTGTCATTGTACGTTGATGATTTATGTTTTCTTTTAAATCCACAACTTGAATCCCTCCAAAGCCTCATAGAGGATCTAGATACATTTTCTAACCTCTCTGGATTACAATCAAATTATGATAAATGTACTATATTACGTATTGGATCACAAAAAAATACAATTTTTACATTACCATGTAGTTTACCAATAAAATGGTCTGATGGTGATGTGGATATACTCGGAATACATATTCCAAATGAAATAAATGATCTCACTTCAATACATTTTAATAGAAAGTTAGCAAAAATAGATAAGATCTTGCTACCATGGAAAGGTAAATACCTGTCAATTTGTGGAAAATTCACCCTGATTAACTTATCCCAGTTTACCTACTTGCTTATGGTCTTGCCTATGCCTAGCGATTCAATTTTATTTGGAACGGCAAGCCAGACACAATTAAACGGGCCTATTTATATAATGAACTTGAATTCGGAGCACAGAAATTATTAAATATTAAAGCATTAGACCTATCACTAAAAGCTTCAGTCAAACAAAAGTTATACTTAAATCTGAACTGGTTCTCTAGCAAATTAGTAAGATTGTCTCACCCAATGTTCAAGAATGGCCTTTTTCCCTTTATTCAGATTACAACCTCTGACTTTAAGTTATTTGAAAAGGAAATAATCTCCCAAATATCACTATTTCTAAAACAAGCCATAGAAAGTTGGTTGCAATTTCAATGTAATCCTCCAGAAACGACAGAACAAATAATGCAACAAATATTGTGGTTAAATTCAAATACAGTGGGGGAGAAAGTATTTAGTCAGCCACCAATTGTGCAAGTTCTCCCACTTAAAAAGATGAGAGAGGCCTGTAATTTTCTTCATCGGTACACGTCAACTATGACAGACAAATTGAGGAATAAAAATCCAGAAAATCACATTGTAGGATTTTTAATGAATGTATTTGCAAATTATGGTGGAAAATAAGTATTTGGTCACCTACAAACAAGCAAGATTTCTGGCTCTCACAGACCTGTAACTTCTTCTTTAAGAGGCTCCTCTGTCCTCCACTCGTTACCTGTATTAATGGCACATGTTTGAACTTGTTATCAGTATAAAAGACACCTGTCCACAACCTCAAACAGTCACATTCCAAACTCCACTATGGCCAATACCAAAGAGCTGTCAAAGGACACCAGAAACAAAATTGTAGACCTGCACCAGGCTGGGAAGACTGAATCTGCAATAGGTAAGCAGCCTGGTTTGAAGAAATCAACTGTGGGAGCAATTATTAGGAAATGGAAGACATACAAGACCACTGATAATCTCCCTCGATCTGGGGCTCCACGCAAGATCTCACCCCATGGGTCAAAATGATCACAAGAACGGTGAGCAAAAATCCCAGAACCACACGGGGGGACCTAGTGAATGACCTGCAGAGAGCTGGGACCAAAGAAACAAAGCCTACCATCAGTAACACACTACGCCGCCAGGGACTCAAATCCTGCAGTGCTAGACGTGTCCCCCTGCTTAAGCCAGTACATGTCCAGGCCCGTCTGAAGTTTGCTAGAGTGCATTTGGATGATCCAGAAGAGGATTGGGAGAATGTCATATGGTCAGATGAAACCAAAATATAACTTTTTGGTAAAAACTCAACTCATCGTGTTTGGAGGACAAAGAATGCTGAGTTGCATCCAAAGAACACCATACCTACTGTGAAGCATGGGGGTGGAAACATCATGCTTTGGGGCTGTTTTTCTGCAAAGGGACCAGGACGACTGATCCGTGTAAAGGAAAGAATGAATGGGGCCATGTATCGTGAGATTTTGAGTGAAAACCTCCTTCCATCAGCAAGGGCATTGAAGATGAAACGTGGCTGGGTCTTTCAGCATGACAATGATCCCAAACACACCGCCCGGGCAACGAAGGAGTGGCTTCGTAAGAAGCATTTCAAGGTCCTGGAGTGGCCTAGCCAGTCTCCAGATCTCAACCCCATAGAAAATCTTTGGAGGGAGTTGAAAGTCTGTGTTGCCCAGCGACAGCCCCCAAACATTACTGCTCTAGAGGAGATCTGCATGGAGGAATGGGCCAAAATACCAGCAACAGTGTGTGAAAACCTTGTGAAGACATACAGAAAACGTTTGACCTGTGTCATTGCCAACAAAGGGTATATAACAAAGTATTGAGAAACTTTTGTTATTGACCAAATACTTATTTTCCACCATAATTTGCAAATAAATTCATAAAAAATCCTACAATGTGATTTTCTGGAGAAAAAAAATCTCAGTTTGTCTGTCATAGTTGACGTGTACCTATGATGAAAATTACAGGCCTCTCTCATCTTTTTAAGTGGGAGAACTTGCACAATTGGTGGCTGACTAAATACTTTTTTTCCCCACTGTACACTGCTCAAAACAATAAAGGGAAAACTTAAACAACACATCCTAGATCTGAATGAATGAAATAATCTTATTAAATACTTTTTTCTATACATAGTTGAATGTGCTGACAACAAAATCACACAAAAATTATCAATGGAAATCAAATTTATCAACCCCATGGAGGTCTGGATTTGGAGTCACCCTCAAAATTAAAGTGGAAAACCACACTACAGGCTGATCCAACTTTGATGTAATGGCCTTAAAACAAGTCAAAATGAGGCTCCGTAGTGTGTGTGGCCGCCACGTGCCTGTATGACCTCCCTACAACGCCTGGGCATGCTCCTGATGAGGTGGCGGATGATCTCCTGAGGGATCTCCTCCCAGACCTGGACTAAAGCATCCGCCAACTCCTGGACAGTCTGTGGTTCAACGTGGCGTTGGTGGATGGAGCGAGACATGATGTCCCAGATGTGCTCAATTGGATTCAGGTCTGGGGAACGGGCGGGCCAGTCCATAGCATCAATGCCTTCCTCTTGCAGGAACTGCTGACACACTCCAGCCACATGAGGTCTAGCATTGTCTTGCATTAGGAGGAACCCAGGGCCAACCGCACCAGCATATGGTCTCACAAGGGGTCTGAGGATCTCATCTCAGTACCTAATGGCAGTCAGGCTACCTCTGGTGAGCACATGGAGGGCTGTGCGGCCCCCCAAAGAAATGCCACCCCACACCATGACTGACCCACCGCCAAACCGGTCATGCTGGAGGATGTTGCAGGCAGCAGAACGTTCTCCACGGCGTCTCCAGACTCTGTCACATGTGCTCAGTGTGAACCTGCTTTCATCCATGAAGAGCACAGTGCGCCAGTGGCGAATTTGCTAATATTGGTGTTCTCTGGCAAATGCCAAACGTCCTGCACGGTGTTGGGCTGTAAGCACAACCCCCACCTGTGGACGTTGGGCCCTCATACCACCCTCATAGAGTCTGTTTCTGACCGTTTGATCAGACGTGCACATTTGTGGCCTGCTGGAGGTCATTTTGCAGGGCTCTGGCAGTGCTCCTCCTTGCACAAAGGCGGAGGTAGCGGTCCTGCTGCTGGGTTGTTGCCCTCCTACGGCCTCCTCCACGTCTCCTGATGTACTGGCCTGTCTCCTGGTAGCGCCTCCATGCTCTGGACACTACGCTGACAGACACAGCAAACCTTCTTGCCACAGCTCGCATTGATGTGCCATCCTGGATGAGCTGCACTACCTGAGCCACTTGCGTGGGTTGTAGACTCCGTCTCATGCTACCACTAGAGTGAAAGTACCGCCAGCATTCAAAAGTGACCAAAACATCAGCCAGGAAGCATAGGAACTGAGAAGTGGTCTGTGGTCACCACCTGCAGAACCACTCCTTTATTGGAGTGTCTTGCTAATTGCCTATAATTTTCACCTGTTGTCTATTCCATTTGCACATCAGCATGTGAAATGTATTGTCAATCAGTGTTGTTTCCTAAGTGGACAGTTTGATTTCAGAGAAGTGTGATTGACTTGGAGTTACATTGTGTTGTTTAAGTGTTCCCTTTATATTTTTTTGAGCAGTGTATATATATATATATATATATATATATATATATATATATATATATATATATATTTGCGAGAAAAAAAAACATATGGGGGATTGGAAGTGATGCAGACAATTACATTGATGGAAGTTACAATCTATCTGAAATATTAAAGCTGATCTACCCCCTAAAAAAAAAAGAGTTTCATTTAATTCAGGCTGATTCGATGTTAGCTAGCTACGTTAATGTTACCTGACACTATTGTCCCTGCTCCCCCTTTCTCTTTTGCTGCTGTGGCTGGAAATATTTAAATAAAGTCATCCAAAACAGACATCAAATTGAAGACAGATTCATGAAGCCATCTTGCTTGCACTTGATACAGTTCCAAACAAACTAAGTTAGCTAGCTAACTTGCTACACTAGTAACGTTAGTTAACCATGTATCTATCATCAACGTACTTGTGGATATTGGATTGCTAATTGCCGTCACAACTGTGGCAGCAATATTATAGATCTAAATTATGTTAGTAGAGTTTTTAGGTCATAGCTAGCTTATGTAGTTAGCTAGCCAACGTTAGTCAAACAAGCTAACATACCTTTCTTGCAGTTTCTCAGGCAGGTACACTATGACGTGATTCAAGTGAATTGTGTTTCCCATGGCAAAGCGTCTTTTTCGAGCACTGGTCATTCAAGTGCTGTTTCCTGAGTAGCAGGCTGCCGGACTTCTTCTACTTCAATGAGGTTTAATGGCGGTTGGCATCCAATTTCTTGCATTACCGCCACCTACTAGACTGGAGTACAACTCCCTTATATTTTGCTTGAAAAATAAAATAAAATAAAGAAATACCCTACCATTTAACACTACTCTAACAAATTCAAAATTATTATTAATAATTAACATCACCCTTCTCCACTATTTAAATATATTCATTCCTACCTCATGCCCTCAACCTGACATTTTGGGACATCACCACTTAACACTCCCAGTAACTCTTCTGATGTCAAGTCTCGCACACCCAAATACCTCTCTGCAGCTTCCACCACAACCTCCATTTTCTTGACATCCCTGCAGTGCAATTAATAACCATTGCTATAAACGCTAAAAATCCAATCTTACTGAAATATATATCACTTATTGGCCTATCCCTCTGTACTGGTACAGCTCTACAACTCACACCACACCTCTCAGGATCCCTCCCCCTTGACCCATCTTCCTCTACTTTCTTCACTGCCTCAGCATATGACAACTTCTTCACTACTCAAACCCTGGAAATTCAACCTGCATCTCTCGTTACGGGACATTTCTGATCCCCAGCCCCATGGGCACCCCTACAATTAACACATACCACTACTTTCCCCAAAGCTACATATTCCTTTGTCTCATGCCCTTCTGCAAACTTCTTCCTCCTACACACTGCTGCCACATACCCATAAGCTTGACACCTGTAACAACGTAATGTATTGGGCACAAAAGCTCTTACAGGATAACTTATATATCCTAACATTACTTTGTAGGCAAAGACTCAACATCAAAACTCAAAAGAACAGACAATGACTCTTCTGTTGAATGACTCGTATTAATTAACTTGAAGTCATTAGACGTTTACAAAGCAACGCATGATGAACTGCTAATTGGCTTGGCTTTGAACTTTGCTCCCTGTTTGCTTTGAGAGAACATGCCGTCATGATAACCTCTACTTACAGTACTAATACTGAGCACATTCATATAGCCCGCTAGCTGTATGTTGTCCATGTCGTCGTTCAGCCACGACTCGGTGAAACATAAGATATTACAGTTTTTAATGTCCTGTTGGTAGGATAACCGTAATCTTAGGTCATCCAATTTATTCTCAAATGATTGAAGATTGGCTAATAGGATTGATGGGAGAGGCAGTTTACTCGCTCGCCGTCGGATCCTTACAAGGCACCCCGACCTACGTCCACGATATCTCTTTCTTTCATAGCAATCTATACTGTAATATACTCAGTCATCTGCCTGTGTTATAATATTGTGGTGTTAAGGGAGCTCATGGTCTCAAGGTACACCTCCAGGCAGTGTTAAAAGCAGTGCTCCAACGGGAATAGATTTTGGCATGTTGGGTGGAATCTGCCTGTTCGTTGCACAGCATAAAATTGTTTTCCACAGCAGGGTTAACTGGTGCATCTGAACATCATTGTTAGTAGGCCTAACTTCTAAGACACACCATACACATAATTTTGAAACGAGGGAAATGGAATGGTTAGGAAAGGTGTGGCTAGTGAGGTCTAAGTCAGTCCCTCTTCCTGCCTATTGTTTGTTCTCCTCATATGCCTTGTCATCTTACTTGTCTCCTATTGTCCCCTCCCACAACACACACCAGCCACATCATGTAGATAATAAATGAAAAGGTGTGGGAAATGGTTGCTGAGGTGTTCTCATGCCCTCTACTCTTTTGTCAAATGTTTATGCCTTACACAATTATCTCTCAAATTAGACTTTATTGCGTAACAAAGCCGAGCTTGCTCCATGGAACAACAAGGAGCTCTCCTTTTATACAGACATAAATGCATAGTCATGCTTATACAACATACATAGTTACTCCTCTCTATGTGAATGAATAACATCTTTCAGTATCAGATGTTGGCTACTCACGAGGCTATGTGCATTTCTCTAAGTGGGGCTTCTGTCTCTTATTAGTGGCGTGACTCAAAATATTATACACATACGTACCTTAAAGAACAATCACACTCTGTATTGACTATATTCACTATCCAGACATACATCTGGAGTACAATGTATCAATCATGTTCCTTCTGTTTTACCTTTATCATTTCATAACACATTTTAAAACATATCAATTAATACTTAAACATGGTTTAAACATGTCATGGCCATAACCCATTCTCAACCACATACATTTAAGCCAATCCCAAAAAGCATCCTCCCAGGACCCTTGAGATTATGTGCATGTGGCTATGTGTCAGGTCATAAGCACAAACAAATGATAACACTAGTTCCATTGTTACTCCAATCTCCACACAGCCACCATGAGGAGTTGTATCTCCATCACATGTCATTGACATACCCAGACCAGCTGCAGGGAAAGCACAGCATTTGCACTAAAGAAATGTCTCTGCTCTGTTTTAACCCTTCAACTGGTTCTCAATCCATAAGCATTTAAGGCATATAGGTGTTTAATTCTACAACATATGTACTAGAAAATCATCCATATCCTCCCTATAGTCACCCATTAGACAGAGTTAATTGTGCTGATGTACTGTTCTCTGCAATGACTTGTGTGCTGACTCTGATCTGGCCCTCTATAACGTTGTACTCTGTCAGTGTGTGTGGTGTTTAGGTGGTAGACATGCTTACTCTTTGGCATTATGTAGGCAGCCTAACAGTGAGAATAATACAGATTGCTAAGTGTAGGAATGCCCCAATTGGTTAGGGCCAAACCTATTTGAACGGTGACAGGGTGAGGATGGAGGCTAACTCAAAAATGTTGTCAGGAGGCCTATATTCCCAAAATGATGGTGCAATTACATTACACATTCAATGTGTCCAGGACATGGTCCTTAAGCTCCTGGTGTCCAATTCAATTTAGGTTTAGGTTATGTAATGATGTCATGTCATAGTATCGTGGGGACCAGGTTAGAGTTACTAGATAAGTGGCTTGGTGCCACGGAGTCTACATTCTGTTTTGTCAAAGGAGATTACTGATGTTTATGATAGCATGATTGATGGACAGGATATACTGACTTGGGGTAAAGAGTAATAACATCAAAGAATGGGAGTGACCATGATGATTACCAGATGTTCGTGGAGAGACTTGTAACAGAGTGTATATATAGAGAGAGTGGATCATTGTTCTGGAGTTAGGAGATGGTAGAGGCAAAGCTCTGTCCTTCTGTTATAACTAACTATGGTACCATATTAAATATCTAATATGAACTCCCCATCAAAAGTGTCTAAGTACATCCTTACATTCGTAATCACTTGATACCCTAGAAACTCATCATAACTGTCACGAATACTGCCGGGGCTGCTCCTCCTCCTTGTTCGGGCAGGCTTCGGCGTTTGTCGTCCCCGGAGTACTAGCTGCCACCGTTTGATGTTTCGATGTTTGTTTGGTCATGTCTAGTTTAGTGCACCTGTTTCGTATTCTGCCCTGATTATGTCACCTATAAGTTTCCCTGTGTTATGTTTTGGAGTTGTGTGTTATTGTCCGCATTGTCGTTTGTCTTTTTTCGGTATATGTTGTGCTTAGTGTATTTTACGCGTTGCGCATATTCGTTGCCTCCTGTGTGTTCGAGGCCATTTTATTTTGGATTGTCTTTGTCTCAGTAAAGTCGTTTTGACTTATCCGCTGTGTCCTGCGCCTGACTTCACCACCACATCCACTATATACCGTGACAGAATAACACACCTTTACAATGGAGTTAGCAGGAGCAGCGGCGGGAACCGAGTCGCTGGAGGATCGGGTCAGCTACCAGGACACCAGGATCCACCACTCGGATCCGCCATGCAGGAGGTCACGGACACCCTGCGCCGATGGGAGAGAGGAGGTTTGCCCACACCTCCTCCTACCTTACCACCACCATCGGCCAGCCCCACCATACCAGCTCCGGAGTCCAGTGGCATTCGGCTCTCGCTCCCGAGGGCATATGATGGCACCGCAGCCGGGTGTCAGGGGTTCCTCCTTCAAGTGGAGCTCTACCTGGCAACCATACACCCGGCGCCCTCGGGATACGAGAGCGTTTCCGCCCTCATCTCCTGTCTCTCCGGCAAGGCGTTGGAGTGGGCCAATGCCGAATGGAGGGGAATAGACGCCGCCACGATCAGCTACGCGGAGTTCTCCCGCCGCTTCAGGGCTGTGTTCGATCATCCCCCTGAGGGTAAAGCGGCGGGAGAGCGTCTGTTCCACCTTCGACAGGGGAAGAGGAGCGCACAGGAGTTTGCTCTGGATTTCCGGACTCTAGCGGCGGATGCGGGGTGGAATGAGAGGGCCCTCATCGACCACTATCGGTGTAGCCTGCGTGAGGACGTTCGACGAGAGTTGGCCTGCAGGGACACCAATCTCACCTTCGACCAGCTGGTGGACATGTCAATCCATCTGGATACCCTGCTGGCCACCCGCGGACGTCCAGAGTTGGGGCCTTCCATTCCATACCCCAGCACCTCCGAGCCGAGCCCAATGGAGCTCGGGGGTGCTGGCGCTAGAGAGAGGAGGAGGGAGATACCGAGGGAGGCCGTCCCCTGCACCAACTGTGGCCGTAGAGGACACACTGCGGCTAGGTGCTGGGGAGGGTCTCCAGGGGTTCGAGGCAGCAGGTCGCGCACTGGGGAGTCATTCCAGGTGAGTAGGCGCCCACCTCACCCAGAGCTCTCTGTTGTTCACTTTTGTATACCTGTAGTATTTCCTCAGGTTGCATCTCAGTCCCAGCATAAGGCGCTAGTCGATTCAGGCGCAGCTGGGAATTTCATTGATCGTAATTTTTCTGTGAAGTTAGGGATTTCCCTCCTGCCCGTTGATGCACCCTTCCCTATCCATGCCCTAGATAGTCGTCCGTTGGGATCTGGGTTGATTAGGGAGGTCACAGCGCCACTTAAGATGAGGACGCAGGGGGGTCATGAAGAGATTATTCAGTTGTATCTGATCGACTCTCCTGCGTATCCCATGGTACTGGGGCTTCCTTGGTTAATCGCCCATGATCCCACCATTTCGTGGCAACAGAGGGCTCTCAAGGAGTGGTCTAACCAGTGTGTCGGGCGATGTTTAGGTGTTTCCGTAGGGGCGACCACGGTGGAGAGTCCGAACCAGGTGCCCGCAATGCACATTCCCCCCGAGTATGAGGATTTGGCACTCGTGTTCAGCAAAACTAGGGCGACGCGTTTGCCACCTCATAGACGGGGGGATTGTGCGATAGATCTCCTGGCGGGTGCGGCACTTCCGCGGAGCCATGTGTATCCCTTGTCTCAAGAGGAGACGGCGGCTATGGAGACATACATAGCCGAGTCTCTGAGACAGGGATACATACGGCCCTCCACTTCCCCTGTGTCCTCGAGTTTCTTTTTTGTGAAGAAAAAGGATGGAGGGTTGCGCCCGTGTATTGATTACCGTAATCTCAATCAGATCACAGTTAAATACAGTTATCCTCTTCCTCTGATTGCGAGTATGACGGAATCCTTACGCGGAGCGCGTTTCTTCACAAAACTGGATCTCAGGAGCGCTTACAACTTGGTGCGCATTAGGGAGGGAGATGAATGGAAGACAGCATTTAGTACCACCTCGGGTCATTATGAGTATCTCGTCATGCCATATGGGTTAATGAATGCTCCTTCAGTCTTCCAATCCTTTGTGGACGAGATCTTCCGGGACTTGCATGGGCAGGGTGTGGTCGTGTACATTGACGACATTCTAGTGTACTCGTCTACACGAGCCGAGCATGTAGCCCTAGTACGCCGAGTGTTGGGTAGGCTGTTGGAGCATGACTTGTATGTCAAGGCAGAGAAATGTCTGTTTTTCCAGGAGTCCATCTCCTTCTTGGGTCATCGGTTGTCCGCGTCAGGGGTGGAGATGGAGATTGACCGAGTGTCAGCCGTGCGTAATTGGCAGACTCCAACCACTGTTAAAGAGGTGCAACGGTTTTTGGGTTTTGCCAATTACTACCGGAGGTTTATCCGGGGTTTTGGACAGGTAGCAGCTCCCATCACTTCCCTGCTGAAGGGGGGCCCGGTGCGTTTGCAGTGGTCGGCTGAGGCGGACAGGGCGTTTGATAAACTGAAGAACCTGTTCACCTCGGCTCCGGTGCTGGCGCATCCGGACCCCGCTTTAGCGTTCCAAGTGGAGGTGGACGCGTCAAAGGCCGGTATTGGGGCAGTATTGTCTCAACGCTCAGGCACGCCTCCTAAACTCCGGTCCTGCGCTTTTTATTCTAAAAAGCTCAGCCCGAAGGAACAAAATTATGACGTAGGGGACAGGGAAGTGCTAGCCGTAGTTCAGGCCCTAAAGGTGTGGAGGCATTGGCTTGAGGGGGCTCAACACCCTTTTCTCATTCTGACTGACCATCGTAACCTGGAGTACATCCGGGCAGCTAGGAGACTGAACCCTCGTCAGGCTAGGTGGAACATGTTTCTGACCCGGTTTGTCTTTAAGCTTATGTCTAGAGTCTGGAGGGCGTTCATGAAACGATTGGGGGTCTCGGTTAGCCTTACCTCGGGTTTTCACCCTGAGAGTAATGGGCAGGTGGAGAGAGTGAACCAGGATGTGGGCAGGTTTCTGAGATCGTATTGCCAGGACCGGCAGGAGGAGTGGTCGGGTTATATCCCTTGGGCAGAGATTGCCCAGAACTCTCTTCGCCACTCGTCTACTAACCTGACCCTTTTCCAATGTGTGTTAGGGTATCAGCCGGTTCTGGCACCTTGGCATCAGAGCCAGATCGAGGCTCCTGCGGTGGATGAGTGGTTTCGGCGCTCGGAGGAGACATGGAACGCTGCACACGTCCATCTGCAGCGGGCTATCCGTAGACAGAAGGCGTGCGCCGATCTCCACCGCAGTGAGGGTCCAGTATACACCCCTGGAGATTCAGTCTGGCTCTCGACTCGAAACCTGCCCCTTCGCCTGCTCAGCCGGAAGCTGGGTCGGCGGTTTGTGGGGCCATTTAAAGTCCTGAGGAGATTGAACGAGGTATGCTACAAGTTACAACTGCCTAATGATTATCACATTAACCCCTCGTTCCATGTGTCTCTCCTCAGGCCGGTGGTAGCTGGTCCACTCCAGGACAGTGAGATTAGAGAGACTCCTCCGCCCCCACTGGACATCGAGGGGGCTCCGGCGTACTCAGTCCAGTCCATCGTGGATTCAAGACATCGGATGGGGGGTCTACAATATCTCGTGGAGTGGGAGGGGTACGGTCCGGAGGAACGGTGCTGGGTGCCTAGGAGGGATATCTTAGATCCCTCCCTCCTGACGGAGTTCCATCGTAACCATCCCACGCGCCCTGCTCCGCGTCCTCCTGGCCGTCCCCGAGGCCGGGGTCGGCGCACGGCTGGGGCCGCGCGTCAAGGTGGGGGTACTGTCACGAATACTGCCGGGGCTGCTCCTCCTCCTTGTTCGGGCAGGCTTCGGCGTTCGTCGTCCCCGGAGTACTAGCTGCCACCGTTTGATGTTTCGTTGTTTGTTTGGTCATGTCTAGTTTAGTGCACCTGTTTGGTATTCTGTCCTGATTATGTCACCTATAAGTTTCCCTATGTTATGTTTTGGAGTTGTGTGTTATTGTCCGCATTGTCGTTTGTCTTTTTTCGGTATATGTTGTACTTAGTGTATTTTACGCGTTGCGCGTATTCTTTGCCTCCTGTGTGTTCGAGGCCATTTTATTTTGGATTGTCTTTGTCTCAGTAAAGTCGTTTTGACTTATCCGCTGTGTCCTGCGCCTGACTTCACCACCACATCCACTATATACCGTGACAATAACAGATTATAAAACTGTTTTGCATCTGATCGAGGAAGTGGTCTAGTGTTGATTAAATGTAGCTTGCACCTGGGTCTTCTAGCGGTCTTTGTCGCAGTTGTTGGAGAGAGATCCATTCTCTGGCCGTCCCTCAAAGAAGTTGTGAGGAGCGTAAAAAGGAGAGTAGAGTGGAGGTGCGCTGCTTATATAGGGCTGGTGGGCGGAACTCCAGGTAATAGAGGCTCTTCTGATTGGTCCATTGTTTGTGTTGTTGCTGCATCAGTGGATCCTCCGTTCCGACTGGCCTTCTGTTAGAGTGGGGGTTGGGGATGGGGTGAAATAGGGTTAGAGTGGAGTAGGGTTAAGGTTAGAGATAGGTTTGAAGTTAGAGATAGGGTTAGGTTAAGGGGTTTAAGGTTAGGGCAGCGTAGGGTTAGGGTTGGGTTAGAGTTGGGTTAGTTTAGAGTTAGGGTTAGGGTTATCCCCACAGCACAGGCACAGCTTTTGGCGAGAGGGTTGACATTCATCCCTCGCCCAACCAAATTTGATTGGGAGGAACTTCAAAGGGACACTCACAAATATCATAGACGACTCAAACTGCTGGACGACATTGACTACAGGACAGACGACAACCACCAACTATTTACTTTACCATCTATCTGGGAACCTAAAACCTCCCAGATAGACGGTATAAATCAGAACAGATAAGAATACACTCCACAACTATCAAATTCAGATGGACAGAGAGCATCAAATTTGCTCCCGAGTGGCGCAGCAGTCTAAGGCACTGTATCTCAGTGCTTGAGGCGTCACTACAGACCCCCTGGTTAGATTCCAGGCTGTATCACAACCGGACGTGATGGGGAGTCCCATAGGGCGGCGCACAATTTGCCCAGCGTCGTCCGGGTTTGGCCGGTGTAGGCAGTCATTGTACTGTAAATAAGATTTTTTTCTTAACTGACTAGTTAAATAAAGGTAAAATAAAAATAACCTCACTCACATAGAAAGACAACTTAAAAATAACCCACACATAATCATCAAATCATCAGATAAAGGCTCAAAAATAGTAATACTAGATAAACATCAATACATTCACTACCGGTCAAAAGATCACCTACTCATTCAAGGGTTTTTTTAAATTTATTTTTTAGTATTTTCTACATTGTCCAAGTGCATAGCTCCGCAAATCTGTCAGAGTGGCAGAGAGGGAGAGAGAACACAAGAGAGGAGCATTCTGGAGTGCTGGAAAGGACCATGGCCACCATTTACCAGGGCAGAGGTGAAAAGAGCAATAGGTAAGGGTGGGTTAACTTCACCTGGGAAAGATGAGGTGTTCCATGTTATGTTGGCCCATCTTAGTGATAAGGCACTAGATAAGGTATTGGTGTTGTACAACAGAGTGTGGGAGGAGGGGAAACTACCAGGCAGTTGGAAGGAGGCAGTAGTGGTACCAATCCGGAAGCCCGGGAAGGATCCAACGAAGCCAACAAGTTATCGGCCAATAGCTTTAACATCACATGTATGTAAGATTATGGAATGTATGATTACGGAGAGGCTAACTTACTTCCTGGAGAGCAGAGGGGAAGTCTTTATCAGGCAGCTACTTGGTGGATAATGGTACACCGCAGGGGAGCGTGATTTGTCCTCTGTTGTTCTCAATCATGATCAATGATGTTTACTCTCAGGTACAGCTAGATATAGGGAGGTCGTTATTTGCAGATGATGGTGCCTTATGGAAGAGGGGAAGAAATGTGCCATACATAGTCAGGAAGGTACAGGAAGCAATTGATGAGGGATAGCGGTGGGCATTCATGTGGGGATTCAGGTACTCTGTAGAGAAAACTCAAACAGTGTTCTTTACCAGGAGGAAGGTGGGAGATGAGGTATGCTTGAGGTTATATGGGAGAAACTTGGAGAGGGTGGTGGCCTTCAGGTTCCTTGGGGTATACTTTGATACTAGACTGACCTGGGCAGAACACATTGAGAGAATGGTGGGAAAGTGTAAGAAGGTACTAAATGTGATGCGCTGTCTGACGGGGAAGGAGTGGGGGCTGGGTGTTCCTCATTGAAGACCATATATGTTGCATTGTTCCAATCTGTAATAGACTTTGGAAGTATAGCATATGGTTCGGCAGGCCGGACCTCACTGGAAAGGCTAGATGTCATACAGGGGCAAGGACTATGTAGTGGGGCGTTTTGGACGTCCCAGTGGCTGCATTACAGGTGGAGATGGGGGATGTGCCATTGCAGATTAGGAGACAGCAGCTGGCAATGAATTACTGGGTCAACCTACAAGGACATGGGTTGTCTCATCCTGCGAAAGGGATTTTAAAGGCATGCTGGGAACATGAGCGAAGACCGAACACAAGCTTTGGGTGGGTGGGTAATGGGACTGCATGGAAGGGAGTTTATTCCAACGGTAGTTATTCCTGTAAATCCACCATGGCTACACTGTAAACCCGAATGTTCAAAATAATTAATTGTACCTCCCGAGTGGCGCAGTGGTCTAAGGTACTGCATCGCAGTGCGATCTGTGCCACTAGAGATCCTGGTTCGAATCCAGGCTCTATTTGAACCAGGACCGGGAGTGACCGGGAGACCCATGGGGCAGCGCACAATTGGCCCAGGGTAGGGGAGGGAATGGCCGGCAGGGATATAGCTCAGTTGGTAGAGTATGGCGTTTGCAACACCAGGGTTGTGGGTTTGATTCCCACGGGGGTTATTAAAAATTATGTATGCACTCACTAACTGTAAGTCGCTCTGGATAAGAGCGTCTGCTAAATGACAAAAAATGTAATAAGTAGTGTAAACTTGTTCTTAAAAGTTGTACTTACTTAAAAATGTTGAGTGCCAGTAGCAATTTTTTATTTTAGAGTTTATTAAACTTGTAATTTTTGAATAATATGAACATTTTTTTTTTTTATGTAACTGCTACTTAAAATTATTATTTTTTAAACTTAAAACTATATGGATTAAACATGAATTTATGTCTTATTTTGAAAGAACAAATAAATCAAATCAAGAACGAATTGAGAATAAATCAATTGCATCAGATAGATTTGTATATATAAAATACACACACACACACACACACACGTGTATATACGTTTATAAATAATTAATTGTTAATAGTTTGCTTGTTACAAGGTTGGCTAGTTAATAAATTACATATATGCGCTCACATATTTTATTTTGTAGTATTTGCGTGCACTTCCTCTTCAGGCAGCAGACCGGAGCCGAGGAGAAGAGCGGGAGACCGGAGGGTAACACTCAGCTCTGCACAAATGAGTTGTGAATGTAAGTAGTCAACATAAAACTTGCTTGAATGTTTGTTTCTGGAGATTCAACGTGTTTTTAAGACGGACAAAGTGAGTCACGTTAGCAATGTAAAACGGTTAACCGTTAGGTTAGCAAGCTAACATGGAATGTCATCCCGCCAGTTAGCTAGCTGTATAGGCTACATGGCTAGGCTAATGTAGTTGTAAAAAACTGGTTGAGCCCAACGTGCAGCGATGGATAGTAAGGTATCATGTACTGCTCAATAAAAACTTGAAATATGTGCTGGAGCTGTGTCAGTGTTGTGAGTAAAAGCAGAAGCTAACTCCACGTGTTGTGCTTTAGGCTAACTGAAAGCTATTCTCTGCAAGTTGAATTAGATGGTTATTTTTTTAATATATTTTCTTTATTGCTATGATAAGAATTTATGGATGCTACCAGCCCAACGTTACCTAACTTTGACTTATTTGTGTAATAAAATGTTTTGAATAGTCTAACAGGCATCTTACACATCTACTTTGTTTTAATCAATGTTGGTGTAGCTATATTGTTGTACACTTTTAGTATGAGGAACATGACTGCAGTTTTTGATAGTTCTGATTGAGGTTTATACTTCATGACAGGTGTCCTGTAAAATAATATTTTTTTTGTGTGATTTCAGGTTGCTGCAACAAATATGACTTGGCACTGTAAGTTGTGTTCAGCTTCTTTTACCACTAGAAAATATTTATTTAAACACTGCAGCACAGCGACTTCAAAAATTAGCTCACTCCCATGCCTCCATGATGATTGCATGTGCACATTTCAGACACTTAGTGCACTGAGTACTCATCTGTCAAGATATCATACTCAAGAACATAACAGCAATGCAAAGGAGATTCAGGAACTTGTGACTTTCAAGTGTCCTTTATGAACATTTCAGCAACCTTTTTCTGAGTTTGTACTCTTCAGTCACATAAGAACACACTTAAAAAAGCATGAGACAGTGGTATGCCCATACAAAGGTTGTAACTATAGCACAAATGTATACGCTTCTTTTAATTCCCGTAAAAGTAGAGTGCATCAAGCGAGTCTTGCGTCAGACTTTGGTAGTGACATTGTCTATGAACATACTCAGAATCTCCAAGCCACCAACTCTAACGTCACTATTGATGTGGATGAAGAGTGTCCAGTTCAGAGCACAGAAATGCAGGATGATGAGCAGTGTGATACTTCAAAACTAAAAAATCAGCTCAAACTTAATGCAGCATCTTTATTTCTAAAGATGCAGGCTATCCTTCATGTGTCAAACACAGCTTCACCAGAAATAGTTGATCACTTGAATCAGATCTTCTCTTTATCTCAGCCATTGATCAAGGATGCAATTAATGATATATTGCAGAGACATGGTCACAATATCACACATTCCACACTCAGTGAAGTTGTCAGTGCTGTCATGGACTCTAATGTTGTATTCAGTGCAACCTCCAAAGGTGCAGAGTTGTCCTCTTATAAGCGAAGGAAGACATTTATAGAGCACAACTATCCATTGGTAATGCCAGTAGAGTACCATTTAGAAGCACCTGGTCATACCATCATGTATGTTCCAATCCTTCAAATGATTCAGGAGCTGTTTAAAAACACAGATATCCTGAGCAAGATCAGAGAACCAAACACTGAGCCTGGTTATTATGTGTCATATCGTGATGGCTCTCATTTCCAGGAAAATGAGTTACTCTCAACAGAAGATCTACACCTAGCAATACAGCTATGTATTGACGATCTTGAAATCACTAACTCTCTCGGCACATCACGTAAAGTTCACAAACGTTGTGCTGTATACTGGGTCCTAGCAAATGTGCCGCCCAAGTATAGATCAGCAATGCACACTATACAATTGGCCATGCTAGCTAAAGTGACAGACCTCCAGAAATATGGATATGCACTGTACTTGCACTGTACTTGCTCCACTGGTTCGTGATGTTCACACACTTGAACAGGATGGTGTTTTCATTGAATCTGTTGGTCAGAATGTGAAAGGCTTCTGTGTTTCTGCTGACAATCTGGCTGCACATGGGTTAGGTGGCTTTTTGGAGTCATTCAGAGCAGATTATGTTTGCAGATTCTGTATGGCCACAAGTGAACAGTTTCAAACAACTGAGGTAAAAAAGGAGGAATTTGTCCAGAGGACCAAAGCGAGTCATGACATTCATGTACAAAATATCCTCCAAGTTGAGAGTTCAAGCAGCCAATTTGGGGTTAAAGGTGATTGTGTCTTCCGTGAGTCACTTGAGCACTTCCACCCTATCACAGGTTTTCCTCCAGATCTACTACACGATCTTTTGGAAGGAATCGTTCCAGTTGAACTTGCTCTTTGCATTAGAGAAATGATTCGGCTTAAACACTTCACTTTAGAGTATTTGAACCAAAGGATCACATCATTCCCATATCAGCACACTAATAAAGTAAATAAACCTCATCCAGTTCCCAAAACATTCATGACCCGGAAAACAATTGGAGGCAATGGGCATGAAAATGCCACGCTGCTCAGACTACTTACGTTACTTGTAGGCAGTAAAGTAGCAGAGGGTAATGTTGCATGGGAGGTTTTGATGGACTTGAAAGAGTTGGTGGAATTAGCATTGTGCCCATCATTTTCTGATGAAACATTGGACTATTTTGTTTGCAAAATCAGTGACCACAGACAGATCCTACAAGAGGCTTTCCCTGAGTTTAGGCTTCATTCTAAACATCACTATGTGGAGCATTAACCCACCTTAGTTAAGTGCTTTTGGCCCCTGGTGCATGTTTGGACCATGCGATTTGAAGCTAAACATCGCTTCTTCAAGAGAGTGGTGCATGACGCTCAAAACTTCAAAAATGTATTGAAGACACTGGCAATCAGACACCAAAACATGATGGCATATCACCTTGGTTCACCATCGTTTTTCAAACCAAAAACGCAAAGATAAAGGTTTGACTCTGTTTTGGTTTCAGCTCTACCAGAAGTAGCTCAGGCTCACATTAGAGGACAAACAACTAGTGACACTGTCTATCATACATCAAAGGTGACCATTGATGGCACAGACTATACCAGTGGCATGTTTGTGTCAGTTGTAATCAGTGGGGGACTGTCAAAATTTTGCAGACTAACACAGATCTACCTTGTGAATCACAATGTTTATTTTCTCTGTTGTGATTATGACTCCTGGTATGTAGAGCATCTTTGATCCTATGAGCTGTCAGCCATACAGGGAAGCCTGTCTATCCACCTGCAATCTGACTTCAATTATACAATCCCACTCTCTGCATACAAGATTGATGGCTTGCTGCTGTTGACTCCCAAGAGGTTCATGCAAGTGAGACAAAATTAAGACCACTCTATGGTAAGTAATTCTTCATAAAATCATTAATTGTTCAGTTATTGGAAAATGTGCTCAGTATAATCAATCATTATATAAATCAACATTAGGGCTGACCAAAAAAATCAAAGCTTCGAAGCTTTGTTCGTTGCCATGGTAATCGATCATGAAGTCTGTGATCGATTTTTAAAAGTTTTTCCTTTTTGACACCGGTTCTCATCGGCAATTGTTACATTGAAATGAGTAGGCTACTTGGCATCCTGGAAACCTGCCTGATAAGTTTTGGAGACATGCAGCGTTTGTTAGCTTAGATTAAGATCGATTTTACGTCCACGAATAATCGATTGTCTAAATATGGTAATCGGGACAGCCCTAATCAACATACATGATCTGCATTTTGGAATTGCACTCTTTGGTAACACATTCTAAAGAACATGTCTATAATGCATTAAAAGCACAAATATAACTGGCTAATGTTATGGTAGTTATAATGTACTGTGGAACCCAGGTCTCAGATTTTTCTTTCAAACACTGTCACTTTGGCATGGAGGTATAAAGCATTATGAATGCTGAACACGTTGGAGGTTGTCATTAATGATTATAAACATTTAGAAAGCCTTATAAATGCACTATAATGTCTGTGTGCTGATGTGTTTTTAACCTCCAAATCTCTTCATTTATTAAAGTGATGGCAGCTGAAGCCCCACAAAACATGATCCTTCGTGTCATCGAGGCAGACCGTGTTAGAAAATTAAAACTCAGCTCCCGTCCAGCCTCTGTTGAAGCAGTGATTGAGATTTTAAAAGAACAACTGGAATTGGACTGTGAC
Source organism: Coregonus lavaretus (assembly GCF_964263955.1). Classification (NCBI taxonomy): domain Eukaryota; kingdom Metazoa; phylum Chordata; class Actinopteri; order Salmoniformes; family Salmonidae; genus Coregonus; species Coregonus lavaretus. Next base: position 31,241,465 of record NC_140023.1, on the reverse strand, counting down.
TTCAGTTTGCAATACAAAGATCCAGACTTTGATGGAAAACTCACTTGCCTTTTTGACATCGAGGAGTTACCACAAAAAGCCTGTGTTCATATTTCAGTTAGACAGGATTCCAGTTCTCTTGCATCAACTGATACCCTTTCAGATGTGTCATCCCCAGAACGTCTGAGCAGATGGCCTCCAGGTCCTTTACAAATTCCCAAATTTGCATTTGACGTTGAGCTGACACTTAGAGATGGGAATGCTGAATTTGAAAAGAATGAAAGACCTCTTCAGTTGTCAAGGGACCAAAAGCACAATATTTTAGACAAACTGGCATCTACCATATAGAGTGGGGAAAAAAAGTATTTAGTCAGCCACCAATTGTGCAAGTTCTCCCACTTAAAAAGATGAGAGAGGCCTGTAATTTTCATCATAGGTACACGTCAACTATGACAGACAAAATTTGAGAAAAAAAATCCAGAAAATCACATTGTAGGATTTTTAATGAATTTATTTGCAAATGATGGTGGAAAATAAGTATTTGGTCAATAACAAAAGTTTCTCAATACTTTGTTATATACCCTTTGTTGGCAATGACACAGGTCAAACGTTTACTGTAAGTCTTCACAAGGTTTTCACACACTGTTGCTGGTATTTTGGCCCATTCCTCCATGCAGATCTCCTCTAGAGCAGTGATGTTTTGGGGCTGTCGCTGGGCAACACAGACTTTCAACTCCCTCCAAAGATTTTCTATGGGGTTGAGATCTGGAGACTGGCTAGGCCACTCCAGGACCTTGAAATGCTTCTTACGAAGCCACTCCTTCGTTGCCCGGGCGGTGTGTTTGGGATCATTGTAATGCTGAAAGAACCAGCCACGTTTCATCTTCAATGCCCTTGCTGATGGAAGGAGGTTTTCACTCAAAATCTCACGATACATGGCCCCATTCATTCTTTCCTTTACACGGATCAGCCGTCCTGGTCCCTTTGCAGAAAAACAGCCCCAAAGCATGATGTTTCCACCCCCATGCTTCACAGTAGGTATGGTGTTCTTTGGATGCAACTCAGCATTCTTTGTCCTCCAAACACGACGAGTTGAGATTTTACCAAAAAGTTATATTTTGGTTTCATCTGACCATATGACATTCTCCCAATCCTCTTCTGGATCATCCAAATGCACTCTAGCAAACTTCAGACGGGCCTGGACATGTACTGGCTTAAGCAGGGGGACACGTCTAGCACTGCAGGATTTGAGTCCCTGGCGGCGTAGTGTGTTACTGATGGTAGGCTTTGTTACTTTGGTCCCAGCTCTCTGCAGGTCATTCACTAGGTCCCCCCGTGTGGTTCTGGGATTTTTGCTCACCGTTCTTGTGATAATTTTGACCCCACGGGGTGAGATCTTGCGTGGAGCCCCAGCTCGAGGGAGATTATCAGTGGTCTTGTATGTCTTCCATTTCCTAATAATTGCTGCCACAGTTGATTTCTTCAAACCAAGCTGCTTACCTATTGCAGATTCAGTCTTGCCAGCCTGGTGCAGGTCTACAATTTTGTTTCTGGTGTCCTTTGACAGCTCTTTGGTCTTGGCCATAGTGGAGTTTGGAGTGTGACTGTTTGAGGTTGTGGACAGTTGTCTTTTATACTGATAACAAGTTCAAACAGGTGCCATTAATACAGGTAACGAGTGGAGGACAGAGGAGCCTCTTAAAGAAGAAGTTACAGGTCTGTGAGAGCCAGAAATCTTGCTTGTTTGTAGGTGACCAAATACTTATTTTCCACCATAATTTGCAAATAAATTCATAAAAAATCCTACAATGTGATTTTCTGGATTTTTTTCTCTCAATTTGTCTGTCATAGTTGACGTGTACCTATGATGAAAATGACAGCCCTCTCTCATCTTTTTAAGTGGGAGAACTTGCACAGTTGGTGGCTGACTAAATAATTTTTTTCCCCACTGTATGGTTTTAAGGCTAACCCCAGTGATAAAGAGATAGCAATGGTGGCTAAAGCTCTTGTGAGGAAACACCCCTGTTTAAAAGAAGCAGGATCTGACAATGGATGGAATGGCTGGAAGAACAGCATCAAGTTTAAAATGGGCAATTACAGGACCAAGATGAGAAGGGCTGGATGTCAGGAGGTCGCTGTAAATGCTGGGAAAAGAAGCCGAAAAAACCCTGAGAATGAACCTTCACACTCCAACATCAAAAGGCCTAAGTGTGCAGAGGTCAACTTTCTGCCTAACTTTCCTCAAGGAGAGGATCCCTCAAGCCTTGACCTTTTGAGGCAGGCTATTGTTGAGGAAGTAAAGAAGACCGAGAGAAAATACCCCTTATTAGTAGGATGATGCAGAACACGTTTGCCTTGCGACGACAGACTATTGTAATGTCCTGCCCACCGGTGAAAGAGCTAATGGACCTCTGGCCTGCTCTTCATATGCAGTCTGAGGTAAAATCATCATCAATTTAATAAATAAATTCATTTTGTAGGTTCTTTTTTCTGTTTTTATCTTTGCTACTGTATGTCACATTGTGTGTAATGTTGCCTAATTTCATTCATCCTAAAATAAATAATTGCTGTTACTGTCCTTTCCTCAATGGAGGTATATGCAGAGTTCCAACGGATAACTAACCAGAACCTACCTAACACTTTCTATGCCGAGCTTGATCGCCACACTCCTCGTTTGATGGCCTTATTTAGACAGAAAGCTTCCAAAACTGGAAAGACTGCAGATGTTTGGCAAACATTTTCAAAGTCCATGATACACAGGTGACTATACATTTCACAGGTAGTCTTAGTGTAATGTTGGGAGTTTAATGCTTCAAAGAAGCTTTTGAATTCCACAATTGCACCAGTCAGCAGGTTATTAGTGGATGTATGTGCAGATATTGGTAATTAATTAATTAATTAATTAATAATTAGTTGGGACTGTTTGTCATTGGGTTTGATAAGTAAACTTGTCACAACACTATTTTAATCTTCTTAGGAATTACATGATGTCCACACAAGGCGTACCACTGTTCTCCATGCCCTTCCTGATTATCTACTAGAGGAAGTCTCTGGATTTTTCAGAACATGTGTGGTAAGTCCCAGTAAAGAGATATCAGGCCTATTGTACTGTAAATTAACAAATTAATATCTTCATTTCATTTCCAACACACTAGAATTTCTGTATATGTACCAATGTTTCAACTACAAACCTCTGGCAAGATGTTTATAAGTGTGAAGTGTCATTTTGAGCCCATTACAGCATCAAAAAAATCAACTGCAAAGAAAATAAAGTAGCCGTCATTAGCCTCACAGTGGAACACATAAATGTAATCTCACTTTCTCAGCAACGAGAGCACAACGCAGCAGAATAAACAGGAGTCTTTCAGACTTGTGTATTTATTGTTATTTATATGATATCCAACTAGGGGTGGAACAGTACACAGAAGTCACGGTTCGGTTCATACCTCGGTTCAGACATCACGGTTCGGTTTGGTACAATGGAGGGGAAAGCAAAACAAAAATGCAGAAGGCAATTTTTTTTATTGTGCATGTCTCAGGCTGTCCACTGAGCTAGCTGTAACAGCTTTAAGTGTATAAAGTAAGATGTAAACAGTAAACAATAAGTACCCTGCATCATCTCCAGACTCCATCTGTAACTTGTAAACAAAATGAGACAATCAGCTAGTAGTGTGATATGGAAGACAAGCGCTGCTCTCATATGTGAATGCACAGAGCAGGGATGTGAAAAGAGCAGCTTCGGTTACACAGAGCAGTTGACGAGTTTTGGTGTTAGCTTCACACGCTAACGGCGAAGCTAACAGCTAACGGTGGAGCTAACAGCTAATACCGGAGCAAACAGCAAATCAAACGGGCCTGGAGGCCATTTGTGGTCGAGGCGAGAAGGGATACAGCTACGTCCATGTTTGGTTGTATTTGGAAGGGACTAGTTCGCTTCATGTGGACTCTTCATTTGGACTGGACTGACTGACTCGACATGTAGGCGGGGCTCGGGAGCTTCAGAGCTAAGGGCAGGGCTACAGATTAGGTGTCCCTAAAGAACCGCGTGTCTAACAGTAGTTCCGCATTACATTAATTAATTTGCACTCAAGTTTTATTTATTTTTAAACCATGTATTCTCCTTGTAAATTCATGTACCGTACCGAGACGCCCGTACCATTTCGGTTCAATACAAATACATGTACCGTTCCACCCCTACATCCAACTGTAATCAAAATTGCCACAGCCACAGTTTCAGTAAATGTGATTAGTATATGCTCTCCCTTTCATTTTTTTAAGGATGATATGGATGGGCCAGACCTGGGGGATGCATCAGTGGTCCTCCTTACAACAGTCAGTGATGATGCCACAAGCCCAGTTCACTACCACCCAGTGAGAGTCTCTGTCGTCCTAGAGGGTGATGTGGTTGTCAATCTCCCCAGGCTTGCTGATGCCTTCCTGGTAATGTTCGGCCTGATTTATGCACTACATCTCAGCTATCCCAAGGGACTGACAAACACTTTTGAGTTCACACAGAAAATCTTACTTGGTCTTGATGACTCTAAACTGTCACCCAAGCTGCAGACTCTTAAAAATGAGCTGATGTTGTATGTGTAACTGAAGATCCAAAAAGGAGTGGTGGATTCTGATGGCTCACTCTGTTAGAGCATATTCCACAATGAGAATATGTCATGTCAGGTCCATGTTGAATACTGTTCAACTGTTTATGTTAAAGTTGCTGCTCTACTCAACTGGTTTTCAGCCAAATGGCACAAAGTACACACTGTCTTTGTACGTTTTAATGTACATTTTATTGTTGTTAAACTGAAATTCAGGGTTGAATTAAGTGTTTATATATGGATATTTTTATTTATAATTCAAATTGAAAGGCCAAAGAGAAAACGAAGCGAGATCAAATTAAAAATATTATTATTATACTACACTACTAGGAAAAATCATGCCATAATTAATTTTAAAATGTCAAATTTAAAATGCAAAGCTTCAACTGTCAGCTGGAAGTCGTTTCAGACCCTCCCACCAGCCGTTGGGCCACGCCTCCTCATTTAAATTGACACGTGTCACTTCTAAATGAAAATGTTAAATCAAAATGTAAAAGGTGAATCTGAAAATGTCAATGTCAAATGTAAAACGTAAAATTCAAAAGATAAAATGTCAAATTGGAAATTATAAAGGGGAAAGGCTAAAATATTTATTTTTATTTTTAGATTTTAATTGAAGTATTTCCATTTTAAGCTTTTACATAATACATTTAATTATGGCATGATTTTTCCTAGTAGCATAGTAAAATAATACTATTAATTTGATCTTGCTTCGTTTTCTCTTTGGACTTTCAATTTGAATTATGAATAAAAATATCCTCCATATTTATACACTATGGCATTTTGTTTTTAAAAGGTGTACTATATAGTTTTGGGAAGTACATTTTTATCAGAAAGGAAAGCTCTTCATTGATACATTTTCATAAATAAATAACCTGTCCTCAAAGTTTCAGGCTACTTTACTTTATTAAAGTAGCCACCGTTCTAGTTGGAAACAGTGTAATAGGGACTTTATTTTCTTCTGAGGATGGGATGTTTATTCAGTTATGGAAATGGGTAAAATAATTGTTATTGTCTTATGAATATTGTTAATTTTGCTTTTCGAGTTTGAATTAATTTTCTAAAACTACACAGTGCACCCTGAAGTTGCTAGATTTGAACCAGATAGCCAAAGGAAGGCTAAACACTGCCTTTGTACATGTTATTGTACCGTTTTGAAATTTTAGCAGTTTTAGTTGTGAAGAATTTACAAGCAATTTGTTTATACAGTGGGGAAAAAAAGTATTTAGTCAATCACCAATTCTGCAAGTTCTCCCACTTAAAAAGATGAGAGAGGCCTGTAATTTTCATCATAGGTACACGTCAACTATGACAGACAAATTGAGAAAAAGAAATCCAGAAAATCACATTGTAGGATTTTTAATACATTTATTTGCAAATTATGGTGGAAAACAAGTATTTGGTCACCTACAAACAAGCAAGATTTCTGGCTCTCACAGACCTGTAACTTCTTCTTTAAGAGGCTCCTCTGTCCTCCACTCGTTACCTGTATTAATGGCACCTGTTTGAACTTGTTATCAGTATAAAAGACACCTGTCCACAACCTCAAACAGTCACACTCCAAACTCCACTATGGCCAAGACCAAAGAGCTGTCAAAGGACACCAGAAACAAAATTGTAGACCTGCACCAGGCTGGGAAGACTGAATCTGCAATAGGTAAGCAGCTTGGTTTGAAGAAATCAACTGTGGGAGCAATTATTATGAAATGGAAGACATACAAGACCACTGATAATCTCCCTCGATCTGGGGCTCCACACAAGATCTCACCCCGTGGGGTCAAAATGATCACAAGAACGGTGAGCAAAAATCCCAGAACCACACGGGGGGACCTAGTGAATGACCTGCAGATAGCTGGGACCAAAGTAACAAAGCCTACCATCAGTAACACACTACGCCGCCAGGGACTCAAATCCTGCAGTGCCAGACGTGTCCCCCTGCTTAAGCCAGTACATGTCCAGGCCCGTCTGAAGTTTGCTAGAGTGCATTTGGATGATCCAGAAGAGGATTGGGAGAATGTCATATGGTCAGATGAAACCAAAATAGAACTTTTTGGTAAAAACTCAACTCGTCGTGTTTGGAGGACAAAGAATGCTGAGTTGCATCCAAAGAACACCATACCTACTGTGAAGCATGGGGGTGGAAACATCATGCTTTGGGGCTGTTTTTCTGCAAAGGGACCAGGATGACTGATCCGTGTAAAGGAAAGAATGAATGGGGCCATGTATCGTGAGATTTTGAGTGAAAACCTCCTTCCATCAGCAAGGGCATTGAAGATGAAACGTGGCTGGGTCATTCAGCATGACAATGATCCCAAACACACCGCCCGGGCAACGAAGGAGTGGCTTCGTAAGAAGCATTTCAAGGTCCTGGAGTGGCCTAGCCAGTCTCCAGATCTCAACCCCATAGAAAATCTTTGGAGGGAGTTGAAAGTCTGTGTTGCCCAGCAACAGCCCCAAAACATCACTGCTCTAGAGGAGATCTGCATGGAGGAATGGGCCAAAATACCAGCAACAGTGTGTGAAAACCTTGTGAAGACTTACAGAAAACGTTTGACCTGTGTCATTGCCAACAAAGGGTATATAACAAAGTATTGAGAAACTTTTGTTATTGACCAAATACTTATTTTCCACCATAATTTGCAAATTAATTAATAAAAAATCCTACAATGTGATTTTCTGGATTTCTTTTTCTCAATTTGTCTGTCATATTTGACGTGTACCTATGATGAAAATTACAGGCCTCTCTCATCTTTTTAAGTGGGAGAACTTGCATAATTGGTGGCTGACTAAATACTTTTTTCCCCCACTGTATGCTTCAGCTTTTATAAGCCTCAACAAGAGAGAGCATAGTCACAGTGACAAAGCTATTTTCATGTGTTTACAGATGTGTGAGCTGGCAGAATATTGATGCATTGTAAGAGGTCAGTGTTAGTTTGAGTCATTAACATTCCACGTGTGTTGCCCTTTGTTGCTTTTCCTTTAAGAGTATTCCAATTTACTGAGACAAATCTAAACTAGACTGGAATTGAACTCTCTCAAATGATTACACTAAATCACTCGTGATTATTTCTCCCCTTTTTCAGTGGCGTAACACAAGGCATGTCCAAAATGGAGGAGGCAAAGAATGTGAAGGATGAGGATAAGCTGTACTTGCATGAGGGGATCCTCTACTCTACAATCATGAGTCCCCCAGAAAATCTTAAAGGCCTGAAGGAGCTGGAGGGCAGGCCAGATGACATTTTACTGGTGGCCTACCCAAAATGTGGTAAGTGCATCCATCCCTGCGGTTGTGGTAGTTAGTGTGAACTGGATTGCATAGTGGAAATATTTGTTGCCATCAAATAAAGTGCAGAACACAATACTGCTGTTGTATAGTCCTGGCCATGACAAAATGTTTACAGGACTTAATACAAAATGCTTCTACATCTAAGAAGCCAACAGTTGGTTGTTGAACATTAACACATGTATCAAGAGCCCACAGGAGCATGTGCATTGGAATATGTGTCTCCTGAAACCACATCATGAGCATTCTTTGCAGAATCAATGTGTCCCAACTGCCACCCATGAAGATACATGAATTAGTCAGCCTTAAAAACATAGACTACATTGGACATAGGCTCACATTGTACACACACTTTTGTGGACACCATCAACTTTATAGTCTGCCCTATACTCCTTTTGCCAGCAAAGCCCTAAATGAGTGTGCTTTTCCAGGGTTCAACTGGATGGTTGCTGTGCTACGCAAAATTATGGCTGCAGCCTCTGGGCAACAATACGTGTCTCATATACCTCCACTGATGGAGTTTTTCTCTCCGGACGTGCAGAAGGTATGTATGCCATAACAGTTTTCTATAACAGAACTAGGTCAATACCTAGTCAATCAAAATCGCTCTCTTTATCAAACTTGTTTTCAATGAGAATGACAGATCTTGAAGTTAAACGTGATGTCAAAATTCCTCCTAATATACATACCCAAAAGTAATTATTTATCCTGAGAAATATATATTTTTAAATTACACGCTCACAGGAATGGCTAATTTTTGGAATTATTTTTGTCGCTACCAATTGAGGTAAATCAGCCTTTAGTTTTTAAGCGCCACACAGAACAATTTCAGAATAACTTACAATAGGATCACTAGTGCTTATCGGGCATTTCAAGGTATTTGTAAATGACCTGTTCACAAAGGATCAAACATTTTATTTTGGTATTTCTCATGCTCCTGCCTTTGATTGTTATAATTCTGCCACTGGTTAAGAGCGTTGGTTCAGTAACCAAAAGGTCGCTGGTTCGAATCTCCAAGCCTACTAGGTGAATAATCTGTCGATGTGCCCTTGAGCAAGGCCCTTAACTCTAATTGCTCCTGTAAGTTGCTCTGGATAAGACCGGCTGCTAAATGACCATTTCGTTTTATGTACTTTTTTATTTTTATTTTTTACAAATGATGTACCTTATGGTTTTCTGCTGCATTTTTGTATGCCATATGATAAGCTGCTAAATGGATTCACATAGCTTATATACTGAGAGAGTGACAATCAAATAATAGAGATTGGAGATCTTATAACTAGACAAAAAGGAAATGTTCATTTGAGAATACAACACGGCAACAAAGACACATTAGAGACATAATCCCTTCCCCTCTTTGCAGGATTGTGATATGTGATTAATCAACATTGACACTAGTTCATTTTGAATAATAGTTTAACAAGTGCACAACATACACTCTGCGAGACACCATTTTGTATCTCAACATTTATCAAACTCTTCAAAAGTGTCTTATAGTATGGCCTGTGCAGCCTTGATGTGGCTAAGACCCATGGAGCCCTATGGACTATTATGTTGTAGCAGAAGTTAGAGGATAGGCTTGTGGAATTCCAGTGGAATCATTCTGTAGGATTATAACAAAAAGTTTGGTTCACCACAAGGCTTTTACTAAGGCAGGCCCAAACCTTTGTCCATTCCCTCTTTTTGTTTTCCAGATGGTGGGAGAAATGCCCTCTCCGCGGTTATTGGGAACACATTTGCACCCTGACAACATCCCTGGCACTTTTATTGCGAAGAAAGCAAAGGTCAGTGTTAATAGCTTTACTAGAGAATATGTCACAGCAACTTGAATCTAGCCTCCCTTCCATTGTGGAGTGCTTAATCTAATGCAGTCTGGGACATTTGTATTTGTATAATAACATAGGAAATTAATACGATATGAAAGTGACAGGTCAATTTCACTTCTGTATCTTCGTTTTGTAGGCTATGGATGAGCCTCAAATTTGCATCGTCAATGAAAACGCAATAATTGAAGATATAAAATGTATACGTGTTTCCGGGTGAATGTACATTTTCAACGTGTTTGAAATGTTACTGTCAACGCGTGCTGTAGGTGGGTGCAGTGGTGGAATCAAACGCAGGACACAGACGGATAATCCAACAGACTTTAGTGATCGCCAAACACGGCAATAGGTCCACTCTTGCCCGAAGGCGAAATACGCACGAAGGCGAACAAAACAAACGCGCACAAACAGGTGCGTAAATACTCCAACATTGGAGGGAAGCTCAACCGAGCGAAATACAGGAAACACGCCCTATACACGACTGACAAAAATCAATAACACACAACACTAGACAAACACAACGAGAAACTTATAGAACACTAATTAGGCTTAAACAAGAACAGGTGTGACCACAAACAGACAAAAGCAAACGAACATGAAACATACAACGGTGGCAGCTAGTATTCCGGAGACAACGAACGCCGAAGCCTGCCCGAACAAGGGAGAGAGGCAACCTCGGCCGAAACCGTGACAGTACCCCCCCTTGACGCGCGGCTCCAGACGTGCGCCGACTCCGGCCTCGGGGACGACCCGGAGGACGCGGAGCAGGGTGCGTCGGGTGCCCACGATGGAATTCCGTCAGGAGAGACGGGTCCAAGATGTCTCTCCTCGGCACCCAGCACCGCTCCTCCGGACCGTACCCCTCCCGATCCACTAGATACTGGAGACCCCCCATCCGACGTCTCGAATCCAAGATGGACCTCACAGTGTACGCCGGTGCCCCCTCGATGTCCAATGGGGGCGGAGGAGTCTCCCTGATCTCACTTTCTTGGAGTGGGCCAGCTACCACCGGCCTGAGAAGGGACACATGGAACGAGGGGTTAATACTTTTATATTCAACAGGCAGTTGTAATTTGTAACACACCTCGTTCAACCTTCCCAGGACTTTAAATGGCCCTACAAACCGCCGACCCAGTTTCCGACAGGGCAGGCGGAGGGGCAGGTTTCTGGTAGAGAGCCAGACTCGATCACCAGGTGCGTACACCGGTCCCTCACTGCGGTGGAGATCGGCGCTCGCCTTATGACGTCGGAGGGCCCGCTGCAGGTGGACGTGTGCAGCGTTCCATGTCTCCTCCGAGCGCCGCGCCCACTCATCCACCGCAGGAGCCTCGATCTGGCTCTGCTGCCAAGGTGCCAGAACCGGCTGGTAACCTAGCACACATTGAAAAGGGGTTAGGTTAGTGGAGGAATGGCGTAGGGAATTCTGGGCCATCTCGGCCCAGGGAACGTACCTTGCCCACTCCTCCGGCCGGTCCTGGCAGTATGTTCTAAGAAACCTACCCACATCCTGGTTTACGCGTTCCACCTGCCCATTACTCTCCGGGTGGTAACCCGAGGTGAGGCTCACCGAGACCCCCAACCGCTCCATAAAGGCTCTCCAGACCCTGGAGGTAAATTGGGGACCCCGATCAGACACAATATCCTCGGTTACCCCGTAGTGCCGGAACACATGGGTGAATAGTGCTTCGGCGGTTTGCAGGGCAGTAGGAAGGCCCGGCATGGGGAGCAAACGACAGGCCTTAGAAAACCGGTCCACAACGACCAGTATAGTGGTGTTCCCCTGTGAAGGAGGAAGGTCAGTAATGAAATCCACCGAGAGGTGAGACCATGGTCGTTGTGGAACGGGCAGGGGTAGTAACTTACCCCTAGGCAGATGTCTAGGCGCCTTACACTGGGCGCACACCGAGCAGGAGGAAACATAAACCCTCACATTCTTCGCCAACGTGGGCCACCAGTACTTGGCACTAAGACAGTGCACTGTCCGGCCGATACCAGGATGTCCAGAGGAGGGTGACGTGTGAGCCCAATAGATCAATCGATCCCGAACCTCGAGCGGGACGTACTTCCGACCCTCAGGGCATTGCGGTGGACTAGGGTCGGTGCGTAACGCCCGCTCGAGCTCAGCATCGACCTCCCACACTACCGGTGCCACCAGACACGACTCCGGCAGTATGAGAGTGGGCTCCACGGACCTCTCCTCCGTGTCATACCGCCGAGACAGCGCATCTGCCTTACCGTTCTGTGACCCAGGGATGTACGTGATCTTAAATGTAAACCTGGTCAAGAACATATTCCATCTTGCCTGGCGAGGGTTCAGCCTCCTCGCTGCCCGGATGTACTCCAGGTTACGGTGGTCCGTCAAAATGAGGAAAGGGTGTTGAGCCCCCTCAAGCCAGTGCCTCCACACCTTTAGGGCCTGTACCACGGCTAACAGCTCCCTGTCCCCTACGTCATAGTTCCGCTCCGCCGGACTGAGCTTCTTAGAATAAAAAGCACAGGGGCGGAGTTTAGGTGGCGCGCCAGACCGTTGTGAAAGCACTGCTCCTAGACCGGCCTCTGACGCGTCCACCTCTACCTGGAACGGCAAAGAGGGATCCGGATGCGCCAGCACCGGGGCCGAGGTAAACAGGTCCTTCAGCCTCCCAAACGCCCTGTCCGCCTCGGCCGACCACTGCAGACGCACCGGACCCCCCTTCAAAAGAGACGTGATGGGAGCTGCCACCTGTCCAAAACCCCGGATAAACCTCCTGTAGTAATTTGCAAACCCCAAAAACTGCTGCACCTCCTTCACAGTGGTTGGTGTTTGCCAATTACGCACGGCCGACACCCGGTCTACCTCCATCTTCACCCCTGACGCAGACAACTGATACCCCAAAAAGGAGACCGACTCCTGGAAAAACAGACACTTCTCTGCCTTAACATACAGGTCGTGCTCCACCAGCCTCCGTAACACTCGGCGCACCAGGGCCACATGCTCGACACGGGTAGGCGAGTACACGAGAATGTCATCTATGTACACAACCACCCCCTGCCCCTGCATGTCCCTGAAGATCTCATCCACGAATGATTGGAAAACTGACGGAGCGTTCATCAACCCGTATGGCATGACCAGATACTCGTAATGGCCCGAGGTGGTACTAAAGGCTGTCTTCCATTCATTGCCCTCCCTGATGCGCACCAAGTTGTACGCGCTCCTGAGATCTAATTTAGTGAAGAAGCGCGCCCCATGCAATGACTCAGTCATGGTCGCAATCAGCGGGAGGGGATAACTGTACTTCACCGTAATCTGATTGAGACCACGGTAATCGATGCACGGGCGCAAACCACCATCCTTCTTCTTCACAAAAAAGAAACTCGAGGACGCAGGGGAAGTGGAAGGCCGTATGTATCCTTGTCTCAGAGATTCGTCTATGTAGGTCTCCATAGCTTTTTTCTCCTCTTGAGACAGAGGATACACATGGCTCCGTGGGAGCGCAGCTCCTGCCTGGAGGTCTATCGCACAATCTCCCTGCCTATGGGGCGGCAACTGCGTCGCCCTCGACTTACTAAACGCAATAGCCAAATCCCCATACTCAGGGGGAACGTGCAATGCGGGCACCTGGTTTGGACTCTCCACCGAGGTAGCCCCTACGGAAACGCCTAAACATCTACCCACACACTGGGCAGACCACTCCATCAGAGCCCTCTCCTGCCATGAAATAGATGGGTTATGGGTACTCAACCAGGGCATGCCCAGCACCACCGGATACGCAGGAGAGTCAATCAGAAATAGCTGAATCATCTCCTGATGACCCCCCTGCGCACACATCCTAAGTGGCGCAGTGACCTCCCTGATCAAGCCCGCACCCAACGGACGACTATCTAGGGCATGAACGGGGAAAGGGACATCAACAGGAAGAAGGGGAATCCCTAAAGCTAAACAAAACTTATTATCAATAAAATTCCCAGCCGCGCCTGAATCTACCAGCGCCTTATGCTGGGAATGAGGTGCTACCTGTGGAAAACGCACAGGTATACAGAAATGTGCAACAGAGAGCTCTGGGTGAGTGGGGCGCCTACTCACCTGGAAGGAATCCCCAGTGCGGGACCTGTCGTCCTCTCCCCTAGGAGGCCATCCCCAGCACCTAGCCGCGGTGTGTCCTCCCCGACCACAGTTGGTGCAGGGGATGGACCCCCTAGTAAGCCGACCCCTCCTCTCTCTAGCGCCAGCGCCCCCGAGCTCCATGGGGCACGGCTCGGAGGCGCTGGAGGGTGAAATGGACGGACCCCCCTCGGGACGTCCGCGGGTAGCTAGCAGGTTATCCAGCCTGATGGACATGTCGACCAACTGGTCGAACGTGAGGCTGGTGTCCCTACAGGCCAGCTCCCGACGGACGTCCTCTCGTAGACTACATCTGTAGTGATCGACGAGAGCCCGATCATTCCACCCTGCATCTGCCGCTAGAGTACGGAATTCGAGGGCGAACTCCTGAGCACTCCTCCTCCCCTGCCGGAGGAAGACCAGACGCTCCCCCGCCGCTTTCCCCTCCGGGGGATGGTCAAACACCGCCCTGAAGCGGCGGGAGAACTCCTCGTAGGTTATGGTGTCCGCGTCGATCCTCCTCCACTCCGCGTTGGCCCATTCCAACGCCTTCCCGGACAGGCAGGAGATCAGGGTGGACACGCTCTCATGTCCCGAGGGCGCCGGGTGCACGGTGGCCAGGTACAGCTCCACCTGGAGAAGGAAACCCTGGCACCCAGCCGCGGTTCCATCGTAAGCCCTCGGGAGCGAGAGTCGGACTCCTCGGGGTTCCGGTGCGGGAATAGGCTGACTGGCCGATGGTGCTGGCAGGGCGGGTGGCGGTGGAGGCGTCCCCCAGCCTCGGATGGTGGTGATCACCTCCTGCAGTGCGGTCCCCATCTGCAGGATCTGGTCACCTTGTTCCCGGACCCTGTCCTCCGGTGTCGCCTGGGCTGCTGCGGCTCCTGCTGATTCCATTTAAAAGGTGTGTTATTCTGTCAACGCGTGCCGTAGGTGGGTGCAGTGGTGGAATCAAACGCAGGACACAGACGGATAATCCAACAGACTTTAGTGATCGCCAAACACGGCAATAGGTCCACTCTTGCCCGAAGGCGAAATACGCACGAAGGCGAACAAAACAAACGCGCACAAACAGGTGCGTAAATACTCCAACAGTGGAGGGAAGCTCAACCGAGCGAAATACAGGAAACACGCCCTATACACGATTGACAAAAATCAATAACACACAACACTAGACAAACACAACGAGAAACTTATAGAACACTAATTAGGCTTAAACAAGAACAGGTGTGACCACAAACAGACAAAAGCAAACGAACATGAAACATACAACGGTGGCAGCTAGTATTCCGGAGACAACGAACGCCGAAGCCTGCCCGAACAAGGGAGAGAGGCAGCCTCGGCCGAAACCGTGACAGTTACAACTGTTTAATTGGAACTACACACATGAACTACAACTCCCAGCAGCTGTGTATTGTCTCGCTTTCGACAGCTTGCCATTTGTATTTTTATTTAGCATTTCCAGAAAGTACTGGATGGCAACATTCTAATATAATCTAATATAAAACACATAAAACGGCCTGTAGCAAGTGGGTTCTTACAGTCCTGTGAGTCCTCGGCTCAAGCAGGCATAATCTAGCATGCTAATTCAAATAAGACTTTTCAAACTTTTTGCGATGTGTCTTACTTCTTGAGCGTCAAATATTTTTACTGCCTCAAGCTATCTTGGGTATGACTCTACAAGCTTTGTACACCTGTATTTTCCCATTGTTCTCTGCAGATCCTCTCAAGCTCTGTATGGGGAGCATTGCTTAACAGCTATTTACAAGGTCTCTCCAGAGATGTTAGATCGGGTTCAAGTCTGGGCTCTGGCTGGGACACTCAAGGACATTCAGAGACCTGTCCCAAAGCCATTCCTGCGTTGTCTTGGCTGTGTGCTTAGGGTCGTTGTCCTGCTGGAAGGTGAACATTTGCCCCTGTCTGAAGTCTTGAGCGCTCTAGAGCAGGTTTTCATCAAGGATCTCTCTGAACTTGGCTCTGTTCATCTTTCCCTCGATCCTGACTAGTCTCCCAGTCCTTTGCTGCTGAAAAACATCCCCACAGCATGATGCTGCTGCCACCATGCTTCACCGTAGGGATGGTGCCAGGTTTCCTCCAGACGTCACGCTTGGCATTCAGGCCAAAGAGGTCTGAGAGTCCTTTAGGTGCCTTTTTAGCAAACTCCAAGTGGGCTGTCGTGCCTTTTACTGAGGAGTGTCTTCCGTCTTGCCACTCTACCATAAAGGCCTGATTGGTGGAGTGCTGCAGAGATGGTTGTCCTTCTGGAAGGTTCTCCCATATCCACAGAGGAACTCTGGAGCTATGTCAGAGTGACCATCGGGTTCTTGGTCACCTCCCTGACCAAGGCCCTTCTCCCTCGATTGCTCAGTTTGGCCGGGCGGCCAGCTCTAGGAAGAATCTTGGTGGTTCCAAACTTCTTTCATTTAAGAATGATGGAGGCCACTGTGTTCTTGGGGACCTTCAATGCTGCAGAAATGTTTCGGTACCCTTCCCCAGACCTGTGCCTCGACACAATCCTGTCTCGGAGCTCTACGGAAATTGCTTTGACATCATAGCTTGGTTTTTGCTCTGACATGCACGGTCAACTGTGGGACCTTCTATAGACAGGTGTGTGCCTTTCCAAATCATGTCCAATCAATTGAATTTACCACAGGTGGATTCCAATCAAGTAGTAGAAACATCTCAAGGATGATCAATGGAAACAGGTTGCACGTGAGCTCAATTTTGAGTCTCATAGCAAAGGGTCTGAATAATATGAAAATAAGGTATTTGCAAACATTTCTAAAAACTTGTTTTCGCGTTGTCATTATGGGGTATTGTGTGTAGATTGCTGAGGAAAATGTTTTAATTCATTAATTTTAGAATAAGGCTGTAACGTAACAAAATGTGGAAAAAGCCAAGGGGTCTGAATACTTTCCAAAGGCACTGTAATAATAAACTGCATTCATTAATCTGACTCCAATATTATGTGAATAAATGCAACATGCCCTGTATGTCTCTGGAGGAATCTAGTTAAGGTATTGAACCTTGCATCACCACTCAGTATGATTATAATGAACATGAACATGTCTAACTTGCACCGTTATGCAATTATTAAGAGACTAGATACAAATAGCTCATCCTGCTGACCAATGTTCTAGCATTAATTTATTGAGGCAAGCATATGCCATGTATATAGTGTATATAGCAACTACCAATAGACCTACTAAATTATAAGTGTATAGTCAATCAAAGAATGTAAAACGAGGAATGCATTTACTCAATTCAACTAATAGAATGTATTAGTCACAAAATAATTGACACTCAAACAAGAACATTGTGCATGAAATACATTATACATTACAGAATAACACACACAGGCTAAGATTTATTTTGTAACATGTCTTCAGTTCAGAATAATCTCTAAGATAAAAAATGGACACAGGAGCTTGGTAGCAAGTTCTCAAAATATACAAAAATTCACTGCTGCCCTTTTAACCAGATTCAAGCAGAAACTCACCCCCAACCTGAATTAGCATGTATTTGCACTTTGCTAGTAAACACAAAAGACAGGAAAACAAACCCAGTTTCTAATCTAATCATCCCAATTTAAATGACAGGAGCGCACCCCTGTGTCACTCCTCTTTGAACTATCCACCATCCGACTAACAAAATAACACAGTTTCCCTGTAACAATGAATCCATAGAACTTACAGTACAATAAAAATACAGTACAACATGTCAAAATTCATAGCTCTTTATAAACTCTTGAAACAATCCAAACATGAAAATGTAATTCACACATTAACATTCATTCTGTCGATTTTCACGTTTTCATCTATCTTCACACCTCCAACGGTGTCCATGCTCCCAGGGTTCTGTGGGAACGTCCCTTCCTGGAGAAAGCCACAGATAAGGTGTGTTTGATAACTGTGATAGCCTATAAATGGTCTGCCAACCAAACAATATCATAAATTGTGATTAAGTCACCAGTTGCGAGTATCACCTTCTCCCATTCTTCCACTACATATTCCTCCCATTAGGCTTGTCCAATAACGCCCCTGGCTCAGACCACTCCCAGACAGTCCTAGCAACATTCTTGCTTGAGGAATTGTTCTTTGCTAAGAAGCTATTTTGTCACTTTTTGTAATTGAAAACAATCACAGCAAGATATGTACAGTGTCTTGCAATAGTATTCATCCCCATTGGTGTTTTTCCTATTTTGTTGCATTACAATCTGTAATTTAAATGCATTTTTATTTGGATTTCATGTAATGGACATACACAAAATAGTCCAAATTGGTGAAGTGAAATGAAAAAAATACCTTGTTTCAAAAAATTCGAAACAATAAATAGCGGAAAAGTGGTGCGTGCATATGTATTCACCCCCTTTGCTATGAAGCCACTAAATAAGATCTGGTGCAACCATTGACGTGTACCTATGATGAAAATTACAGGTCTCTCTCATCTTTTTAAGTGGGAGAACTTGCACAATTAGTGGCTGACTAAATACTTTTTTCCCCCACTGTATCACTAAGTATAATTAATTTCTTCTCGGTAAGGTTCCTATATTTTTATCGGCCTAATCATAAAATTACATATAGAATCCCTATAAATTCAACAGGATCTCTGTGGACCGAGTCGTAAAGATTTGTCATTTAACTTTTAAAATGTATTACCATTTATTGTGGCATAAACACAACCAGTCATGATGTTTTCATCTGATTGTCAAACAATCACTTCAAAGGGATCCTTTAATAGGCTACCTGCGCATGTTCATCCATTCGCCACATATGTCCAGCCTCCAAACAGTGGTGAATGGAAAGAGACATCTGTCACACAAAACATCTGAAAGTATAATGACATAGTGCAGATGCTGTCCACGTGCGTCTCGGTGTCGGACGCTCATCTCTGCCTAGGCAAAATGTCGAACCACATCGCCTTTTGGAGTGTAGGCTATACCACCACTTTACAAGTCCATTTTTCATGCCTCTGACATGCAGTAATTATAAAAAGTAGTGTCATAGCCTACAGTTTTCTTGACATTTTGTTTTAATCATTGTGATAGACTCATGTTTTACCGGACGGTACTGCCTTACTTTCACCCTTGGTTTACAGGCAGTAGCAACATCCAACTTTATATCATTAGAAAGCATTTCTGAAAATATGTAAACACCATGGGAGTCCTCTTACATTTGGTAACTTTACAGTCCTATTTGATCAAACAACCATGAAAAGGTAGGCTCTCATTCCCTCAGTTGCCTATGCACATCAACAACAACACGATCAACAACTAATGTTAGCCAGAGCGAGATTAGCTCAAATCTAAAGAGGGAACAGTAGATAAACCCTCTCAAACTTTTTCAGCTTGTAGTTGGCCATCATCATTGCCTTTGCTAGTTTGATTGTATTGGCCTTCTCAGCCTTAGTTACATTAGTCCCTTTTAGTCCAAAATATTGAGTCTTTGAAACTGAAACAGTTCACTCCGAATGGCTGGAGGAAGCAAACAATGTACCAGGCCAGCTGTGATTTACAACCTGATAGCAATATTCATTGGACTACCAAGAAATGTATTGGTGAATTATATTAACCACGCATTGAACTGCATCCATCTATTCTGCCAACAATGTTTTACTCTGACATGGATTTTTTTTATTTAATAAAAAAAAAAATATATATTGTAGATGCTCTTATCCAGAGCGACTTACAGTTAGTGAATACATATTTTTTTATACTGGTCCCCCGTGGGAATCGAACCCACAACCCTGGCATTGCAAACGCCATGCTCTATCAACTGAGCTACATCCCTGCCGGCCATTCCCTCCCTTACCCTGGAGGACGCTGGGCCAATTGTGCGCCGCCCATGAGTCTCCCGGTCGCGGCCAGCTGCGACAGAGCCTGGATTCGAACCAGGATCTCTAGTGGCACAGTTAGCACTGCGAACTAGGAATTTGATATTTTTCACTGGTATTATGATTGTCTGTTTCATATCTGCAAAGTAGTTAAACACAGCCAGTTCCACTTTAAGTACCTTACTGTAATAGTTTTCAAATGGTCAAAAAGAAACACAAATATATTTTTAGCAAAAATATATTTCTCAAGCAAGAATTTAGCTAGGACTGGTTTGAGTGGCTAGGATAAAACTGAAAACTAGCTGTTAGCAGACAGGTTTTTAAAATCGTTTTAAATAGTATTTATATGAAATTATTTTAAAATACTTTGAAATAGAAGTAATTGGTTTTACCACAAAATACAAATATCTAAATACACATGTATTTGAACCCAGAGTGTGGCTGGAGGACAATCAGCACAATGTTTACAGACGTTTTCATTTTTAGACCTTTTTTAGCTGCTCTGTGTTTTGTTCATTATGCGAGTTTAAATGTTTGTTTTTTAAATGCCCCAGGGACTACAGTTGAAAACTAGCTAGCTGGCTACGTCTGGCACATTTACATAAGTCTTCATTGATGTCAGATCCCTGTCAAATAAATGCAATTAATGAAAATGAAATTATTTCCACAGTCTCACACTAACAAATGGATAATCACACTATAGTTATGGTACAATACACTACAAAAACATTATGTACAAAAAAATAAAGGGAACACTAAAATAACACATCCTAGATCTGAATGAATGAAATAATCTTATTAAATACTTTTTTATTTTCATAGTTGAATGTGCACACAAAAATGATCAATGGAAATCAAATGCATCAACCCATGGAGGTCTGGATTTGGAGTCACACTCAAAATTAAAGTGGAAAACCACACTACAGGCTGATCCAACTTTGATGTAATGTCCTTAAAACAAGTCAAAATGAGGCTCAGTAGTGTGTGTGGCCTCCACGTGCCTGTATGATCTCCCTATAATGCCTGGGCATGCTCCTGATGAGTTGGCAGATAGTCTCCTGAGGGATCTCCTCCCAGACCTGGACTAAAGCATCCTCCTGGACAGTCTGTGGTGCAACGTGGCGTTGGTGGATGGAGCGAGACATGACGTCCCAAATGTGCTCAATTGGATTCAGGTCTGGGGAACGGGCGGGTCAGTCCATAGCATCAATGCCTTCCTCTTGCAGGAACTGCTGACACACTCCAGCCACATGAGGTCTAGCATTGTCTTGCATTAGGAGGAACCCAGGGCCAACCGCACCAGCATATGGTCTCACAAGGGGTCTGAGGATCTCATCTCGGTACCTAATGGCAGTCAGGCTACCTCTGGCGAGCACATGGAGAAATGCCACCCGACACCATGACTGACCCACCGCCAAACCTGGAGGATGTTGCAGGCAGCAGAACGTTCTCCACGGCGTCTCCAGACTCTGTCACGTCTGTCACATGTACTCAGTGTGAACCTGCTTTCATCTGTGAAGAGCAGAGGGCGCCAGTGGCGAATTTGCCAATCTTGGTGTTCTCTGGCAAATGCCAAACGTCCTGCACGGTGTTGGGCTGTAAGCACAACCCCCACCTGTGGACGTCGGGCCCTCATACAACCCTCACGTTTGAGCAGACACATGCACATTTGTGGCCTGCTGGAGGTCATTTTGCAGGGCTCTGCAAGTGCTCCTCCTGCTCCTCCTTGCACAAAGACAGAGGTAGCGGTCCTGCTGCTGGGTTGTTGCCCTCCTACGGCCTCCTCCACGTCTCCTGATGTACTGGCCTGTCTCCTGGTAGCGCCTCCATGCTCTGGACACTACGCTAACAGACACAGCAAACCTTCTTGCCATAGCTCGCATTGAGGTGCCATCCTGGATGAGCTGCACTACCTGAGCCACATGTGTGGGTTGTAGACTCTGTCTCATGCTACCACTAGAGTGAAAGCACCGCCAGCATTCAAAAGTGACCAAAACATTTGCATTTTAGTCATTTAGCAGACGCTCTTATCCAGAGCAACTTACAGTTAGTGAGTGCACACATTATTTTCTTATGTTTCATACCCCCCGTGGGAATCGAACCCACAACCCTGGCGTTGCAAACGCCATGCTCTACCAACTGAGCTACATTCCCTCCCCTACCCTGGACGACGCTGGGCCAATTGTGCACCGCCCCATGGGTCTCCCGGTCGCGGCCGGCCACGACAGAGCCTGGATTCGAACCAGGATCTCTAGTGGTGCAGCTAGCACTGCGATGCAGTGCCTTAGACTACTGTGCCACTCGGGTGGAAGCATAGGAACTGAGAAGTGGTCTGTGGTCACCACCTGCAGAACCACTCCTTTATTGGGGGTGTCTTGCTAATTGCCTATAATTTCCACCTGTTTTCTATTCCATTTGCACAACAGCATGTGAAATGTATTGCCAATCAGTGTTGCTTCCTAAGTGGACAGTTTGATTTCACAGAAGTGTGATTGACTTGGAGTTACATTGTGTTGTTTAAGTGTTCCCTTTATTTTTTTGAGCAGTGTAGTTGTAGTATTTCTTTGTCTGGTCTAGTGTTAACTGGATATCTCTTGAAAATGTTTCTAACTGCTTGTATTTATGTTGCTGTATTTATATTAGTGTATAGGCCATCAATGTCTATTGTTAATATGTGGGTTTGGGAGGGAACAACTATTGGTCCAATCCTCTCCATGAAGTGATGTGTCCCTAAGATAACTGGGGTGCTTAGTGGAGAGGGGGTTGATATAATAGTCAATGTATTCTGAGATGTTGTAAGACTCACTGTTGCATTCAGAAACAATTGGTCTTCCGGGGGGGAACCTCAAAGGGAACTATCCAGGTGTCTTGGTTCTTTGTGTATTTTCGGGAGTAGGTGAAACAGTCTAGGTCATGGGGTGTCTGGTACAAAGAGAATGTTCAGTTGTTTAGCAGTGATATGTTTTTCATAGAGGGTTTGAATGATTTGCCTTAATTGTATTTGTGTCTGTAGTTGTATACGGTTGTCTATTGGTTGATAGTGTTTAGTGTTGGATAATTGTCTGTTTGCTTCGTATGTGTATTGGTGTTTATCTATTATAACTATTTTTGATCCTTTGTCTGCTGGTTTCGGTATATTTTGTGGGTTGTTTTTAAGTTGTTTTATGGCCTCTCTTTCTATGTGGGTGAGATTGTCTTTTGTGTCTGTCTGATGTTTGACAAACCAGGTGTAGTTCTGCCCTCTGCTGGGGGATCTGAGGTAGTGGCTGTGGCAGCAACAGTGAGGGAAGAGGGAAAGAGTTGTGAAAATATTCTGTTGGTGTGGCTATGATTGTCCAAGCTGTGGATGGAAGTCAATGTAAATGTAATGCTGGCACCAGTTATTGAATATCAGTCTTACTGTGGTTGTTGTCCAGTGTATCAGATCTGGAGACGTATGGAATTGGAGGGTTGGGAATTGTGTGGTGATGTATCCATTCATGATTTTCAGGTTGCGTTTCTGCACTGGGGTGAGGAACTGTGAGAAGTTAAGGATAGGGATATAAATAATAGCATTTGGAAAAGTGTTTTTTGCTTCTTTATACATGGCTGCCAGCTGTTTGAGGGAGGTCTGGTAGGGATCATGGTCCTTGTTGGTTATGCCCACTGAGAGAACAACCTGGCAGGTGTCTTTTTCAGAACCTTGGGAAAATGATAAAAATTTGCACCTGGGTAGCTGTCGATTTGTATGTTTGGGTTATTGAATGGGGGTATTCTGTTGAGGTTGGAATCTCCTAGTATCAGTGTGGCTGCTGTGCCTATGAAGTTCCAGTCTGCCACTGAGATGGCATGGTCCAAGTCCTATAGACGGGAGGAGGTTCTATTGAAGCGAATTAATTGTGATTTCCCTATACCTTTTGAAAGTGTGTTTTGGATGGTAGCTGTGTTTATGGAGTAGAGCATGTGTTTCTGTAGGTTTAAAGTATACTTTGGTGAGTAATGTTTTCTGTTTTGCATTGTTTTGGTTGAAGAAGGCTGTTGTATCCAAGAAATGTACTTCCATTGGATCTATTGTGTATTTAACTTGAATTGATGCATGGTGATTATTGAGAATATTAATGAAATCTGTGAAACGTGTGATGTCATGGGGCCAAGCTCCTATGATGTCGTGTAAAATAGAAGGTGGGTTGGAACGGGCACTTTGCCAGTACCTCTCTCTCCCATTCAGCCATGTAAATGTTCGCATATGCAGGTGTACATTTCTTACCCATAGCTGTTCCATCCACCTGTAAGTAGTGCCTACCATTAAACATGACTTCATTGCTTGTCAGGCTGATCTCTAATAGTTCTAATATGTCGTTGTCCGGTCTATCCCTATCTGGAAACCTATTGAAAAGTGTTCTAACTGCCTCTATCCCTACTACTGTGTTGATATTGGTGTATAAGCTATCTATATCAATGGTGAATATATATATATATATATATATATATATATATATATATATATATATATATATATATATACACACACACACAGAGTATCTCACAAAAGTGAGTACACCCCTCACATTTTTGTAAATATTTGAGTATATCTTTTCATGTGACATCACTGAAGAAATGACACTTTGCTACAATGTAAAGTAGTGAGTGTACAGCTTGTATAACAGTGTACATTTGCTGTCCCCTCAAAATAACACAACACACAGCCGTTCATGTCTAAATCGCTGGCAACAAAAGTGAGTACACCCCTAAGTGAAAATGTCCAAATTGGGCCCAAAGTGTCAATATTTTGTGTGGCCACCATCATTTTCCAGCACTACCTTAACCCTCTTGGGCATGGAGTTCACCAGAGCTTCACAGGTTGCCACTGGAGTCCTCTTCCACTCCTCCAAGACGACATCACAGAGCTGGTGGATGTTAGAGACCTTGCACTTCTTCACCTTCCATTTGAGGATGCCCCACAGATATTTAATAGGGTTTAGGTCTGGAGACATGCTTGGCCAGTCCATCACCTTTACCCTCAGCTTCTTTAGCAAGGCAGTGGTCGTCTTGGAGGTGTGTTTGGGGTCGTTATCATGTTGGAATATAGTTATATTTGAGAATTGATTTCATTTCAAATAACTGAAAGTGAGAGGTTGTAATCTGAATAAAGGGGGAAAATGCCATTTACTGAACGTGGTGAGACAGTCTTACACATTTCTAGAGAACCAGTTCGGATTTAAGTATAACTTTTATATGACTGAAGCTTTTAGTGGTGGGTCCAACGCTTAAAATATTTAATCATTTCTGTACTCCCTATTGATATTAATTTTATTAATAGGTCCGTTTAATTCTGTCTGGCTTGCTGTTCCAAATAAAATGGAATATTTATTTTTCATATAAATTAAAAAACTGTTCGCTGGGTGTAGGCAAGACCATAAACAAATAGGTAAACTGGGATAATACTATAGAGTTAATCAGTGTGATTTTTCCACAAATAGACAGGTATTTTTACCTTTCGTGGTAGCAAGATATTATCATTTTTTGCTAACTTTCTATTAACATTTAATAGAGTGAGATCATTTTATTTATTTTGGGATATGTATCCACATCACCAACAGACCATTTTATTGGTAAACTACAAGGTAATGTAAAAGTTGTATTGTCAGTGATCCAATTTACAGTTTAGTCATTTAGCAGACACTCTTATCCAGAGCGACTTCCAATTAGTGAGTGCATAAATCTCCGGCCGCGACTGGGAGACTCATGGGCGGCGCACAATTGGCCCAGCGTCGTCCAGGGTAGGGGAGGGAATGTCCGGCAGGGATGTAGCTCAGTTGATAGAGCATGGCGTTTGCAATGCCAGGGTTGTGGGTTTGATTCCCACGGGGGGCAAGTATGAAAAAAAAAAATATATAATATATGTATTCACTAACTGTAAGTCGCTCTGCTTTAGGCTAATACTAGCCTATTAAGATGACTCGTAATGCCAACCGCTGAACTATGGTTTTCACTAATTACTTGTCCCAGGTGACCATTATGAATCTAATAGCAAAATTGCTCTTTGAATGTAACATGCTACAGTCTGTCAATTACACTGTGGAAATCACATTTCCATCATTCTTATCCCCTGTGTCATCATTGAAGACGTGTCACAATCATTGACAGAAAAAGTCCATGTATTCATCAGATAATTACAACATAGATGTCCTGTAATCAAACGACACAAATGGAATGAATGAAACAAACCGAACGTTTAGCAGGCACAAGTTTGCATCAAGCCTGTCTTGAGCATTTTGCTATAGGTGTGGATTTGATGTCATTGCATGCCTCATCCGTGGCCTGGAGGAGGGTGGCACGCTCATGGGGATGGCAATCACACACACCTTCCACCTGTATTGCATTTCACAGTATTGTGTGGCTCAGGTATCCAGCGCATGTCAGTAGCAACACAATAGTTGTGGGTTGGATCCCCACTGGGGTCACATGCTAACAGGTATGGAATCACTGTTGTCACTTGGGATAAAAGCATCTTGGAGAAAAATGTGCCCTTAATGGCCACGTACTGTTATAATCTCCACCCGGCACAGGCAGAAGGGCACTGGCCACCCCTCAGAGCCTGGTTGTTCTCTAGGTTTGTGCCTTTCTAGGGAGTTTTTCCTAGCCACCGCGCTTCTTCATCTGCATCACTTGCTGTGTGGGGTTTTAGGCTGGGTTTCTGTATAGCACTTTGTGACATCTGTTGATGTAAAAAGGGCTTTATAAATCCACTTTATTGATTGATTGATTGATTGGAGAATTGTCAAAATACCAGTGGTAAAAGGTGTGTACCTTGATGAAACCTCAAAATGGTACGACGGATTCAAAAATCTGAATTTCAAACCGTAACTGTATGGGAACAAAATAGACATTACATTTTACAATGACATCCTTCATTAAAAACACCTATTTTGTATCTTTTGTATACAAAAACACAATGGAAAATACAGTGGCAGTGACCCTTTAAAACACACCTTGCAGAATAAACGTAACTTATTTTGCCTAGATGACGGGGACGGGGTCCCAGACCACAATGTGCTCGAGCCCCGCCTCTCGGTGACCATCCCCCGGTAGGCGGAGGTTGGTCCCAGCACAGATTCTCTGTCCCAGGCGGCTTCACCAACAACAAGCGGGCCTGTGGTAGAGGACACCGTTCCTGACCTGCTACCAGAAAAAATGAAGGGAAAGAAGAGTTCCAAAGGCACCTCAGCGTTTAACTACGAAGGTGTTACAAAGTAACCCTGACATTCAGTCTATGACAATTGTCCTCTGGCCTGTCATCCTGCTTAAGACAGTCATTTGTTCTTGAGGGCTGTCATCTTGACTGTGAGCTTTGAGCAGTCTAGCTCCACAAACACTTTCTGGAATGCCCTGAACGTGTACTTCAGCTTTTAGGGGTGGCTGAGATTCAGAGCATATGTCATGCCAAGAGGAATTGCAGAAGCCTTTTCAAAACTCAGACCGGTGATCACTTAAGTGAGGAATTATTGTTCAGCTCTACTGGAAGTGGCCTCATTAAAGACTACCATGTGGGGGCAATAAAGCATTTTCAGTCATGAATATTCGATCGTGTGTGTGTGTGTGTGTGTGTGTGTGTGTGTGTGTGTGTGTGTGTGTGTGTGTGTGTGTGTGTGTGTGTGTGTGTGTGTGTGTGTGTGTGTGTGTGTGTGTGTGTGTGTGTGAGGGAGGGAGAGAAAGTTCACTGCAATCTGATAACAAATAAGGGCATGTCGTAATCCAGGTTGAATAAAATGTGTTCCCCACATTGACAGAATGTCTGTATTTGTGTGTTATTTATTTTACAGGAAGCTGAGGGTGGTCATTTCCTGCAAGACCTTGCGCAACATGTAAAGGAAATCTATGCGATCAACAAGGAGGGTGCCGTTTCAGAGCGTAGACCACGTCCATGGCGGTAACGGTCTACCTCTTGGTGTGCTCGGTGTATGTGACTGCGTCACGGATCACGTTCTCCAGGAACACCTTCAGGACATCGCGGGTCTCCTCGTAGATCAGACCGGAAATACGCTTTACGCCGCCACGGCGAGCCAGACGGCAGATCGAGCGCGCTTGGTGATTCCCTGGATGTTATTGCGGAGAACTTTGCGGTGCCGCTTGGCGCCTCCTTTTCCGAGTCCCTTGCCGCCTTTGTCTCTTCCAGACATGGTGTGTTCGCTAGTTGAGTTCAAGTGAATGAATGACTTCAGCGCCGGTGCGTGGTGCGCTATTATCTGCGTTTGGTCGACCTGATTGAGGCCAGCGGCACAGAAAGCGCGCCTCTGTTATATGTTTGGAGGCGTTGCAAAGGGGAGGGCGCTCGTTCTAGGGGACTAGGGAGGAGCGATAGGGGTTCTCCAAAGATGACGTGAAAGCAACTAACGTGCGCGGGAAACATTCTCAAATACTGATATAGGCTATGTGGAACACAAGGCCAAACTGTGACAACTGGGAGATCAGCTAGTACACTGTGTCCCTGTCCTCATATTGTTGTTGTTGTCGTTGTTGTTGCACCTGATTCTACTCATTGAGGACTTGGTAATTAGGTGACAGGTTGTTCAGTCAGCTGTGGCTGTCCAGGCCTACAAGAAAAATGGGTCCTGTTGGGGGTAGGCTACTTCTACCGCTGGAGTTGGGAAACACTGAACTAGTATGATTCGCCCTGTTGCGGTTGCCCCTCACACGTACAAACCCCCTAATAGAGATAGGCGAGAAGAACTTGAATAGAGGTCCCAAGTAGAAAGGAAGGTGACTTCCGCACACAAAAAAACAACAACTAGCACACTACACCGGATTCTTCATGCTTCTGTACACGGGACATAGTGAAATCAAAACGGGGAAGATATAGGCTACAGAGAAACAAATACACATGCGATGCCATAAAGGCAAAGAGGCACATAATGTCACGTCGTCCGTCATTCATCGCAGATGAGTCTATTTAGCTATGGAAGGACGTGTCGTATTGACTGTCATTAATAACATAATTCTTCTTCTTTCTTCCCTAGACAGCACTCGGCCTGACTGTAAGGGGGCCAAGAGGACCTGGGGTGCGGATGGGAGGGGTGGTGATCCCTCTGCAAGCTGAAGCATTTAGAAAATAGTTGTCATCATCCTTATGCCTAATGTGTGTTGCAGCCAAACAGCACAC